>NC_077231.1:320744317-321099317 GCF_027887165.1 Monodelphis domestica
TAACTAATAGGTTTGAAATTCATTAGCAAGTTAGGGAGATGTCAAACTTTTGAAGATTTTACCCACAGAATGGACAGATGAGACCAAGTTGTTCCATTGGCCATAAAGGTGGAGGAAGTAGCGGCAAGGGAGTGCTTACAGCTTGGTCAGAGAGCAAAGATGCCAAGGGCATCCAATTACAAGTTGTCCTGATTTCTTGCCACTGGACTAGGATGCCTATGGAGGAGAGAGTAAGGCTGGCAACTTAAGCAACTCTGCATTACTTAAATACAATTCTCCCCTAGTCAAGACATCACCTCTTGCAGTCATTGGTCTTCTTTGAGAAAAGGGTACGAAAGCTAGGCGGCCCAACTGATAGAAGGCCAGGTCTGTAAGTTGGAGGATCTGCTTTCACAGCTAGCTTCAGATACTTCCTAACTGTGTGACATTAGACAACTCCCTTATTCTATGCTTCTGTCTTAGAGTTGTTACTAAGGCAGAAGGTAATAATTTTAAAAGAAAAGAAAACAGAAGGACTAGCAATAATAGCAGTGGCAACAACAACGTGCCATCTTGAAGTCAAAGTCTTTCATGATCCCCTCTGTTGTTAGTTCCTTCTGAAACTATTTGGCAATTACTTATCTGTGAAGAGGGAGCATGTATTCTTCTGCTCCTTGCTGAGACTCCAGATCATTCTTTTCTGTCACGACTCAGCAACGTTCCTCCTGAGAGGTTCATGAAACTCATCTGGATTGCTCTGTTGAGATCCTGGGGTTGGTTTTTAAGCAGAGGGGACGTTATCCTCTCTACTTCTCTTGACACATAATTCACATATGTTCGAGTCTGTGTCTACACATAGATGCATATGTGTAGAGGATGTAGCCTATATGCATGTGTATATTCTATCCAGACACTTTTGGGTAAATATATAAAACATAATATGTGATATATAATTATATATGATTTATGTCTATATCTAATGTATATTTTACATTATATATGTAAATATTTATATACACAAATGCAAAAAGGAGCATGGAATAGTACATAAAGATTTAGGTTGATCCAACATACTTTAATTATGCACCTACTACATATCAGACATGACAATAGCCATGAAGACAAAGTGAAACCACCACCACCCCCCCTGCCCTTTAGAAGCACATATATCATATGGAGAGAGACGTATGATGTACCTAAAAATGAGTCAGGCCACAGCTTCTGCACAGTAATTTCCAGAGAGAGGGCAGGAGTTAGACATGAAGGGTAAATTGCTAACAAGGGAACATGGAATCCACAGAGCACAAGAGGAAGGTGAGAAGGAATTGGCTAGGAGCACTGGGAACATGACACTATAGCAGACAGGTATGAGAGAGGAAGAAGCCAAGAGCAGAGAAGAGAACTCAGTCAGTCCCTAATTGGGAGCAGAAGAATCCTGAGCAGAGAAAGAGGGCAGTAGGTGCTATGGAGAAAAAAAAATAGTCATGTCAATTTGTTTCTTTGAACCCGAGTTCAAGTTCCAACTCTGGCATTTTCTGGCCAAGTGATTGTGGACAATTCATTTAAGCTCTACCTGCCCCAGACAACTCTCTAAGACAATAAGTTATAGGTCATTATCAAAAGTAATTTAAAAGACCAGATATCCTCCCATAATGATGAAATGCTGGGTCTGGAGTCAGGGAAACTCGATTTCAAATCTCACCTTAGATAATCACCATCAATGAGATCCCAGACAAGTCACCTATCCTCTCTCTTCCACAATTTCCTCATCTGTAAAATGGAGATCATAACAGCAGCCCCTTTCCCTTGAGGTTGTTGTGAGGATCAAATGATATAATATTTGAAAAGTGCTTAACATGATTCCTGGCAAATACTAGATGTTAATAGAAATCATCATCATCATCATCACCCACATAATCATTAATATTATTAATTAGATCACATTCCCAGATGTATATTTATTTACATTTGTCCTAGCCTACTACTTTTTAGCTTGCATAAACTAGAAGGCGCAAAAACTTGGATCCTCAAAACTTGATTTCTCTTTGGAGGGATTAGACTAGATATTTCTCACCAGAAAAAGTCTGATTCTTAGTGGTTGATATTTCTTTCTATGTGTTCATTTCCCCTAATATAATCTTTACTTTTCTCTAAAGACTCTGTTCAATTCCTTCTGTCTGGAGGAAGCCTTTCCTAATTCCCTCCCTCAAGCTGCTGTTGCTACCCCCTTAATTTTCTTGTATTTATTTAATATATACACACAAATACATGTTTGTTTAATACTTGTGTGAACATATACATATACATACATGACATATCCATGTATGTATATCACCTGATTGAATACAAGCTTCTTGGGAATGTATTATTACTTTTCTCTTAGTGTCCTCAGTGCCTGCAATACAGAAAGAAATGTAAAAATGCATTTTGATTGACTGACTGCTTTAGGCTAAAGTTAAAGCAAAGGAGGTGACCAGGTTACATATGACTCCAGGTATTGGCTTTATTGGCCTCAGTGCACATTTCTGTTTGGGTTAACAGCTTCAAGGCTCATCTCAGGTGTACCCACAGGCTTTGTCCTTAATGATGTTATAGTTTAATTAAAGTAATAATTAATATGAATTCCTATTATTGGTTGGCCTCCTCTGGAACCTTTTCTGGACCCCCTCATCTAGTGGGTAGTGCTACCTTCTCTGAAAGAACCCAAGGAAGATTGATTAAATAACAATCCCCTAAGTGTTTTTCTAAGGGAGAAGAAAGTGCCCATCTCCTTTCTTAGTACTTCATCAACTCCCGGTGTTCTTGAGAGTGCAGCACTTCTGCTCTTCATGACTCCTTTGATTCTTTCTAATTGGTCTTTGTTCTCATTCCAGAGAGCATCTGTCAAAGGGAATCTAGTGGAAATTGACCCAAACAATTCTAAATGAGTCTGTAAGGCAGAATGTGATGTTTGGGATATTTAAAGAACATAAAAGAGACCTCCAGTCCCCTAAGAGGACACATCCCTGGGATCTGATTAGGAAACCAAGCTTATGAGGTCAATTGACTTTTTCAAAGTCAAATGGCCAGCAACTTTCAGAGGCAAAACTGAAATCAATGGCTCTGGTTCTATTTCACTCCCTCCTAGGCTAGATTCAGGCTCAGTATTGAAAAACAAAAAAACCTCTTAAAGTCTTTTAGGGAAACATGGAAAATGGTAACAATCACATCATGGTATGATTTACAGTGTTCTTCCATTGGGGTCCCTCTGCTAAGCAGTGAGACTCAAGGGACATCCCACAGGAAGAAATGTCCTAAGTTAGGGGCTCTTTCGCTTCATTCTGAAGATTTTATCAAAGGGCTTTGACTTGGAGCTATTTTTACAATGGAGACAGAAAAAATGAAAAGCAACAAGTCACCTATGGAACATGACAGCTCTAGGACAGCTACATGTGAATTTCACGTGTGGGTCAATTTCACCATGAAACACGCAGAATATGGTGGTGTAGTAAGAGGCCAATGGAAACTGACCTCTCAGAGTGACGTCTTCACAGAGATCTCAGGGACCATCATTTCTAAAGAGGACCCCATCGTCTCCCCACTTATTATATGACTCCCTTAATAAGGCAAACATTGTTGGCTCTTGGTGTTGTAATGAGACTGGACATTGTACGTCTTGTTAGGATTCTGCCTGAGGAATCTTGTCTTTCACTGGCTGAAGATCGATCTATGACCCCAATGAAGGCATTTCCTGGGAAGACTAATTGGGGCCTCATCAGTGCTCTGGGAGGGGTTTAGGGTAGGTGGCTCACCTTCGCCATGCTGGTGCTGCTATGCTCAGAAAGAGTGAGAACATCTCAGGACCTTGCAGGCCAGTGGTAAGAAGGCATGTGAGGAGGCTGAGTTCTCTGCATTTCTGGGCCAATCTAGACTTGGAAGCATTGGGAACACAACATGAGATTGCTGCTCTCCTCTGGGTAGTACAACTCATGGTTCTTTATATGTGAATATTTTTCCTTTATTTGAACTTCAGTCACTTGTGGAAAATTAATTGGACACATTTAAAATCTGTTAGCTATCCAGTATGATCAATAGATCGTAGGAGGCTCATTAGTGAGAAGGCTCATGAATCACTGGCTAACTGTGGTGCGTGAGCCTGAAAGAAGCTTCCCTTTATTCTTGACTTCCTCATGCCTGAGTGGATGTCCATTCAGAAGCAAACATATACAATAAATCCCATCTTCAGAGGCATATTCATCATAGGGAGCAGCAAACATGTAGGGTATCGGTTGTAGACTAATTTGATTTGGGTAAAATGCATAAGAAAGGGATTTCTTGTTTTTCCATAATAAAAATTATATCATTGCATTCAGCCATTTCTTGCTCTATGTTCTTGTCAGACCACCCCTGGCATATTGTTTGGGATTCTTCATGCTCCCATTTAAGATAGGCATTAATAAACTGGAGAATACCCAAAGGAAAACAGTTAGGATGCTGAAAGACTTAAGTTCATGTAACAAAAGTTTTGTTCCTGTTTATCCTGAAGAAGGCAAGACTGAAAGAGCCTAGGACAGTCGTCTTCAAGTATTCGAAGGCCTGTTGGCTAGAACAAGGTTTCATTTTGTCGTGTTCAGACCCACAGGGAAGAACCACGTTGAGCTGCATCTTCATGGGAAAGAAGGGTTTTATGAGGTGGAAGAAAGGAGAAAATACACTCTAGGCATATGAGATGGTCAATGCAGAAAGAGGATGAGAGATGAAGTGCCATCTGGGGAAAGAGTCTGAAGCATAGTTTGGCTGTGGTGGCTGTAGTATGTTAAGGAGAAACATGTATAATGATATTGGAAAGATAGGTTGGGATCGGGTTATAAAGGTATCAAAAAGCCAAAAAATATCTTCTTGATGCTTGCCTTCTGTAGAGAGGCACCGTATCAAATGGCCACACGTGGAGTTAAGGAATATCCCATTGGTCCTCCTTGTCTTCAATATATTTTACACCAGCTCATCTAATCATGCATTTATTTATGACTACTTGCTACCTGCTTTTATCCACCAGGTGTCATTCTACTGTCCTTCAACTCAATTGCAAGTTCATCGTTCCAGGTACTGTATGGTTAACAAGTCACTTTACCTGTTTGGATCTTAGTTTTGACATTTTCACAATAAGAAGGTAAGGGACATAGGAGTTCTAAAGTCCCTTCTGGGTCCAAATCTGTGAAAGTGTTGATGTTAAAAATATCACTGTATTTGTGTCAGCAGGTAACTTATCACTATGTTTGTGGCAGCAGGTAACTTGGAATCATTCAGAGCATGGTACAATTTTCCAAAGATAATGCAGATTGATTTTCTCTTCCTCTTCAAACCTGAGGGCAGAGCTTTGTTAACTTGTAGTGTCTGTTGAGGATATTGATGGATTAACTCAAAAGGCCTTCTATCATTCCTCTGCATGAAGCAATTTCAGAAAAAGGAAAAATATTTTTGGATCCATTTTCGCTTTTTAGTAGTAATAACCAGGCTTATCTCTTTTGAGCAATTATGATTCTCATTTAGGCAATTGAGATATTTTCCAGGGCTTGATGCAAAGTGTACCATTTCTTTGAGAATCGTACATGTCTGGAAAACTTGATTTGCTACAGGGAATCCGACTTCCACTTGGACTTTTCTAGGAACATCCTCCATGGTCCTGGCCAAGTAGCCAGTGTTTAAACTGTTTTGTGGTTCCCCAGAAAAATTGTATGCTTCTCTTTTATTTACATTGCAAATGCTAATGAAGAGACTTCAAACAGACATGAATGAGAGTTGTCATTGAATGAAGTGGATTCTTTTCCTTCCAAACTTGAGCAGGTTGCTGAGTCCCTATACTTAGTATTCATCTGAATGGTGGTATTGAGGGGGAAACGAGCTTTTCTATGAGCTCATCTTTTGCAGTTCAGAAGGGGGTAGAAGAAATCAGAAATGGGCAGATGCAGAGCCTTGTTCTTCATGATAAAGAGGTGTCAGAAAATGTCATCTCAGTCTCCCTTCTAAGGTCAGGTGTGGTCATCTGTCAGAGTTGAAATTGGTTTTGGTCAAATTAAGAGTTATAAAAGTTGTTGTTGTTGTTGCCATTTATAAAAATTAACTCTTAAGCCTCAAAGCTGTTAGTAGCTTTATTATAGCAAGGCAGAGATAGTAAAGGGAGAAATGTACAAAGGAGCTAGAAAATATTGCCTGACTAAATTCCTTAAGTCCAGATCCAAGTGCCTCACCAAAGAGAGTATTCCACTGAAGACAGGAGAAGAGCCCAAAGGTCAGTGTCTCCATCCAGGGTCTCCTCAACCCAAGTGAGTCACCAAAGCCGAACTCCTCAAGCCACCAATGGAGAATCTCCAATGCAGAATGAAATCCAATGCAGAAGGTTCCCATGCAGCAGAATCCCTATTTCAGCAAGAGCCACCAGTGCAGCAGAATCCCTCCAATGCAGAAGGCTCCAACCCAGAACAAATCCAATGCTAACGTGCCTAATTTCCTCTCTGGTTTCACCTTTTATAACCCTTTTCCCATGTCACTTCCTGTTTCTCTGGCTGATCTATCGCATCTCAGGAACCAATCATAGTTTCTTAATTTGCCTTGCACTACCCAGATTGGGCAGTGCTTGTGGGATTCGCTTCTTGTCTTTAAGGCTGTGAACTTCCTTTTCTAGTAAAAGGTTAACTAAGTGTGAAAGGAGGGACACTCCAAATTCTTGATTGATTAAGTTAAAATAAGCAAAGGGAATTAATTCCATTTACACACATCTAAAGGTGCACTCTAAGAATAAAGTTTAAGGGGTCCTTACTATTGGACATATTGTGAATTATCTCTGATGAGTCATTTTTTCACTGCAAAATCAGAGTGTGTGTTTTTCAGGACAGAGCTCATTGGCAAGTTCAATGCTTGGGGTTGTACAAGGGATACAGTGGAGAGCTTTCTGTAACACTCCTCCTCTGTCCTCACAAAAAGCTTCAAATAGAGAATTATATTTAGATGCCATCCATTGCAAATGTTTTAAAATGTGTGAGAATGTATTTTTCATATTTGGCATTAATTCTTGTATATTAGGGAGACTTAATATTTATTCCTGTGTTTGGGATCTGGGTCAGAGATACCAACCAGTCTACTATTTTTTGCATTTTCTTTGTCCTTGGGAATCTGAAGGAATGTTTTCCTTTTTAACAGAATTTGGTCAATAAATAAAGGGTTCAAAGGTTCTTTTCTAGCACATGTAACCCGTCCACCAGTGGGGATGGGGAAGGGTGGACAGGTTGATGGTCCACTTATTAATTAACTATCATCATTTAAAGATATCTTGGCATGTTCAAGGGAAGAGCTAAATAAGGAGCTCTCTGACCAACTTGGGTTTTCTCTGGTCACAAGAGAGGCATGGAGACGTACATCATTTTGTTGGTTATGATGTTGGCCTAACCAAGAAACCTGATATCATCAATAAACTTATATCCTCAAAATAATTTAATCATAAAAAATCATAAGTTAAGCAGGACTAATGTGTTACTGAGTCTGAAGTGTTCATAAAGCTGGTTCTTACCCATTTTTTCTAAGCAGGAAATCTCCAAATTCATTAGGCCCTAAGTCTGCTTCCTATATTGCAAATTATAAATTTAAAAACTCATTCATTTCAAGTGTGAAACTTACAGGACCTCAGTTTTAATGCTACATGGAGCTTTAAGCAGTTACTTTTCTCTTCAGGCCTTAGTTCCTCATCTGTAAAATAAATGGGTTGTACTAGATAGATGGCCTCTAAGGTTTCTGCCAGCTCCTCTTGTAGCCCTCGAGAGCCAAATGTCTTCCTCCTCCTCATCTACTGTTGGACCATGACTGTATAATATGTGTCTGCTTCTACATCAAGCACCAAAGAATATATAAATAGGGCTAAGACCTGGTCCCAAGTTCTTGAAGAACTTTAGAGAAGGGAAAATAAGACAGGAAATAAAATAGCTATGATTCACTGCAGCGAGTCAGCAAGCATTGGTTAAGCTCTTACTACATGCTAAAAACTGTGCTAAACTCTGAGCATACAGGAAAATGAAAAACAAAAGAAATAGATGGAACCTTCCAAGAGCTCATATCAAGACAGAGAAAATGTGTAAATAACTAAGCATATGTAAGATATATGCAGAGCATCCTCTAAGTCAGCAGACCTAGAGCATATCCTTCATCTTCACTATATACCTTTCCAGTTTGGTTGATCTGTCAAAATCTGTGCCCCATGGGACCAGGGGCTCTGCCATACCATCATATAACCAATTGTCTGCTTGAAAACAGCCCTTTATTGTTGATCAAATAAAATCCATCCTGCTGAGATTTGCTTTTCCTTTCCTGTTCTATATTTTTTGCTTTAGCCAAACTACTTGACTCACTGTCCCTGGAGCATCTTCCATGCCTCCCCACCTCTGGGTTTCCTTTTATCTGACAACTTCAGTCCAGAATACCTTCCTCCTTTCTTTCCCCCCATCTCTACTATCAAAATTGTGCAGATGATGCTTTATCCCTGAACTCTTCATCCAGTTTCCTTCAAATTCACATAACCCTTAAGACCTCTTCAGTGATGGGTCAAAAGCTTACAAATAATCATACTGTGAGTTAATTTAATTTAAACAACATTTGGAAGAATGTTGGGTGATAAAGTCCATTCTACAAAGCACACATATTGATCCTTGACTAATTCAGTGGAAATAAACAATTAACTTTCCAAAAGAGAAATTATTTGTAGGATTCCAGATTCATAGAACGATAAAATATCAGAGTGGGAAGGCCATCAGGGCTCCCTAAACCACGTATCTGTACTATCTACGGACGTACCTTCTCAAACTTCCTCACCAAGAAGACTTCCTGGCTCTGCTGGAGGACCTGTGAGGCAGCTCTCTTCAGTAAGCTACAGAGCTCATCAGGAACATGCTTGTTTGCTTCTTTCTTTGCTCTGCCTGGCTTTCTGTCTAAATTGTTCTCTTTTAGAATTTTCCCTTTTGTGACTCCTCTCTGGGCCCAAGCTGAACAAACTAATCCTGCTAAAATACTCAATCTTTTCAACTAATAAGAGCTAGAATTCTTCCTCCAGCCCCCAATGATCTTCTGTTCTCAGGTCAAACTCCCTCAATTTCTTTAAAGGATCTTCATATGTCATAGACTGAAGGCCCCTGTAGGTAGTACAATGACAGAAGTTGGGCTAAACTCAAAGGATCTAGATTCAAATCCTGCCTCAGGTATGACCTGGGGGAGTCTTTGATCATTTTGCTTGGCCTTCTTGAGATCACTTTCAACATTTGTCCAGTGAAAGGGCTGCTATGATGCCATATTAGGTCCCTTCCCACTTTAAATAGAGGGTTCTATGCCCAATGGCTACTGCCTGGATGCTATTCAGTTGATTGTTGTACTTGTAAAATGGGCTACCAAAACTAGAATTCAATACAGCACTTCAGATATGGTCTGGACAACATGGTTTGCTATATCTACTTACCGGTCATTTCCATCATTCTGCATTATTAGCTGTAACCCCTTTAGACTAATATTGTTTTCTTTTTTCCTTCTCTCTATCCCCCCCAAAGCGGTATGTCAGAAGTGACAGAGAACTGGCCTTAGAGCAAGGAATACATGGGTCCAAGTGCTTCCTCTGTCCACAGTGGCTGCACCGTCTTTGGCAAGTCATTTCCCTTCTTAGCACTTTAATCGACTCTCTAAGACTGGAAGTTGCAAAGACGGTGCAGGCTTTCATAGTAGAGTCGCCTCATCCAGAATCTTCATGCTGAGCAAATCACAGGCCCAGTTTCTATGACATCTTTTTTTTTTAATCCCTAATCCCCGGCATAAAGTGACTACTAAAGATCTTCAATTGATTTATGGCTTTTCAGGGCAGGAATGGGTTCGAAATTCTATTTCATCTTTTTGAAATAGGAGATGAAAGGAAGAACAGAAGGTTCAGAATGTGAGGCAAGTAGTAGACGTGGTATCCTAGCAGCTCAAGACTGAAGGGACCTTAGAGACCATCTCATCGAGCCCCTTCACTTACTCTCTAGCCTCAAGGTTGCTTAGGATCAGAAATAGATATGCTTAATTTAATAAAGATAAATGGTCCTTAATTGGGTTAATGGAAACCCTCAGTACTATGATTCAGCAGCCTAATCCCTGCCAGAGACAGGGCCACTAAGGGCTGTGCCGAAGGGCCTCGGACTTGAGCATCATTCTGAAGGAAGTTGCATTACACTGGGTGAGCTGAGAATCTACGGACGAGGTGGGCTTTGGGTGACATTTCTTTTTCATTCTGGCAATACCGTCATCGTCATCGTCATGCTCCCCTTACCCTGATACAGGCTTTTTAACAAAGTCTTGCATTTACTAGTTACTAAAATAGCCAGTCATTCATTCAAAGATTCATTAGGTTTCCCAGCTACACAGCCTTTATTTATTCATCTGACACTCTTCTATTAACAATCCGAAGCCCCTCCGCAAAGCTTTTCAACCCAACTCCAGGTGGCTGGGTGAGATTTTCTGGGGCACTTTGAACCTTGCAAGTACTTTAGCTTCATTCTCATCTGAGACTCACTACTGCCAGGTGAGGGATGCACTACTGGTCTGGTGCCATTTTGTAGAGAGGGGCTCAGAGGGGCTCAACAGCTTGCCTACAGCCCCACTGAGCTGTGACCAGCATCACGAAAGCCCAGAGAAGAGGGGATGGCTGGGGAGTGGTGGGATGGGTCAATTGGGACAAACGAAGCAGAATTTGGGTGGAATGAGGACTAAAGAGAAACTGGGCTGTGACACGGACGAGAATTGTAGGAAAAGAAGGATGACTTGGTATGAGGTTGAAAGTCAGATTACGAAAAGGGTTAAGGATTTAGAGGAAAGGAAGCTGAATCTGCAGTTATGGAAACAAGAGTTTAGCTGAAAAAGCCAGGAGAGATGGAGGGTGACAAAGCCTGAGGGCACACTGAGGTCTGGAGTCTTTTATTTCTGTCTTGAGATGGAGAGACTTGGTGCACTTGGAGGCCACAGGGAAGGAAAGCACAGCTAAGGAAAGGTTGAAGATTAAGGTAGAGGGCTGACTCAGGGAATAATTTGCTGGAAAAGCAGGCAGGAGTCCATAAAGACTGGCTGATGGGAGAAGCTGAATTGATTCCTGGAAAAGGGCTGGTGATCACCTGCAGCTTTATTCTGTTAGCCCCTAAGAGAGCCAGGAGCAATGTAGGGAGGCACTGAATAGGAATTCATAGAGTTCTTGTAACCTTCACTGGAGGAGAGAAGACTCAGAAGAGCTTGATGACAGCCCCGGGCTGTTAGTCCCATCCCCTGCCTCTGATTCTTTTTATTTATTTTATACTTGTCCTGACTCTACTTTGGGGCATGTGCATCTCCCCAGGAGAACAGATGTCCCTTTGCGATGAGTATTCATTCTCATTTCGTCTTTGCATCCACAGCACCTAGCAGAGTTGATGGATCGCTGTAGAGTGGGCACTGGGAGGGTGGCTCTCAAAGCCTTCCTTCTCCTCTTCCTGGCTTCTGTGTTTGCAGCACTGCAGCCCGTGTGTAGGTGTTTGCTTTTCAAACCCCCCTAGGAGAGGGTGGATGGAAACTTGGCTCTCAAGGAGCCCAGCCTGCTCACGGTTTAGAGAATAGGCATCTTGATGGAAACGCTATGGGTGGCTTTCACAGCCAGGAACCCGAGAAAAGCGCACGTTGCATGGCATCGCAGAGAGCAGGGCATTCCATCCAGTTGTCACTCAGGAGAGCAGCATATTCCCCAAAAGTCCTTGAAGAACTTGAGTGGGCCAGGACAGAGGCTTCTGGCTGCCTGCCTGGCTGAGAGGCATAAAGAAGACCATGTTCCCTGGGAAGTTGGAGAGCTGGAAGGGATCTCCCCCATGATGAGTCCATCCTGGACCACTGCCCCCTCCCCACTGGAGCAAGAACTCCTTTTTCCAGCTCAGTACATGGGTTCTAGCTATTGGAGACCACCCTGAAAGTCTGAAATATCCAAAGAAGGAGGGCTTCTGATAGCAGTCCGGAGATTCGATTCATCTATGGCTCCAGCTTAAGGGTCTTACCCATGGGGATGCCTTCCATCTACATATGCCAAAGGTTCCATTTGGGGTCATGGGCTGCTCTTGCAATCTGTTGAAGGCATGGATCCCTTTGTAGAATGCCTTTAAATGCATAAAATAAAATAAAATCCCGAGTGTTACAAATGAATAAATGGAGATTTTGACTTCATTCCCCAGAAGTCCTTGGTATTTCTCAAAATTCCCTACAATCTCCCCTGCATCTCGTATTTAAGTCGATGTGTGCTCCTCCCGTGCTCTCTTTTTGACTTGCGAACAGGCTGAATTCAGGCAGTTCTTTTGCTTTAGTTATTATTAATAAAACTTTGTCCAATATAATATTTAGTTATTGTATATTAATTTTAATCTTTACACAAAGGAAAAGAGTTCGATGGAAATATTCATTTTTCCTCTCCAAGGTTTCAGATGTGGAAATTATCCACAGATCCTGAATTAAGAACATCTGATCCATGTTTCCCTTGCTGCAACAAGGATGCCTGTACACTAATCATTGATCTACCAACTCAAACATGCTACACTCAAACAACTCAGCAGTCTGTTCCTTGAATCACTCGGTACCCAGGCTGTGGTGAGGAGCCTTTCCAACTTGGCTAAACTGGTGCTAGGATAACACATGTTCAATATGTTACTGGGGAGGATTTGAAGACTTTCCACCTGGGTAGAACCTGTCAGCCCCGTGTGTGTATTCCACTGGCAGAACCTTCTAGAGACCAGCTCCACCCTGGAATGAGATATTGGGGGATAATGCCAGTGCAGATTGGTGGAAGATTGCGCAACTTTCTATGACATGAAAGAAATACAGACTATTTTCCAACATAAGGGATATGGAAAATCTAACATCCATAAGAGAGAGGCAGTTTTTTTTTAAACCCTCACCTTCCATCTTGGAATCAATACTGTGTATTGGCTCCAAGGCAGAAGAGTGGTAAGGGCTAGGCCATGGGGGTCAAGTGACTTGCCCAGGGTCACACAGCTGGGAAGATCTGCGGCCAGATTTGAACCCAGGACCTCCCATCTCCAGGCCTGGAGGCAGTTTTTTTTAAATTAATATTATCCTGATTATGTTAGAGAGACGACAACATAGTTTACTAGATGGCTACTTAATGGCTACTAGATGACTCTTAATATGGAATCTGGGAGACCTGCCTCTGACATTTATTAACTGTATGATATCTGGCAAATAAATTAACCTCCCTGTGCTTCAGTTTGCCCATTTGTAAAATGAGAGGTTGAATTCAATGGCCCCTAAGATTCTTTCTAGCTCTATACCAATGATACAACACAATTTTTTTTCATGCAGTCAATTTATGATACCTTTGGTTGTTTAAATTTACTTTAAATAATCTAGCATTTCTGGGGGGGCAATTTGGAACTGTGTCCAAAGAGTTATAAGCCTATGCATACCCTTTGATCCAGGAATAACACTACCAACTGTATATCCTGAAGAGATTTTTTTAAAGGGGAAAAAGGACCTATTTGTACAAAAAAAAAAATTATAGCAGCTATTTTTTGTGGTGGCCAAGAATTGGAAATTTAGAGGATGTCCATCAATTGGGGGATGGCTGAGCAAATTCTGGTAAACAATTGTGATGACATACTATTGTGCTAAAAGAGATGATGAGCAGGGTGATTTCAGAAAAAAATAATTAGAAAGACCTACATGAACTGATGCAGAGTGAAATAAACAGAACCATGAGAACATTTTACACCATAACAGCAATACTGTATGATAATCGAGCATGAAAGACTTAGCCCTTCTCGGTAATGGGATGATCCAGGACAATTGTGAGGGACTTATGACAAAGAATGCTATCCACCTACAGAGAAAGAACTGTTGCAGTCAAAATACACATGAAAGGCTACATTTTTCCACTTGAGTTTGTGTTTTTATTGGGGGTTTTGACTTTATATGAGTATTCTCTCACAACCATGACCAATATGGAGATATGTTTTGCGTGATCATGTATGCATAGCCCAGATAAAATTGCTTGCCAGCTCTAGAAGGGAGAGAAACAATTTGGATCTTACTATTTTGGAAAACATATATGGAAAATTATTGTTACATGTAATTAGGAAAATAATTTAAAAAAAAAAGAATTTACTTGGAACACCAAATATGTCTGGAAGTTTGAGGTGTATGAGCGACGGCACTCTCACAGACTTCATCAATCATGCTTGATTTGTGGTGGTCCATGAAGAGGGAAAGATAAGGACAACCCAACATGAATGAAAAGAGGAAAGCCAGGAATGGAAATGGAGGCTGCTGTGGCTTTGGCATGATGGGGAAATAGACTCAAGAAAAGATCCTTGATGAGGTTTACTGGAAAGCACGACTTAGAAGACTGGGATGTGGGCAGATAGGATGTCATGTGAAAATAGATATATTTGCTAGCAGGATTTTGATTTCCTGTTTTTTATTCCTGAGGAGATTGGATGAGAGAAGGGAGAGAAAGGAATGTTTGTTTATTGAAAAATACAATGACAGAAACTAAAACTCATGTCAAGGACATGAAATCTGATGTGATCTGAAAAGGGAGCTCTTTAGGGATTAAAAGAAAGAGCTGCTTAAGAAAGGGGGCCATTTTCCATAGAATTCTACATATTCTGGAAGAAATGCCTACTTGATTTTCCATCACTATCTGTTACTTCCTAAGAGTCATCTAGTTCCATTCAGTGCAGGATAGAAGAGATAGAAAATACATTAGTCAAACACTCCACCAAGACAGGAGATTATCTCAGAAATCCCTAGCACTGTCTGTGGATCACACTTTTAAGCTGTCAGTCAAGAAGAGGCAGAGTTCTCATATTCTGCGGGGATCTATGATTAGGACATCTGGTGGAGGGATGCCCTATATAGTAATGTCTATACAATACTAAGCAGTTCTCATTCCCACTAATGCAATGGTAAGTCACACATGTATTACATTCTACTCAAACCCCTGTGATGGTGTAGTGTTTTCTGGAATTAGCAGCAGCTAATGGGGCCACAATGCTTACATCTCTGGTCCTGGAGTCAGAGAAACCTGGACTGAAGTCTGGCCACAGACACTTACAGGCTGGGTGACCCTGTGTAACCTCAGTTTCCTCAACTCTAAAATGTCAATGATAATATATATTATTGTGAGGGTCAGATGAGATATTTGAAAAGAAAAAAGAAAGAAAAACACTTAGCTCAGTGCCTAACACAGATTTGGTGCTATAAAAATGCTTATTCCCATCATCTTCCTTGTTTCAGTCCATTATGCATAGCTGTGCTAAGTCAATGTTGTCAAATTTCTTCTTTGATCATGGTATTTCTATATCAGAAATCATCAATGGCTCCACTGTCTAGCAAATCAGGTCTCATTTTCTTAGCCTGGCGTGCAAGGTCATTATGGATCTGGTCCCAATTTTTAAAAACTTATTTCTTAAAATTCTGTCACATGCTTGAGCCAAAGGAGTCTACTTGACCATCCATCCCTGAATTCCCCTCCTGGACCTGATCTTATCCTATTCTGCGCTCCTTGATCATTCTATTCCTTTCCCTCTTGGAGCATCAATGATGTGCTTCATAGTTCAACCAGATTTGATCCTGACTCCTTTGGTTTCTCTACCCAAACCTTGCCTTGGACATGTATTTCTGCCTCTCAAAAGCTTTCTTATCCTCAGGGTCAAGTTCAGATGTCAGTTCCTTTCATGAAGCTTTATCCAATCCTTTCTTCTTTCTACTTTGCTCTCCTCGGCGCTCCCAAAATTGTCTTAAAACATTTTGGGGCTTTCCTTTTTGTGACAACAAATTCTCTCATATCATATTGGTTCATCTGTAATGCATGCCCCTACCTTCCCAATAGCCCCTCCTCCTTTAAATGTCTTATATTCTTTTTCCGATGTGCAGATGTTATATCTGCCAGGAGGGAAAAAAAGGAAGGTCCTTGAGGGTGGGCATCATTTCAGTTTGCCTTTGTAGGCACTGTGCCTGGCAACCAACAGGAACTAAAATAGTTGTTGATAGAATGCAAGAGTATCTGTAAACTTGGATGCAAAAAATCCTATCTTTTATTTTCCTGGACTTGTTACTGAAATTTCTATTTTCTTATCCTGAGAAGGAATCCAGAGGCTTCCCCAGACTGCCAGGAACTTGTGTGCTACCCATGCCAAAAGGTTCAGCATCTTAGCATAATACAATACCTTCCCTGTATAGGCAAGGGAATGGAGGTCAGAGATGGGGAGCATCTGCAGCATCTTGAGGTTGTTGGGCGGTGGCTACACTGGCTAATGCTGGGTATGGTGTCATGAAGAGACCTACCTAGGCTAGACTGCTTCAGGCATTCAGAAGCTGTTTTACCTTGAACAATTCATATAACTTCTTTCTTCATTCTCTTCCTTTCTGAAATGGACCTAATAGCTGCACCTGTGTCATTTTTTTTTAAATGACAAATCAAATATGGTGACATTTGTAAAGATCTCTGAAAACTTTAGAGCACCAAACACGTCCTGGAAATTATTGTTGTTCATGTCTCATAATGGTGATGAGCCAGGCTCACACAGATCCTAAGCTGTTCAACTAGGATTCAAATCCAGGACTTCCCAGTCCAAGTGCTTTTCTCCAGGCTCTAGAAAAAGGCTTTGGCCATCCAGCCCAGTGGGAAAGCTGAAGGACAGCATCCACCCAGTGATTGTATTGTAGTAACTGAAAGGACCTCTGAGCAATGTTAGCATAGGGTAAGAGGGTCGAGATGGGGGCTGCTCTCAGCACCAGGGGGAATGAAGCATTGAAGGATGAGAAAATCAGTTTCAATGTTGCTCTTTATTTCCCTCACTACGCTTGCAAATGGATCAATGTGTCACTTCTTGTGCCTATTACATCACAGGTTTTCCACCCTGTCATAATAGGGCTAAATTCTGCCCGCATCTTCTTGACGTCAATCATGCTGATGTGAAAGAGCGCTTGTGTCAGTATTTTATGGAAACAGTCAACCTCAAAAGCAATTTTTAGATCTGCCATTCAGGGCAGGTGGAGCCACCAAATTCAGGTCAGGCCAATGGAGGAAAGGTGGAACTGATTTTTAAAAATACCTTTGACAATTTGTTACCTATAAACTAAGGTCTGGGACTCATTACTGGTTGTCAAGCAGCCAGAGAATGAAGCCCACTTGCTGATGGCTCCCCAAGTTTCAAACAATCCTGACAACCGACACAGAAACCGAGATCATGGATGGAAATTCCTAGTCAAGAGTCTAGTAGCAGAGTGAATCAATAGATCGACATAAAGCACCTACTATGCATAACACAGTCACATAGTGGCTGGCACTTAACAAATATTAGTTGGCTGACTAAATGAAGAATAGTCTTTCCTTCTGGCCACGTGCTATGAAGGTCAGTACTCATAACTATACAATTTAATCCAATCCAATATGTATGTATTAAACAACTTCTAAGCACAGGTACTGGGAATGCAAGGACAGACAAAAGGAAAAATAAAATAAAATAAGCCTTTCCCTTTACAAGCCTACATTCTACTACTGGGAAAGGGGTTAAGTCATTTAATCTCAAACAACTCAGAAAATCATATTGAATTACACAAGTGATATTTATGAGATAAATTGATTGATGAAATGCTGCTTAGTTGCAAAGTGGATAGTTTTGTAGTTGATGTCCTGAACTGGAGAAAAGCTGACCTCAAAGCCTACCTCTGACACATACTAGCTGTGAGATCCTGGGCTAATCACTTAACCACTTTCATCCTCAGTTTCCTCATCTACAAAATGGGAATAATTATAATAACAATAACGTTCTGAGGATCAAACAATATACAAAATGTAAACGCTTTTGCAAACTTTAACATGCTTTCAAGCTACCATCATCAGCGTAAGAGGGCAGAAGAGATGTTAGGGTCAAACTTCAGTCATCACTTTGCCAGCCAAATTCTAAATTTAAAAGTATATTCTATCTACCTTATTGCATGGTGGGGGGGGGGGGGCAGTTCATCTTTGCAACACCATTATAAGACTCCAAAAGGTTTCTACTCTCCCTAAGGTGGGTCCTCCCTTGACTAGCACCAATTGTGACTGTTGTGCCGGTTGGATGTGAACTTATTAACGTGTCCCTTTGGCAGTCTGGTATAGTCTATGGATCCATCCTCAGAAAATAAGTTTAAATAACTTCGTAAAATTATATATACCATATAGATGTGTTTACGTATGATATGCGTGTACATGCTTGTGTGTAAGTATGTTGTCTTAAAGAAAGCTCCCATGGATCACCTGGGCTTCCGGACCCCAACCCTAAAGGGTCTACCTAGGTTTCTGGGGAAGACCCGGTCCTTAGCTTTTGGGTGAAAAGACTGAACTTGGCTGGGCTGATCCTCAGATGGTGTTATGGAGTCCATCACCCAGTCCATACCCAAAGCCTGCCTGACTTAGCCTGGTCAGAACTTTCTGGCATCCATGTCCCAGCATTGTGGCCTTCAAAAAGTCCAGCATCATGTCCACGCAAGGACAAAACTTCACTGGAAGGATATTGCCATACAACAATAGTGACGCGCTCCTCCAAATAAGATGCTCTAAAATGGTTGAAGCATCATCCGACTTGGAGGGTGAGGCTATCATCACGGCGCTCCTCAGTGCGAGTCATTAGAGTATGGGAGGAGAATGCAAAATGGGAACAAAATAATTCCATTATCAACAAGGAAACATTCGATTTAAGGTAGCTGAATGACGTTTGGCTGGAGTCCCATTAAATACGCAGTAAAAGACTTGAAAAACATTTCTTTTGCCAGTTCAAATTCCACACTCTCTTTTTATCCAGAACAAAAAGGTTAATTGAAGAAGCAACCGCTTTAAATGCTTTCCCCAAACTATTTAACCAGGCAAAACATACACAGATGGCTAATTTTACTTCAATGAAGCTAACGATAATGGATTTTGTTATTAAATCCTCCCCATCATAGAGCAGCTGTCTCTTCATTAAAGCATATTTTAAATTCCCAATAATCTAATAACATTGTTTTGAGGTGCAGTTGAGGTGCTACCAGGCATGTCAGAATGTCTTCAGTCTGGAAGTTTCCTTTCAGGGTGTCTGGTGCTCACAGATCTCTAACCTGGTAAAGTTC
Organism: Monodelphis domestica; assembly: GCF_027887165.1. Taxonomy (NCBI): domain Eukaryota; kingdom Metazoa; phylum Chordata; class Mammalia; order Didelphimorphia; family Didelphidae; genus Monodelphis; species Monodelphis domestica. The sequence goes on from NC_077231.1 coordinate 320,763,455, forward strand.
ACTTTCTGATATTAGCACCAAGAGGCTAAAATAATGAATAACCTAATTTACATCATGCAAGCAACCAATAAAAATGTGTTTATTGATTATTACAGGCAGACATTAAGCTAACCCTGGAGAAAGTTAAATAAATGAATAAATACATTGAATGAACAAAGACAGACTAGTGAAAAGATAGGAAGGAAGGAAGGAAGGAAGGAAGGAAGGAAGGAAGGAAGGAAGGAAGGAAGGAAGGAAGGAAGGAAGGAAGGAAGGAAGGAAGGAAGGAAGGAAGGAAGGAAGGAAGAAAGGAAGGAAGGAAGGAAGGAAGGAAGGAAGGAAGGAAGGAAGGAAGGAAGGAAGGAAGGAAGGAAGGAAGGAAGGAAGGAAGGAAGGAAGGAAGGAAGGAAGGAAGGAAGGAAGGAAGGAAGCTCACATTTTTAGCGAAATATTCCCTGTGGCATTTTTGGTGTGGTAGAGCTGGAACCAACCATGGGAGTAGAAGAGAAATACCTTCTACTATTGCCATAGTTTCAGAAGGAAAAAAAAAAGATATTTCTTAGAGAATTATTGACTTTGTTCAATGACTAGCTTCGATAAATGATACAAGTCCGGTCATCACACAATGCCATTCTGTGCCAGCTATTTTGTACTCTTGCTCCTGAGTGATTTATACATACCCAGGTCTTCCCCAAAGGAGGCCATTTGCCTGGAGGTTGAACTTTGAAGGTGAACCTCTTTTAGTGTTTCTCTGCCTGGACTTATTTCTTAGCAGTGAGCATGCTTGCCCATCCCCCCCATGTGGCACCCCAAGGAAGTGTACAAACCTCTGCCTACTGTACTAATCCCATGATTTCCCTATTATTTTCTGACTCCTTTCACTGTGCTCACTGGAAAAATTCCTCCATAACTAACATACTTCCTCTCATCTAGTCCTTTTTTATTTCTTTTTACTTCCATCTTCTGGGGCTCATCAAGAACTGGCCATTTCCAAATGACAGTACATTCTAGCCAATCATTTTTTGTTGTTGTTCATACTGTTTACTCTTTCACTCCTATCACCCAAATCACTGGTCACCATGGACAGCTCAGATTTATTGCTCCCCATCACCACTTCCAGACTATCTCTCTCTTCCATCATCATTTGCCAACATCTCCTTCTTTGAGATCATTAATCTAAATTGATCACCCAACCTAGAAGCTGGTAGTTGTTGTTTCCCAGACCCAGGACACTCTTCTTATTTTGTTAATGAGGAGGCATGGAAAGATGCAAAGTTGGGGATGGGTCTGTCACCTAATGGATAATTAAGAAAAAAATGTCTGATTTTGCTTTGCTGTTGCTGGGAGTCGGTCACTATAAGTAAGTCAGGACCACTAGATGGTGCAGTGAATACTGTATTGGGTGGCAGAATCAAGAAGAACTGAGTTCAAATTTGACCTCAAACTTTCATTAGTTCTTTGACACTGAGCAAGTCATATATAACCTGTGTTTCTCTCAATTTCCTCAACTATAAAAAAAAGAACAGTAATTATCTTCCAGACTTGTGGAGTGTCAAATGAAATATTTTTACAAAAGGCTGAGCACATTGCCTGGCACAGAGTAGGTGCTTAATAAATGCATCTTTCCTTCCTTTTCCTCTTATTTATATGTTTAAAAGTCCTTTTAAAAAAAAAAAACTTCTCTCTTAGAATTGGTAATAAGTATCTGTTCCAAGGTAAAAAAGTTGTAAGGGCTAGGCAATGGGGATTAAATGGCTTGCGGGTTAGATTTGAACCCAGGACATCCTATCTCCACGCCTGGTACTTTATTCATGAAACCCTGCCTATATTTGTCTTTGAAAAATTATTAAGATAATGGGTTCTTGGGCTCACTAGCTGGTCTAACCTGCCTTCACTTCAACAGATGAAGTAAACTTTCCCTCCTGATCTCTTCAGTAATAACTCAATACCCCTAACTCCTTTCCTCATGAGGGCAGGCTGCTGGCTGTTGGGTTTGATGGGTTGTTTCCCAACCATAATTTCCACTAAGTTAATGTGGACAAGTTGAGTATATCAAATTGAGGGCTTAGGATGAGTAGTATAGAATGAATTAATTTTTACTGAATAACAACTATGGTATGTACCATGGGCTGGGTATGCAAAGATGAAAGAAATGGTCCCTGTCCCCAAAGAACTGACATCATTCTTATTCAAAATATAATAAAATAATAAAGAAGTGGGATTCTACTGTTAGTCCTCCCCTCACTTGACTATCCTCAAAAAAGCAAGAGCTTGCAAAAGGAGAGGCAATATTTTCATCTAAAGAGCTGCTTCTCTTGGGTGGGAATTCTCCTGTTGCTTAAGTATGTGCTGGGATGGCTTTCCAATGGCTCCCGTTTACTTTGGACTTACAGACCTTTCCCACTGTTTACTTCAATAATGTGAATACATGTGCGTGTGTGCATGCGTGTGTTTCAACATGCTAGTGGCAAGCATTCTAAAGATCAGAAAATAGCCATCCTAACAATACAGCATTAGTTCATTGGGGAAGACAATGTGTTTTTAATTACCTGTTTATAAGGACACATGAAGCTCATTATGTATGGATGGAATTGTAGGCTCTACAAGGTTCCCAAGCCATGTGTGAACATTCTCCCTATTCATCACTAACCTCGCCTCTATGAATTTCCCTGAAAACCAGCCACATGAAGCCAAAGGAACGGATGCCCTCAGAGGGGGCCCAAATACAGGATTAGCCACGGAGGATCTTAAATCATGTGTCATCTTTTGTTTAGACTCCTAGTGCAGTGCAATTCAAAGGAGGAACATGAGGACTCTGTAATTGGATTAAAGAGCAGCTACAAATTTTCCAGTGTTTAATGGGCTTCTGGAGCAGACTGTTCTCTGCACAAGGTCTGCTCTGCCAACACAATACCCAAGAATTGGAAAGGGTGCTTTACAATAGGAAATGCCCATTCATTGGGAGGATGTTGTGTTCCACAAAATTCTATAAACCTGTAGCTACTTGACACTTTGAGTAAGTTTCTCAGGGCGTGCTTGCCCTTACCTAGAAATGTTTTCTTAAAGCTATGAAAAACATAATTGTACCCTAGATTTTGAGCTGAAAGCAATCTCTGAACCCCTTTAAGCCTCCCATCCACACTTGTACTTGTATACACACACACACACACACACACACACACACACACAAACACACACACACAAACACACACGCACGCACACACCAGATTTCACTGGGGAGGAAATGAAGATTCAGGAAGTTTTAGTGACTTCACAAAAGTCATGCAGGTAGAAAGCTTTAGAGTTGGAATTTGACTTCCAGTTCTCTCACTCCAGTCAGCAACCTTTCCACTGCATCATTTTTTTTATTTATGTGCCAGATTTCTATCATTTGGCTTTGTTAGTGATAAATGTTGGCAATCATGGCTCGATCATAATCAAACAATGTGACTCTTGGCAGGTATTAAACTTTAGGGAACTCAGTTGCCTCATTTAGACAACAAAGACAGACTAAGTTGGAGATTAAGGTCCCTAATAGCTTTAAGATCCCATAATTCCTTGATTCCATCTATATTTTTTATGATTTATTGACCTTCTGAGGGCGTGTACTGGCTATTTATCAAGAGAACTTTTCTAAACTGATGAATTGAAGGAATATGTGGAAATAAGAATTTGCATGGAGCCCTTGAAGACTTTCTTTCTTCTCTGGAGTGGAGCACAGAACATTATTAAGTAGACAATGGAGAACCTCAGAGCAGAGCTCCAGGAGTTCAAGGAAAGAAGCAAGTGGTAAGAACAAGAGTTATGTAAGACAGACTATCCTCGGTGAACATCCTACAAATAATACTGCTATATACACATCCCTAAGCACAATTGGGTGGGAAACTGGCAATATTCATCCTTGAAATCTCACTTTTTATGGTGATCTCTTCACTCTTCTCTTTCTCCTCTCTGCATTAAAGCTATTCATTTACCAGGAGAATTGAAGTCACAGACCCCATAATACAAGTTTCAGTAATTTGCCCTTTGCATCAATAAGAATGTGTTTACTCTTAACTAAGGTCACAGGGACAGGCCTGCTTAACCCTTCTTCTCATGGCTCATCATGCCATGGTGGTTCATTCAAACAAGAGGAATGAAACATTTAGTATAGGCCAGGGACTGGGCTAAGTAAATTCTGAGGAAGAGGAGGAAGAAGAAGGTGATTATGATGAAAAACAAGAAGAAGATTCTGACTTTAAGCAGTTTATTTTATGAGGAGGAAGATGGTATAAATATAAATAATGCTTATGGAATGAATGCAAAATACCTGAGAAGTAACTAGCAATTAGCTCTAACAGAAATGTCCTTTTAAAAAAAAAAAAAGTATTCATTTGTTTATAATATATTTCCATGGTTACTTGATTCGTGTTTTTTCCTCTCCTCTTCCCTCCCCACTCCCAGAGCTGAAAAGCAATTCCAATGGGTTAAACGTGTATCATTGTTCAAAACCTATTTCCATATTATTAATGTTTATAATAGAATGATTATTTAAAGCCAAAATCCCAATCATATGGAACCTTGTGGTCAATCATATGTTTTTCTTATACATTTCTGCTCCCACAGTTCTTTCTCTGGATGTGGATACATTCTTTCTCCTAAGTCCCTCTGGATTGTCCTGGATCACTGCATTGCCACTATTAGAGAAGTCCATTACGTTCGATTGTACCACAGTGTATCAGTCTCTGTGTACAATGTTCTCCTGGTTCTGCTCCTTTCACTCTGCATCACTTCCTGGAGGTTGTTCCAGTTCACATGGAATTCCTCCAGTTCATTATTCCTTTCAGCACAATAGTATTCCATCCCGATCAGATACCACAATTGGTTCAGCCATTCCCCAATCGATGGACACCCCTTATGAATATTTTTGTACAAATATTTTTCTTTATTATCTCTTTGGGTTACAAACCCAGCTGTTGTACAGCTGGATCAAAGGGCAGGTATACTTTTAAAGCCTATTATTAGGCATAATTCCAAATTGCCTTCCAGAATGGTTGGATCAATTCACAACTCTACCAGCAATGCATTAGCAGTCCAATTTTGCCACAACCCCTCCAACATTTATTACTTTCCTTTGCTGTAATTTTAGCCAGTCTGCTAGTTGTGAGATGGTACCTCTGAGTTGTTTTTATTTGCATTTCTCTAATCAGGAGGGATTTAGAACATTTTTTCATATGCTTATTGATAGTTTTCATTTCTTCATTTGAAAAGTACCTATTCATATCCCTTGACCATTTGTCAATTGAGGACTGGCTTGATTTTTTTTTTTTTGTAAATTTAACTTAGTTCCTTGTATATTAGGGAAATTAAAAATCTGTCAGAGAGTTTTATTATAATTTTTCCCCAGTTTGTTTCTTTCCTTCTAATTTTGGTTGCATTGGTTTTATTTGTACAATTTTTTTAAAATTTAGTATAATCAAAATCATTCATTTTACATTTTGTACTATTCTCTATCTCTTTCTTGGTCTTAAATTTCTTCCTTTTCCATAGTTCTGAAAGATATACTATTCTATGTTCACCTAATTAATTTGATTTCACTTGTTATACTTGTCATTTACCTATTTTGAATTTATCTTTGTATAGGGTATGAGATGCTGATCTAAACATAATTTTTCCCATACTGTTTTCCAATTTTTCCTAGAAGTTTTTGACAAATAATGAGTGTTTGTCTCAAAAGCTGGGATCTTTGGGTTTATCAAACACTAGCTTGCTGAGGTGATTTATCCCTAGTCTAGTCCACTGATCCACCTTTTCTTAGCCAGTACCATATTGTTTTGATGACCACTGCTTTATAGTACAGTTTAAGATCTGGTACTGCTAGGCCACCATCCTTCACAATTTTTTCATTATTTCCCTTGCTATTCTTGATCTTTTGTTCTTCTTGATGAACTTTGCTATATTTTTTTTTCTAATTTTATAAAAAAAAAAGTTTTTTGGTAGTTTGATAGTTATGTCATTGAATAAATAAAATAATTTTGGTAGGATTGTTATTTTTGTTATATTAGCTTGTCCTATCCATGTGCAATTAATGTTTTTTCAAATTATTCAGATCTAGTTTTAATTCTGTAAAAAGTGTTTTGTAGTTGTGTTCATATAATTGTTATGTTTGTCTCAGAAGATAGATTCCTAAATATTATTTATTGTCTGGCGTGATTTTAAACTAACTCTTGCTGCTGAGATGTGTTGGAAATATATAGAAATGCTGATAATTTATGTGGGTTTATTTTGTATCCTGCAACTTTGCTAATGTTGTTGATTATTTACACTAGCTTTTTAGTTGATTTTCTAGGATTCTTTAAGTAGACCATCACATCATCAGCAAAGAGTGATAGTTTAGTCTCCTCATTGCCTACTTTAATTGGAATGTCCTCTTGAAGAAAGCATCATTTAAAATGAAATTTAAAGAAAGCCAGGGATCTTAAATGAGGGTGATGAGCTCTATCCAGCTTGACAAAGTTGATTATCCCATTGAGAGTCCCTGCATTGGTGTGAGTTAGCCCTAGTGGCATGAAAGAAATGATTCACTAGTACTTCTGTTCCTCAGGTATTGCATTAACCATCTCTGGTTTGAACTAAGCAAGTCCCTCTGAATGACTCTTTGACATGAACTCCTTTATGGCTTCTTTAGAGTTATAGTTAGCAAGGAGTCTTGATACTTGTCCCTCTAACACTGAATAGCTTTTTTTTTTTTTTTAGTCCAAGGGAGAGGGGAGGGAATCTGGTGATGCAGGGTAGATCTGGTTTCTTAAATGCCTTAGGAAAAGTGCCCAGGATGAATGTGGGCTACCAAGCTAGGAAGGGGTGCACCCTGGCTTGTTAAAGGAAAATATATGCATTTGAGGACTAGCCCAGAGGAGTCAAGGAAGACTATTTACTAAATCCTAATTTAAACCCATAGTTAGCTGATCATGTCCTGGAAGAACTTGGGAAAGGCCAGGAGCTAACTTCTAGGGCCCTCAGACTTTGCATGAAGAAATAAATTGTTTGACTGAGGGGTGACCAGCTGCCTCTCATGGCAGCTTGTTATGTTTTTTCTAACTAAAAAGTTGAGATGTGGATGGACACCAGAAATGCCCCACCAATGAAGTGACATATCTTTGAAATCTTTGAAAAGAAATGAATAAGGACACATAGCCAAAGAATGAATGAATGAATGAATGAATGAATGAATGAATGAGATCCAGACTCTAATCCACCCCTTTGACAGGAAAATATTATATGAATTACATCATATGCAATATCCTTTTACACATATATATGTAGGAGTGAAGCTTCTGGGCTAGGTCAGTAATTGAGGTTACTTTTGTCTCTGCTTGACCATAAGAAAAAAGCAAACGAATATGGCTGCCTGGTGTCACTGAGTATACTGAACATGATGCAAGAAGGCATCATTTGAAGTGATCTTCCCTCTGTTAGCTGACTTTTACTTTGGAATCTTGGGCCAACCTTTTCTCCATGATGCTGTATACCTTGTTGCCATTTGGTTTAACCTCTGCTTTAGATTCTAATGAGATTTGGTTCATTTGAAGTAAGCGAATCAAAATAAGACACTGATTCATGTTCATTTGGTTTCATTTGGTGGCAGGTAAGGCTTGCTTATCACAGACACATCAAGGAAGATGTGATTGAATCCCTCAAATCTCTGAAGATGAATTCATTCCTAGAGTCACTCTTTGTCTTGCCCTTCTTGTAGATGTCCAATCAAATCCTAATTTCACAACTGAAACATGCTGTGGCCCCAAAGAATGTTCCCAAACAGAATCAAGGAAGCTTAAAAGTATGGGTCCCTCACAAGATGGAAAGGAATCAACTTAATTTAACTTAGAGGAAATACAGAGCGGATTTACTCTAGGATTATTTTGAAAATAGGGTGGCCATGTGTCCTGTTCAGATTGTTGAAGGATGTCAGGTCAAGAAGATGAAATAAGCTTCCACAAGAAACTAGAGAAAGAGGGCTGTCCACCTTGGTCCAGAATTAATCAGCCTAAGGCTCTTTTCACCTATCTCCATTAATGCCTAGATCTAAAAAGGGGCAGGGGTGGGGGGGATCCTAAATAATGCATCCCAGGATTGCCTCAGCAGTCTCTTTCAATTTGGATTGCCTCGGAGACATTTTTCTTATGTGGGGGGGCTGAGAAAGGGAAGTGCTCATCAGTATAGAAAAAATCAATACAAAGCAATCACAGAATCTCTTAGTTGGAAAGAATCTCAAAGCTTGGTTAATCTCAGTCTGTTCCTTGCTGATTATGTCTTGGCAGAACCTGGAAAAGGCCAAAAGCAGCTTCAAAAGGGCCCTCAGGGTTTGTTTGAAGAAAGGAATGCTTTGACTGAGGAGTGGCCAGCTGCCTCTCATGGCACCTGTAGAAGTTGGTGGGTTTTCTCCTCCCCAATTCTGCCCTTTCTGTTGAGCTTATACTTCTCCAGCTCTTTGCAACTCCCACCCCTTATTTCTAATTCTGTCCTGTGGGCCCAAAGCAAACAAATCTAACCATTTTTCTCTGTGCCAGTCTTTCAGGTGACAGAAGGCAGAGGGCAGGGTCTCTCCTGTCTTCCTTCCAGGTTAGAGCACTCTGTCTTCAAGGGAACCTGCCTGCAGAATCATAACAGTCCTTCTCTGGACATGCTCTGGTTTGTGGATCTCTTAGAAAGGGGGAATGTTGTGGGTCCAGCTGAGGGGCAAATATGCACTATATTTACTGATACCCTCAGGGTTTTGGAGGGAGAAGAAGGAGATGTGTTTGTGGGCAGCTCAAAGCAGGACCAGCCCCAGGGGGTACCAGCCCCCCCCCTTCCCCAGGTAAATCTGGTTTCTCATCTCACCTCAGCCATTGGCTTAGCTTTGTGACTCAGGAGAAGGTGCTTTAACTCCTCCGTTTCCTCATCTGTAAAAGGAGGGAAAGGGGCTGGTCACAGGGGCTTCCAAAGTCCTGGAGAGCTCTAAATCTGTGACTGTCTCTGGGAGAGAAATCTGAGAGCAGGGGTGAGGCAATCCAAGCACCTACTGATAGCACAGGACCAAAACCCCTGCTAACCTTCTGCTCCTGGAATTCGTGAGATAAACTGATGAGCCGCTTTTTGTTTAGGACCTCAGTTTCCTCATCTAAAAGAATGAGGTGGGAGGACTAGATGGCCCCTTTGGTGGTGCTGGGGCCTGTCTAAAGGCACTTCCAGTCCATTGGTCTATAGGTGGAAGAGATCCGAGTCACTGAGACCAGCCCTCCATTTTGGGGAAAGGACTAGCCTTAGCCATGGGTGTTCTGTCCTTCCTGCTGCCGGGATCATTTCCTTTTGCCTTTCACTGAAGATGGAAGGCTTGGGAATTAAGGTCTCAGGTTCAGATCTAGTCTTGGCCACTGAAGGAAGGGAGAGCTCCAATGGGCTACTCTGTCTCTTCTGACCTCAGTCTATCCATCTGAAAAAGGAGAAGGTTTGGACAAAGTGGCCTCTCAAGACCCTTCGGTTCTCCAATGATGACCCAGTGGCCCAGGCCCCTGCCCGGCTGGAACAGGGCTGAGCAAAGAGCCCAGGAAGAAGGACAGAAAGGAGGGAGAAAAAAGCACCTGCCTGGAGGCTGGAGAAAAGCTATTCATGGAGGGGGAAGAACCTGGAAACTTTGGGCTATTCCACGCTGAGGCCTCCTGAGCTGAGCCTTCCGCTGAGCCAAGGAGGATAAAGAGCTGAGTCGGCTGTGTCATCGCTATTCCTGCCTGCCTCATCTTCCCTGGCCCTCCAGGCAGAGGCTGAGGCCGCCAGAGCTGGGCAGGGTCGTGTGCAGCGGCATCAGCAGCAGCAGCAGCAGCAGCAGCCGCTGCCCTTCTCCCTCCCTCCCTCCCTCCCTCCTTCCCTTCTCTCCCTTGCTGGCTCCCTTCCCCCGCGCCGCCGCCGCGGGCGCACAGGCTCACACGCGCACACACACACACACACACACACGCAGGCGGGCACACACACACGCACACGCGCGCACCTCCAGCATCCGCGCATCTCTCAGGCTCTCCATCTCGGCTCTGTCACAGAGGACGCCACCAGGCACCAGAAGCCTCCGAGCCAGGGCCAACAGGTACAGCTACATTCCTCGTTTCTCCCCCGGCTTGGGCTCGATCTGCGTCCGCAGCCACCCCTGCCCACCTCCCGGGTACCTCTCGCCGTCTCCCGGGTGGTGAGGGAGCCTGCGATGGCCGCGAGTGCGGAAACCGGGGACGGCAGAGAAGCCAGCAGCCTCCAATCCCGCCGCCCTCCCGCAGTCCCACCTCCGGGCAGGGGGCAATGCCCAGAGCGGCTGAGGGGCAGCTGGCGGGCGGCGGGAGCCCCAAGTGCACTCCCGGGCGGCGCTCAGCCTTTGAGGGGCTCCGGGAGCTAGCTGGGGGAGCCCTACTCCTGGGATGTGGGGGCGTAGAGGGGCGGGGGAGCAGCTAGTGGCAGCAACCTCGCACCCCAAGCCCTGGGGAACTGGGCTCGGCTGGGGTCCCCCTGCCCGCTGGGCCCGAGTGCTCTTCTGGAGGACCCGGCTCGCCCCGACTCCAGGAGTGCCGGGGTAGTGCCGGTGCTTGCATCACACTGCAGTGAGCTGGGCTCATCCCGAGGCCGATCTTGGGCTAGCCTGGGGCTGCCGGGCAGAGGGGGCTTCGGAGAAAGTTGGGAGAAAGTGGGCGTTTGGGGCAGCCACTTTAGTTCTCCAAATCCCCGGAGATTCAAAGGCCCATAGCTGACCTAGAGACTGGGGAGCCCCCGCCGTCAGCCCGGGCTCTCTGCCCTCCCCTGGAAGCGGGCACTAGGACAGCCCCGAGGCTGCGCCCGCCGACACTTGCCCGGAGGGCTTGTGAAAGTTACCAAAGAACCCACAAGCCGGCAAGCTGGTGGTCTTCTCCCGCGGAGATCCCGCGGAGAGTGGTTGGCAACCCTGGCTGGGAGATCGGGAGAGACCCCAGAGAGCAGGGCCCTTGACAGTCGCCTTCCGCGTTCATTCAGCCAAGTAACGGAGAGTCAGGATTGTGTGCCGCGACCCACCCTGATGGGTACGGAAAAGGACCTCCCGGCCCTCCGAAGGGGAGGGGAAGGTGGGAGCGTGTCCTCTGCCCTTTGCCACAGCCTCAGCTACTGTTCACGACACTGATCTAAGGCTTTCCCAGCCCAGTTTTTTGCCTCAGATTCTTGGCCACTTGTGAACATTATGTGCTTTCAGATTACGGATAGAGACTGGGTTGGGAAACTGAGACTCAGACAAATCCTCTATTCCCGGCTCTGGGCCCATCCTGAGGAAGTAAGACTAGGGAAGGAGATGGACCTTTTGAGACAGAAAGAAAGAAAAAGGAAGGAAGGAAGGAAGGAAGGAAGGAAGGAAGGAAGGAAGGAAGGAAGGAAGGAAGGAAGGAAGGAAGGAAGGAAGGAAGGAAGGAAGGAAGGAAGGAAGGAAGGAAGGAAGGAAGGAAGGAAGGAAGGAAGGAAGGAAGGAAGGAAGGGAGGAAGGGAGGGAGGGAGGGAGGGAGGGAAGGAGGAAGGGAGGAAGGAAGGAAGGAAGGAAGGAAGGAAGGAAGGAAGGAAGGAAGGAAGGAAGGAAGGAAGGAAGGAAGGAAGGAAGGAAGGAAGGAAGGAAGGAAGGAAGGAAGGAAGGAAGGAAGGAAGGAAGGAAGGAAGGAAGGAAGGAGGGAGTGCTAGCAGTAGAAAGAGGAGAAAAGTCGTGTGGGAAGGTGGAAGGGAGCAAAGTCAATCTCTTCAGAAGCTCTCTTCAAGTCCTCTTTCCCACTGCTCTGTCTTCCTAATGCAGGAGGCAGGCAGGAAGGCAGAAAAGAGAATCCCTGAAAAGCTTGGGGAACACAGACTGCATGGAACAAGGAGGAGCCGGTGAGAGCACACTGTGCAGGTGAACGAGTTGGGGGAATTTTTTCTGCTCTTTTCCACCCACTGAAATTCTATAATACACCCAATTAGGCACTCTCAGAGCAGAGTGGAAGGGGTGGCATTTTTAGGTGGTATTTGGGGCTTTTGATGACACAGTTTGAAAAGAATCTCTGAAGGCTAAGGGAGTCCTGAAAGACAGGAGGTAGTTTTAGACAAGGTAGGACGACTTTGAAATCATGCATTACTAAAGAAAACATCTTTTCTGTCCTGTGTACTTTGGCTTCCAATTCTCCACTGTGCACCTTCACCTATGAGCTTTCTCTTTTTCTCATGGCTCTTTCTTTGAGGGGGGTGGGGGTGGGGGAGGAAACAATGAATCCAGAATGCAACTAAAAGTATTTTTGCCAAATTCCGGGTGCTTCTGAATCTTGAGGAAAGGTCCAGCTTGGATTTGTCTTGACTAAAAACCCAAAGTGTAGAACAGTTGTCCAAAGGCATTCAGACCCTGCTATAGATCATTTGAAAAAATATTGGCTCCCCAGCCACAGAATCCAGCTGCAAAGCTTCAGCATCTTTGGGGTAAACAATGTTTCTGCTGGATGGTGGTGATTCCCTGGTTTGTTTTCAAGCTAGAGAGAGTCTCAGCAGAGAGAAAATGATTTGTGCAGCCTGGGAAGAATGCCCTGGCTCGCAGTAATTCTGGTGTGACACACAGAGGGGTAGCTGCAGCGTTTAAGAGAGGAATAAAGGGCTACTGCTCACGACTGGGCATGGCACAGAGGCCAGCAGCAGGTGGACTGAACAGTGAATTCATTGCCTTGATTCTCTGACAGGGGCCACTGCTTGGAGGTGGGATGGTCTACGGCAGAGAAAGACAGATGGGGATCAGTTCAGAAGTGTTTCCAAGCAAGTCACTTGTTGAGGGAGGGGGTGAGGAGGCACAACAAAAGCCTTGTGAAACCTAGTTTGAGAGCACAGCTGTGGTTGTCTGAGCAGCATAGACTTAGGGCAGGAAGAGACCTTCTGATCACTGTTTTATTTCTTCATCTTACAGAAGAGGAAATTAGAGAGATGAAATAACTTGCCCAAGGTCATCTAGGCAGAGGTGGGCAGAGCTGGGATTTAAACTCACATCTTCTGACTCTGGAACCAGGGTTCTTTCTGATTGCCTTTTTCCTTTAAAAACTTCCTTTCCTGGGGAAGGACCTGCTGGGGCTATGCCTGGGTAGGGGTTCTTCCTATTCCTGGGACATAGATTTTACATTTTAAGGGGATTAGGAAGAAAGAACAGTAGCTGCATGGAGATCTCTTCTGGATCCCTTATTCCTAATTTTACTTACTTCAAATATGTGTAATGGGAAGAAATGACATGAAAGGTTTAAGTTCTACATATATTCTTACTACAGCATATTATGAATGTGCCATTTTATCCATTTAGTCGTTGAAAAAGCATTTACCAAATTACTGTTGTTTTCTGGGTACTAGGAAAACACATACACACACCAAGTAAAACATTCCTTACCCTCAAATACCTTACAGTATTGGAGAGAAACGTGGATAAATAAGTAAATCCTAATATAGAAACAGAGAAAGCTTAGAAGATTCCAGATCCCTCCTCATAAGGGAAGTAGTAATTAAGTTGAACTATGGAGGAAAGGAGGAATTGAAAAAGGCAGAGGTGAAGTAGAGAGAGCATTCTAGACATGGAGGGAAAGTCTGTGTTAAGACACAAAATGGGAGCTGGTGTGTCTCTTTTGAAGAACAGTGAGGTTAATTTGATTAAATTGGAGAGCACTTGAAGCAGTTCACAGAGGCCTGGAAAAGCTAAAAGACTTGTTTAAAATCATACATGGTGAAAGTGACAGAGGCAGAATTTGAATTCACTTCCTCTAATTAAAGTCAGTGACTGGACAAGGCCGACTGGGTTTAAGATACAATAATTCCCAGCCTAGAAATATGGGTCAGAGTCTGTGAAAAAAAATTAAATGTCAAAGAGAGGAGGGATGGGGAACAAAGGAAACCTCTTGAGTATGGGAGTGACATTACCTGGGATTTAGGAATATGAATTACTTAGCAGAAGATGGATAATAGCAGAGATGGGAAGTAGGATGGCTAATTAAGAATATGTGACTTCCAATAGTCTTGTGGGTATGCTCCCCATTCCAATAGAACAAAACCCCTCTGGTACCCAGCCTTTAAGAGTTGTTGTGTCCTGCTAGAAATTATTCTGGTGAATCCCAGATGTAACATATCTTTGGGGCACTTTCATGAGGGTTCTCATGCCATAACATCCCTGTTGTGCAAACATTAACAACTCTCCTACAGAGGAGATGATCGACCCACAGGAGTTCACCCAGTTAGCCACATGGTCAGGTCAGCATTCAGGGCATCAGATTGTCAGAAGAGCCCATCCTACAAAGGGCTAAGAATCCCTGTTTTAAAGGTTCTCTGGAGTCTCTTCCAGCTCTAAATCAGTAATCCTGGGTCTCAGTTTCCTTATCTGTAAAATGAGGATGTTGAACTGGTTGATGTCTCAGGGCCCTTTCCTGCCTTTTAATCTGTCATCCTGGCTATAGAATCTCCTTCTTTCCCTTTTTCCTTCTTTTTCCCCTCAGGCCTTCTGACCTTGGCTTTCTCTGTATATCTGGTGCTTAGAAAGGGAACTGGAAGCATAATTCAGATGGATATAACTTAAAGTGTTGAGAGTAGAATGTTTTATATTTTCTGAGTATGTGATGGAATGGGAACACCTGCTTCTCTGTTAGGGCTATTCACCCATTCCTATTGATAGCAGCAGGAGATTAATGATGGGGGAGGAGAAGTCACACTTTTAGTGCAAATGCTACCTGGATTCTTTACTGGATCCTTCCTACTCATGGTGAATAAACCAGCCTGAAGATGGTAAGATATGGAGCAGCAAAGATAGCCAACAAGATGGGAGCAGTCTGGGAATCAAGGGGTATGAAGTTCATCATAGCTAGAAAGATAAAAAGAAAGGATGTCCTTGTCCCAGATCCAGAGGTGGGCAGCTGGGCTTCTCCAAATCTGAGGAGGAGTTCACAACATGTGAAAAAATACCTAAAAGAACAAAATACTAAGAAAAACAGTCACCATCACAAGCTAAGTAGAACTTGAAAAAAAATGATACTGACCACTGAGAATAAAATAGAAGCAAATTTTGTTCATACTCTCTGGATAAATGACTTCACAGATCAAATAAGATGGGAAGAAAGCCCATCGATGACTAGAGAGGCAAGGTGGGTGGATGTGTGTAGCTGGGCTTCTTGCACAATCATCCCCTATAATCCCTCTAGGTACAGAAAAGACTCTGTGCTTGGCAGGGGAAAGCTGAAATCAATCAAGCAATGGTACCCAGGATATTCTAGCCAACATGGCCATCCACAGTCCATGTTGACCTTCCCTTTGGAGAAGAAATAGATACTGATAGCTTCAAATGAAAGAGGTAAAAGGCAATGAGTCTAAATCTCAAGCTAAATTTTCTCTGTCCCTCTGGGGGGGCAGGGTGAGTTGATGAAGTGAAATTCATTGTTCATCTTGTTATGTCTGACAAGTCACTTCAACTCTTACCAATTCCCTTATCTATAAAGAAAGGAGGTTGGACTAGATGACCTACCTCTGAGATGTCTTCTGACTCAAGGTCTAGGAGCCTACTTGTTATATATGTCAATGAGCTAAGATCTACCCAATAGACTATCTGAAGTCAGTGTAGGAGGGATGATATCTTTTATTAATCACCTGAAAGAATCTGTCATCTGTTGGCCCCAGAGGGCACATCTTGAACCAATGAGTAGAAGCAGCAGAGAGAACCTTTCTTAATAATTAGAGAGGCCAGGAAGTAGAATAGCATGCCTATTGAGGTGCCAGCTCTCTTTCACAGGCAATTTTTCAATGAAAGAGTACATGACCTCTTGTTGAGGATGTTAGAAGGAGAATCTTGTTCTGGTATGGCTTAGGTTAGATGCTATAAAAGTATATCTTTTCCACCTCTGACCCTGTACTTCCTTTCAGAGGAATGCCCCAAATCCCCAAACCAGGATTTCAATTGGAATTAGTATAAGTACAGAGCCCAGCTTAAGGTAGGTAATGTCTGATTTTTATTCTTCCCTGTTTAAACTGCATCTCAAGAATAGTGGTCAGTCCACTGCTGGGGTTATACCCCAAAGAGATAATAAGGAAAAAGGCTTGTACAAAAATAGTCATAGCTGGGCTCTTTGTGGTGGCAAAAAATTGGAAAACGAGGGGATGCCCTTCAATTGGGGAATGGCTGAACACATTGTGGTATCTGTTGGTGATGGAATACTATTGTGCTGAAAGGAGTGATGAACTGGAGGGATTCCATGTGAACTTCCAGGAACTGATGCAGAGTGAAAGGAGCAGACCCAGGAGAACATTGTACATAGAAACTGATGCACTGTGATACAATCGAATATAGTGGACTTCTCTACTAGCAGTAATGCAATGATCCAGGAAAATTTTGAGGGACTCATGAGAAAGATGCTATCCACATCCAGAGGAAAAACTGTGGGAGTAGAAACACAGAAGAAAAACAATTGCTTGATTACATGGTTTAATGGGCATATGACTAGGGATGTAGGCTCTAAGTAATCACCCGAGTGCAAATATCAATAATATGGAAATAGGTCTTGATCAATGACACATGGAAAACTCAGTGGAATTGCTCCTTAGCTATGGGAGGTGGGGGGAACAAGGGGAGGAAAAGAACGTAAATCATGTAACAATGGGAAAAATTCTAATTAAATTAATTAATTAGATGAACTTTTTAAAAAGTAAAAAACAAAATGGCACAATGATAAAAAAAAAAGAATGGTGGTTAGTGGTCAGTCTTGGTTTCTCAGTTAAAAAACTGATGACAACGGTGAGGGAACTTTGAAATCATTACTTATTCAGAACAGCTAAGGGAACTGGATGTTTAGCTTTCTTAAGACTTAATGCAATGTAATAATCCTCATACAAGGGAAGGTTTCTTCCAATGGAAGAAACATTAGTTTGGATTAGCTTGGCCCCTAGGGATAAATCTAGGAGAAGGTAGATAATGGCAAGAGGCAAATGTAGACGATCTAAAGAATATCCTAACCTATCAAGCTCTCCCAAAGTGAAAGAGCTCATCTCTAGGACTCGTGTTTTTCCCTCAGTAGAGGTGTTGAAACAAGACTTTGTAGAATCACTTGACAGATATAACATTGAGGGGAGTCATTTTTCCTCAGATACAAGTTGGGCAAGATGACCTGGGAGATCCCTTCCAACTTTAAGGTTTTAAGATCTGGCATTTCTTCTGAAATCTACATTTTATTTTTAAAGATCAGACATAGACTTACTTCTTTGAGATTGGTGGTATGCAAATATATATATATATATACATATACATATTTACATGTAGATAGATGTGTGTATGTGTGGATAAACAAATAACTTCCTAAACCCAGCTGTGGCTGCTGACTTGTTCTGAGAAGGGCAAGAGCATTGTTGTGTTTTTTGTTTTGTTTTGTTTTCATTTTTGTTTAATTTTTAATCCCCAGAGTAGTGAGTGATCTGTGCTAATACACCCACACTGCATTATAGATGAAAAAATGTTAGTGTTCCAAGGAACCTTAGGGATGGCCCAATCCAAAGCCTAGCACATGAGGGCTTCCCAGTGTTGGAAATGCCTCTTATTGGTACAGTTGAGCACATTTAGCAGCTCGCCGCCCCTGTGAGGACATTGAGGCTTAGAGTTACAGTAGGAGGAGGAAACTGGATTTGGAAGCATCGGAATGAGTGAAGCTGAGTCTCTAGCCCCATGTATATGCCATTGACAGCCCATTGCTTTCCTGAGAGAGTGGACAAGCAGTGGAATAAGAACCTCCTATCTAGAGAAGGCTTACTTTTCCTGGATTCAATCTGATTCTTTGGAAATGGACAAAGAACAGTCAGTTCACTCTGCATAGCCCTGAGGGCGGCATGGTGGGGACAACATGGGGCCCCTGCCCTCAATGTTCCACAGTCTAAAGATTCTATTCGAGGAGCATTTATTAAGATCACATGAGTTGTCGAGTCTTGTGCTAGTAATATGCAGACAAATAAAAGTATCTGACCTCACGGGGCTGCCATTTTAATTGGAAAAAAATGAAAGAAACCCAGATAAGTAAATGCCAAGTGATTTCCAGAGAGGGGGCCAAAAGCTGAGAGGGCCAGAGGGCCACACCTGTGGAAGGTGTACCTGAGCTGAGCCTACAAAGGAAGCTACCTGGGTGAAAAGAGAGAAGACAATGTGTCCACAAGCAGAGATAATGATGATGGAAAATCATGCCTGGGGAAGGAACCGTAGGACTGTCATGTTGGCTTGAAGGTGGCATAAAGGCAAGAAATATGACCAAAGTCTGAATATGTAAGTGGGATGTCCACAGGGAAGCAGTTGAAATGCCAGGCTCAGGAGTTTGTATTTTATCTAACAGACAGTAGGAAGCCATTGGAAATAACTAAGTAGGAGGTGAAATGATCAGGTCCATGTGTTAGGAATTTCAATTGAGGGGTGCCACAGAGGATGTATTAGAGAAGAAGGAGAGTTGAGGCAGGAAGACCAATTAGGCAATTATGTATTAAGCCAGGTGAGAGGTGATGAGGGCAAAGTTCTTTGGCGTGGAAAGAAGGGACCATATATAACTGAGAGATCCCATGAAAACAGAACCCTCCAGCCTTGCTCATTCACTAGGAATTTGGAAAGGAAGGAGCAGAAGAAGCTGGAAAGCATCTAGATGAAAATGAGGCAAAGGGTGGTAAGTGGACTGGAAACAGTGTGTTATTGGTTAAAGGAGAAGCCAGAGGCTGTGTGGGGAAGGTTTGCATCCCAGCTTTCTTCCTTGTGTCATTTGTGGTTGTTGTCCTTGTTCAGTCCTTTCAGTACTCTCTGACTCTTCATGACTCTAGTTGGGATTTTTGTCCAAAGCTATTGGCGTGGGTTTCTATTTCCTTTTCCATCTCCTTTTACATATGAGGAAACTAAGGCAAACAGGGTTAAGTGACTTGTCCAGGGTCGCCTAGGTAATAAGTGTCTGAAGAAAGGTTTGAATTCAGGAAGATGAATGACTGCATCCACTGTGCCCTTTAGGTGCCCCCAAAGTGGTCAGAATAGAGAGCCTGAATTTGATGCCTCCCACAAAAGTGGACCGATAGTCCTTGTAGCTGCCAGTCACTGTCACTCCAGTTGGTTGGGGTCAGCTGGCTTCGTTGATGCAAAGGATTCCAGTTCCTTGGACTAGTTCTTCCAAGCCTTTGCACATGCTACCTAATATGCTATGTGTTACCCCAACCTGCACATGGACCTAATATGCTCTAGGATTAGTAATGAAATGACTAACAATAGCTCAGAGAAGTGAGGATGTTCCAAGGTTTTCCATAAACTTTGGAAAATATCTGTCTACATAGATGTGTAATCTTAATTAATCCTGATGCTGCTGCTGTGGATTATGCTGTTATTGTTTAGCATTTTGTAGATGAGGAAACAGAGGCAGAGATGGGTTAGGTGACTTTCCCAGGGTTACGTAACTCCCATGGTTTGAGGCTAGATTCGAACTTAGCTCTTCTTCAAACCTCAAACCCTCTCCTCTCTGCCATCCAGCTGAATGTGATGAACTCGGTGCAAAGTAAAGAAAACGTTTCTTTACGATTAAACTTTACAATTAAACGCACTCAAAGTGCGTCCTGAAATAACGTCGAGTTGACTTCATCTTTTTTGGAAATTTGAGCTGCATGATTGGATTTTCTTCCGTAGAATGGAAGCTTCTTGAGGGCAGAACTTGCTTGGTTTTGTGTCAGTGGTGAGCTTAACAACAGGCGCACTACAGACCGATCTAGGGTCATCCGTGAATAAATGAGTCCGTGTGGTGCAAGTGAGCGTTTCCTTATCTTGCTGGATCCTTTCACACCGGATGCTGGTCCCAAACCAGCAGTCAAAGCCACCGTGGCCTCTTCTGATTCCCTGGCAATGGATGCCGTGCTCAGGTCTGGGGAATCATCCTCTTCCTGCCCTGTCTGAACCCCTACTTCCTTCTTGTGGAGTGTGACTCAGTCCCCACCTACCACAGGCGTCCTTCCCGCAGCTTTCCAGGTCTGAGTAATTGTCTCCTCCTTGTTTGTATTTTCTGTTACGTCTCTGCGTGAATCTGGTCTGCCTCCGTCTCTCCCCCAGAGGACAAGCTTTGGGTTAAGGCGGGGATTTCTTCATGCATCCCCAATGCCTGCCTGCTGCGTAGAGCTGCCCAAGCTTGTATACAGTAATTCAAGCACGTTCTATTCTTCCCGAGAATATTCGATCAAGGAATAGGAAGGCTGGAAGGAGGCGAGTGTGGTTGGGGCAGACGGGAGCTCTAGAGACATCCTGAGGGATGCTAAGCGGACGGTGTCCGAGTCCGCCTAGTCCCTCCCTCCCTCCCGGGGACCCAGGGACGAGCTGTTAGGTGACCGGGCTAACACCTGCCTCACATGAAGAAGAAGCGAGGTGAAAATGGGGCAGAAAAAGGATTCTGAGAGGCAAAGACTGAAATGGTTAATGAGGTAATTAGCCGTTATCATTGCAAGGACCTGCCAGCGCATAGAAGCAGCGAGGGGGCCACCGTTTCCCCAAATGGCAAGTTTGTGCTGATTCTCGTGAAGAAGAAACACTACCCAGAGGCCCCCAATGCTGTCCAGGCTCTGCCTCTCTCTATGCAGTCACACAGGCACATACATGTATGTAAACATGTATGTGTAGATATACACGTGTATATCTAGAACATGTTTCCAAATTGGCATGTTGAAATTTCTCTACCACTAAGCCCAGGTGAAGCCCCCATGGGCTCTGAGTGAGTCAGCGTTCTCTGATCCTGTGGCAGAGTGCACTCCTGGGTGCAAATGAGTTCTAGGAACCCAGATCAAGACCTTCTCTCCGATGCCTAGCCTGAGGGTGTACTGAGAGCCCTGAGAAAGTGAGGGAAACGGAGAGGGAAAAGATTTTTGAGACATGCTGTATTTTAAGAAATCCCTGTAACAACCTTCAAAATTGGTTCTTTTTGAAATTAAAAAAAATCCCAGTTTAAACATTAACACCATTTTCAACTATCATTTTCTGACCTTTTGAAGTCCATGTTCTCTCCCTGCCTTCCTCCTGCCCATCTTTCCCCCCAATAGCAAGCCATATACGGTATACATGTGTTATTGTACAGTACATGTTGTCACGCAGGCCATGTAAAGAAGACACGTCTCATTTACGCTAGATAAAAATCCATGGAGGAAATAAAGGGAAGAATGGCAACTTCAGTCTCTATTGAAACTCTGTCTGTTCCTTCTGGAGCAGTAGATAGCCTGTTTCATCCTGAGTGCCTCAGGCGGGTCCTAGATCCTTGCATTGCTGACCATCACATTTTCTGTTGTACAACGTTCTCTTGGTTCTGCTCACTTCAATTTGCATACCTTTATGTAACTCTTTCCTGGCTTTTTGGTGATCTTCTTGTTCATCATTTCTTATGACATGATAGCTTTGCATTATAATCATTTACCACAACTTGGTCAGCCATTCCTCAGTTTCTAGTTCTTTGTTACCACAAAGAATTGCTAAATACTTCTGTACAAGCAGGTTCTTTCCCCCTATCTTTCAGCTCTTTCAGATAGAGACCTAAGAGTGGTATTTCTGGGTCAATTGGTATGCAGAGTTTTATGACCCTTTGGGCATGGTTCACAATTGCCCTCCAGAATGACTGTTTCAGTTAACAGGTCCACCAACAGTGTATTAGTGGCTTGATTTTTCCACATCCCTCTAATATTTACCATTACTTTCTTTGTTACATTAAGCATTGTGGGAGGTGGTACCTTAGAGTTGTTTTAATTTGCATCTCTCTAATAGTAATTTGGATTTTTTATGTGGCTGTATAGTTTTGATTTCTTCACCTGAGAATTTCCTGGTCATAGCCTTGACAGA
Organism: Monodelphis domestica; assembly: GCF_027887165.1. Taxonomy (NCBI): domain Eukaryota; kingdom Metazoa; phylum Chordata; class Mammalia; order Didelphimorphia; family Didelphidae; genus Monodelphis; species Monodelphis domestica. Next base: position 320,785,278 of record NC_077231.1, read on the forward strand.
TGGTTAAGGGATCTAAACAAGGCATGTCCTAATATCTCCTTTGATAGATGGATATGAAGAGGATCAGAAAGGTTAAGTGTAATTAATGTCTCTCATTCATGGGCTGCACTGTAAAGACTACCAGGCTAGGAATCCAGAGACTTCCCTTCATAGCAAGTTTCTCCTACTTAGCACCAGAGTGATTTTGGAGAGATCATTTCATCTTGGAGTAAACGGGAGCTATTGAGTGAGATCTCAGCAGCCTTGAAATTGTCTGAGCCTGTGCTATGACTCTGAGTGTTTATTAAGAGAGGACAAAAGTCTGTTGCTATGATGATGGTAGCAGTGATGACCAGCCCTTTAAAATCTGTAATTATCATAAAACAGTCAGCGAGATTGAATCCAAGCATGAAGTAATGACTCATGGAGATGGTCAATCCTTGCTGACAACAAGAAACTGGGCTGGGTAGCTATTGGTCAAAGGACATGTAGAAGGCTTAGTTCTGCCAATAAATCAGGGCTGAGAATGGGACCACGGAAGGCTTTGGCTGTAGAACTCTGCTGAAGGGACCTGGAAAGAGCTATAGCTCTCCTGATCTGTGATCACAAAGACCTGACTTTTAGCCATGGCTCTGAAAACTTGTTAACTGTTTGACCGCAGGCAAATCATGCAGCCTTCTGAAGTCATTTCTTTATCTCTAATTATAATACAGATAGTCCTCTGCTTCATGGAGTCGGGTGATATAATATATGTAAAATAGTCTGAAAATATACATTTCTCTACAATTATTCATCATTTTCATTAGTTTGGGGGTAAACTGTGAGAAGAGAAGGGACTGCAGTCCAGGCGGCTTTTTGGCAAATAGAAATTGTTAAGCAATGGGAAGAGGTGGATGCTTTGGCTTATTAATGAACAACCTGTTCCCTCAGTACATTTAACATTCAAATATGACCTATACATCATTGTGAAGCTTCTCACTATTATTCTATAAGAAAACACATGGGACCAGCCTATTTCCATGAGTTAAGCTGCCCAGACTTTAGGCCATCCATTTCTTCTTTCACGATTCAGTGGATGGCCAACTCTTAATGACGATAGTAATAGACTTTGGGAAAATCAAATGAATGAAAACCATAAGGGATTTCCGAAGCCCTCACCATTTTCTAACAATTGTTTGAATTGCATCTTTCCCTCTCATTTGCCTTCAAACTTTTATAAATGAGAGAAATGAAGACTATTGAACAGAGCTGTGGCTGAGGAACAGAAGAACCAAACTCTCCCTTGGCTGACCCCTTCCTTTCCCTTGAAGTTGTCCTGAGGAAGGTGGGGATGTATTGGGAACGTAGAGAGGGAGCTGTTGTCAAAAAGCAGCCTAACTTAGATGGTTTCTGTGGGCCTTCCCAACTCTGATTTGACTATTCTTTGAGAAGGATGAAAGCTCATGAAACTCAATGAAAGCGAAGAACGGGAATGGAAAGCTGAAGGCTGGATGCCATTTGGCAGGAATTGGAGAAGAATGTGAACTAGAGGATGTCTGAGGTGGCTCAAGCCAGATAACTCTGTTATCTGACCTAATAACAACAGCTAGCATTTAAATAGCATTTTATAATTTACAAAACACCCATTTAATCCTCACAACAGCCCTGTGGGTATTATTATTTTACAAATGAGATTTTTACAGGGTTAAAGGACTTGCCCACAATCATAGACAATAAGAAAGTGCCTGAGGCAGGATTTGGCCGCTGATCTAATTGAGTCCAGTGCTCTATCCATTGTGCCACATAACCAATCTCTGCAGAGCATAATTAGCCCTACCTTGTTTCCTTCTTGAGTATTATTTTTGTGGAAAACAATCCCATAGAGAATATGCCATGTTGAAGCACACATTTCATGTACAGCATTTTCTTGCCTTTTTGTTTTTATCTTTTCTTTTCGATTAACTTCTTGGCAGTGGCTAATTGAACAAGATAAGTAATAGAATTGGAATCAAGATTTTAATTGTTATTTTCTATATTTATTCCTATGACATTCTTGAAGCAAGGAGGAATTAGCTTCTAGTAATTCACCTTGAAAATGATTTTTCTGTTCAAAGCACCCACTGCTTTGATACTTAAAAACCCTGATGGGGAAAAAAAAAGAGGATGAGTCACAATTCCCTTTGAATTCTCCAACTAAGAAGAGTGGAAGCAAGAGAAGAGAAGAGACATGAGTGGCCCTGTAGGATTCCTGACCTGTGAGCAGAAATCTCAGTGGGAATGGTGAGTTTTAGAGTTATTCCAGGACTTGCTCTGCTTAGATAAATCCCGTCATTCAGGAAAGCACTTCAAAGACTGTGTACAACAAACTTGTCCTTTTTGTTTTTTGATGAAAGCAGGAAATAGTTGGGATATTCCCTATATTCTTCCTAGCGGAGATGTTGAAGGGAGGCTGATGGACACAGATATCCGTGGGGTCCACATAAGTCAATCTACTATTGACTCAGAATAATTATATCATGAACATAATAGCTTGCATGACTGAGTGTACTTTCAGGGATTATCATTTAATTGTCACCACTGTCACCATCTTATTTAGCAATCTTTTACAAAGTGCTCACTTTGTGAAGTGCAGCATAATATATAGAAAGTGTCTAGAGCAATAAAGTTCAGAAGACGGGTTCTAGATCACTTTAAAAATATTTAAATTTATTTTCCCCCAATTACATGTAAAACTATTTCTAACATTTTAAAAAGAATTTTGAATCTTGAATTCTCCTTCCTTCCCCCCACCGAGAATGGTAAGCAATCTTATCTAGATTTTACATGTGCTGTCATGTAAAGCATTTCCCCAGATTGGTCCTTTTGTAGAAGGAAACTAAAACAAAAAAATAAGGGGAAAAGGTGAAAAACATTTGCTTTGATTTGAATTCAGACTCCATCAATTCTTTTCCCAGAAACAGAGGCATTGCATCATGAGTCCTTTAGGATTGTTCTGGATCATTGTGATGCTGAGAATAGCCCTTAGTCACATTTGTTTACTATACAACATTGCTGTTATTATGTACAATGTTCTCCTGGTTCTATTTACTTTGCTCTACAGCAATTCATGTAGGCCTTTCCAGGTTCTCTGAGCTCTTCTTCATCAGTTTTTACAACACAATAGTATTCCATTACAGGGGGCAACTAAGTGGCTCATTGGATTGAGAGCCAGACCAAGACACAGGGGCTCCTGTATTCAAATCTGGCCTCAGAAACTTCCTAGCTATGACCCTGGACAAGTCACTTAACCCTATTGTCTATCCCTTATTGCTTTTCCACCTCAGAGTTAATTCACTGTATTGCTTCTTAGATTGAAGGTAAGGTTTTTAAAAAATAGTATTCCACTATAATCATCACCTATAACTTAACTCACCGTCCCCCAAATGATGGGCATTCCATTACTTTTCAATTCTTTTCCACACAAAAAAAAAATAGATCGACTTTGAATTCCTTCGTACATATATGTCCTTCCCCTTTTAGTTTTTTATCTCTTTGGGATACAAACCTAGTAATGGTATTGCTGGCTCAAAGAGCCACTTTATAGTCCTTTGGGAATTAGTCCATATTGTTTTCCAGTGAATCAGTTTACAACTCTTCCAAAGGTGCATTTCTGTCTCAGTTTTCCCACATTCCCTCCAAGTTTTGCTATTTTCCTTTTTTTGTCATAAAAACCAATTTGATAAATGTGGGGTGATATGTAAGAGTTGTTTTAATTTGCATTTCTCTAAGAGTAACTTAGAGCATTCTTTCACATAACCATAGAAAGCTTAAAGTACTTTGTCTTAGAACTACCTGTTCATATCCTTTGATCAAATATCAATTGAGGAATGACTTGTATTCTTACATATTCAACTTATTTTTAGAGAGACTTCTTATGAAATATTTTTCATCATTATGCTTATTGTGTATTATTCTCCATCCTAATGTTGCCCTCTCTTTATCCCTTTATTTCTCTTTTCATTCAGTACATTCTCAAAAATATTTAGCTTCTGACTACCACCTCCCCCAATTTGCCCTCTTTTCTATCAGATCCCCCCCCCTTCTCTTATTCCCTTCTCCTCCTATTTTCCTGTTTGGTAAGACAAATTTTCATCCCCAATTGATTGTACATGTTTTTCTCTCTTTGAGCCAGTTCCTCTGAGAGTAAGGTTCAAGTGTTCCCTTCCCAAATTCCCTCGTATTCCCTTCTACTGTAAAAGCTCTTTCCTATCTCTTTTATGTGAGAGAATTTACCTCCTTCAATTTCTCCCATACCTCTTCTCTTAATGTATTCCTCTTTCTCACCCTAATTTTATTTTTCTTAGTTATCATCCCTTCACAATCAATTAAAACCCTTGACTTTTGTCTGTGTACTACTTATAACTACCCTAATAATGCTAAAGTTCTTAGGAGTTAAAAAATCATCTTCATATGTAGCTATTTGTTAGTTTTTGTTTGTTGGACTGAATATTTAAATTGGTAGTCGCCAGGGATTTAATATCTAAATCCCAAAATTAATTACTTGAGTAAATGGAATTATGGCAGTCTATTTTACAATAGAGGGAAGATATTAAGGAAAAGAGAGAGAGGGAGAGAGGGAGAGAGGGAGAGAGGGAGAGAGGGAGAGAGGGAGAGAGGGAGAGAGGGAGAGAGGGAGAGAGGGAGAGAGGGAGAGAGAGAGCACTCCAACTTTCTGAACTAGTTAGAATTTCTAAGGCACCAGTCGGGAAAGGAGTCTCAAGATGATGGGTTTTTATTGGATGTTCACACCTCCAGAAAGGAAAATGAAGGAAGTCAGCCTTTACACTCACCATGGTGACCGTCTAAAAAGAAAGCAGTCTGAGGTCTCCTGCTCAAGCTTCTCCAGGGGTCCAGTTCTACAGTCAAGTGTCTTCACTCCAAGTCTGAGTGTTTGTCTTCCTGTCTCTCCTCAAGTGTCTGTCTTCCCTCCAGCTCCTAGTGACTGTTCTTCACTCCAAGCCCCAGTGACTGATTCTACAGTCCAACTCTGAGTGACTGTTGAAAATGATCTCTGTGTGTCTCTATTTCCACTATTTAAAGACCTTTTTCTCTTGTGTCACCTCCCCTAAATTTTATGCCTACCAACCACAGCCAACTCTCCTCTCCAGGACTGCCCACTCTTTCACATGTGGGTCACAGACCTCCCACTCATTGTATGAAATGGGTGTTCATACCTTTTGTAGTTAGTTCACACCTTTTTGTAGTTAGTTCATACCTTTTTGTGGTTGGTTCATACCTTTTAGTGGTTAAAATGGGTAGAACTACTTTAAGTACTGTGTTAACACTTTGGGAATTAAAATCTAAAAATAGACAGGGGATTTGAATATTTTTTCATTTCTCTTTCCTGTTTACCTTTTATAACTCCTCTTAGAGTCTTATATTTGAGAATCAAATCTCCAATTCAGGTCTGGTCTTTGCATCAAGAATGTTTGAAAGTGCTATATTTTGTTAAATATTCTTTTATCCTCAGTTTTGTTGTGTAGGTGATTCTTGGTTGAAGTCCTAGATCCTTTTCCTCCTAGAATATGATATTCCAGACCTTTTGATCCTTTAATGTAAAGACTTCTAAATCTTGGGTTATTCTAATTATAGTTCCACAATAATTTGAATTTTTTTAGCTGCTTGCAATATTTTCTCCTCAACCTGGAATTTTTTAAAATTTAGTTATAATATTCTTTGTCATTATCCTTTTGGGATCTCTTTCTGGAAGTGATGGATGGATTCATGCAATTTCTATCTTACCCTCTAGTTCTAAAATATAAGGGAAGTTTTTCTTGATAATTTCTTGAAGTATGACCTCTAAGTTCTTTTTTTTATCAAGGCTTTTGAGTAGTATAATAATTATTAGAATAGCTCTCCTGGATCTATTTTCCAAGTCAGTTGTTTTTTCAATGAGATGGTTTACCCCTTTTTCCTCTTTTTTAAAATTCTTTTAAATTTATTTTTTCTTTGTGTCTCATGGAGTTATTATGTTCCACTTGCTTAATTTCTAGCCTTACTTCTGACACATATTAGCTTTCTGATACTGGGCAAGTCACTGAAATTCTCAGCTTATTTGGTTACTCTAAAGACTTGAAATTGGAAAGATACTGCCCACCTACATAGAGAATTTTCCTCATCCAAGATATCCTCATAATAATGAAAGCACAGATCTTCTCTTTTTGCCTATCCCTTACTGTACTCTAGGCTCTGACTTTAGTGCATAGTGGGGAAAAAGGCAACAGTCCCAATCCTAAATGAGCTAATATTCAGTAGAAGGAATAAGAGATGGTTTAGGAGTAAGAAATCTGAACACTGTGCTTAAGAAAGGAACAGAGTTTTTACTTCTGCCCAAAGGCAAGGCAGCCTTGATAAATCAAAAGTATGAACAGCATTCTCTCTCCCCCCAATAACCAGCCTTTGTGGCTTCTTCATATTGAGATATTGAGTTTGATCTCAACATTTATTTTCCTCAAGAAGATACCTCACAGACTTACAAGTCCCCATATGAATAATAAGGTCTCTGCTTATAAGGAACAAGAAAAATGACTCATTCAACTGGGCTTTGGGTACAGATTAGTAAATACAAAATTACTTCTCATTAAATACCAAGTAATTTAAAGAGGGAGAAAATTAACAGTTGGTAAAATCAAGAAAGATATTGTGTAGGTAGTGGCACCTGAGCTCTTTAGTGAAGGAAGTGAAGGATTCCTAGAGACAGCGTGAGCAGTTACAGTGTACAATCTTTGCAAAGAAAGAGACAGAAGACAAAATGTTATGGAGCAGGACACAACTATTGAAACTAGAGCAATACTATGAACCTTTTAACCCTATACTTTCATTTCTTTTTTTATGTCCTGGAGATCTGCTATATGTATTGAAGAATGGATAAATGAGCTTATTAGGAAACTCCAAATGAGAGAGAACTGCTTTGGCATTCATGAACAAGAACCTTCTCCTCCTCCTCCTTCTGTGCTCCCTGCAAAAATTATCTTGTCAAATATGTTCTCCTGGCACCTGGCCCAGTTGCACACCCCCACCCCCCACCCCCTTGCCTTTATTCCCTATGGTGCCTTAACATCTAATGTTAACAGTGAATGGCAGATGATTTCCTACTCAAATTAATTTTGGAGACCAAGGTGAAAGATGTACCCCCTGACAAAGAGTTTCAGGGTGATGGAGTCATGATACATCTTTGTTCTGTCCAAAAAGGACCCTCCCCATACAAACACACACAGACTTCTCATTTCCTTGCCTTAGTGCTGCAGCTTGTCGCCTGCTCCTGCCCAGCAAATTCAGAGGATGACACAGATGTCCAGACTTAATGTTGCTTAGTAACTCTTCCTGCCTGTCATTCTGTCCAGTGGTGAGCACATGGGACAGCCCATCAACAGCCTACAATTTCCTGAGCCCTTCCCAAATCAGGGGATAAAGGAAGAAGCCACAAGTGAATGAGACATTTTGCTATTTTATCATTTCTTAGCAGAGACTTGATCACAAGGATGGTGACTTGAGAGTTATAGTAACAAAGTCCCATTATTATTTTATCTACAAATTCAGCCCTATCTTTCCTGGTCACGTTAAGGCTTTTGTTGACCCCTAGACTTAAAGTGAAGAAGTTGCAAGATAGATGTGGGTGCTGTCTGAGGTTCTGACCTTCAGAAACAGAAGCAATGAGAGGGCTTTGCACTTCTTTTAAACTCACACCTTATATTTGAGTAAGGTTTCCAGCTTGACACAAGATAGTCTTGGAACTATTCAGACTTCATTTTCTTTCAACCACTTTAGTATCTCTCTTTCTTTATGAGTCAACTAAATATGCTAGAAAATGCATGATCTTTCTGCCAATTTTGTCTAAACTGTAGGAATCTGATGAATTAAAGTCTTTCTCTGTTTTCTTTGTATTTTCAGTATTAAACACAGTTCTTGGCACATAGTAAGTGCTTAATACTGTCTTACTGTCTGCTATTTCATAGGGAACAGTAAGGACCATAGAATTTCTGTTAGATCAAGTGGTTAAGAAGTTGAGAAAAGATTGACTGACAAATTGGCAGCCTTGACATGTGTGCAGATGAATAATTATCACTTGTTTGGGTGGTTCTTGCATGTACTAAAGAAATTAGTGCAATTTCTCTACTAGTTTTATGATTCAGGATAAATCACATTGGCTCAAAGATCCTTAATTTCCTATTCTGTAAGCACTTTAACACCTTCATGGGGATATAAGAAAGATCAACAAATTTATGTAAAGTCATTTATAACTTTAAAGAACTATATGAATATTATGTCAAATATTAAAGTTATTCTTATCAAGCTTTCAAAGGAATTCAGAAATTGTCATAGACAAGTCTTATAAGACACTATCATAATTTTTGTGTTTCATATTATCAAGACTGTTGTAAAAGTTATTAAAATAAGCATTTTTGTAGATTAATAAAAGTATTAATATGTAAACTTATCTACTACTCTCACTGATGGCATCCTTGAGAAAACCTCAGTAGCAGGAAGTATAAAGAGAAGTATATATATACACCTCTCCTTGTCCCACATGATTTTGATCTCTTATGCTACAGCTCTTTTTATCAGAAAATACATTCATCCTAAGTAGCTTGAAGACTTAAAATATTTGGTATGGCAACTTCTATTTTAAAATGCCATTCCTAAGTGTCCTAGCTGAGAATTAGTGCCAACGAGATAGGCTGATTCTATTCTAATATTGGTTAATTTCATAATATTTTTGGATTTGGAGAAAAGGAGAAAAAGTTTTTATTGTATCAAATGAAATATGAGACCTTTTTCATATTTGACAGCAATAGGATTGGAATATTTGAATCTTAAAAATAAATGGATTCATAGTCTTATCAAATGTTTATAGGGACCGTAGAGGTTGCTTAGTCCAACTCCCTCATTTTTCCAGATTCATTGGTGATTTGCTCAATTTATAGCTATCAGTTGTTAGAATTTGGCTTATAATACAGGTCTCCCAGCAACTGGGCCAGGGTACTTTAAGTGCCCTTTCCATTACTATGTGATGTGCCTTCTATTCCTAATACCAGAACATTGGTGTAAGGGAATATGTATCAATAGAAGCACAAACCCCATATCATCCATTGCTATTCTGGCACTTTGACAGGAGTGGTGGGGCTGTGTAGCCAAAAGAGAATGAGAGCACCAAGTAGAGTTGAAGTTTGCTCAGTGTCGTGTTAAAAATATGAAATATATCGTCTAGAGACGGGTTTGAATCCTGGCGTAGGGCTCCCATGACCTAGAGCAACCTTTTTCCCTTCTGGGGACCTTATTTCTTCTTGTCTGTATAATGCCTCAGTGTTCTCTATGAGCCTTTCCAGCTTGAAGGCCAACAATCACCAATGATTCCCCTATTCAGTGACCATGACCATGGTTAACAAATGCTCATGATGTTCCCCATGAAATTTGTTGTTTTCTGTTGTGTCCAGCTTTTGTTCAAATTTTATGGCTTATCAATGGTCTGGAGCCTATTGGTTTGTTGTCATCTGTAAGTGTGTGTGTGCAAACAATTCCAAAAGGGGGAAAATGAATTAACATTTTAATAGAATCAGTGACATTTTAGAAAGCAGTTGCTTCGTGGAGATTCAGCCCCAGCAATGCCTCAGCTGCCGTTTCCCTAGTGTTGATCTGGCAAGTCTCTGTTGCTTTCAAAATCTTTGGATAAGATTGTCTAGAGTAGTAGCATCATGGAGATTTCTCATGTTTCTCATCTACATCGTCTCGTTTAAGAAATGTGAGTTTAGCAATGACCTAAAAAGGAAAAAAATGTTTACTCAGTGGTTTTCTCTGGATTCCAGAACTGTGTCAGGGCTTATGTTATGAGTTCATTTTTTAATAGAATTCAGAAGTAGTATCTCATAAGGAAAAAAAAAAAGTCCTGGGCAATGGGAGAGTTATAAAAGCTGATTATTCACAGTCACATTGGATTTCAAAAATAGGTGACTTCTATTAATATATTTTCCTACTCCTTTGGAAGCTACTGAAATAGCTAAATGGATTTCTGGATAAAACTTACCTGTACCAAGTACTGCTGAAATAACCCTGAACAAATAATTCTGAGAACTTGAACTTTCTGTGTCACTTAGCACTGTGTCAGGTCAGAAAGGCTATACATTTCACAACTCCTTTTTAAAAATTCAGCTATCTTTTGACATTATTAATTCAAAATATTCTTCTCCATAATATTTTTCCAAAAATGTATTAGAGGTCTAAAGATGGCTATTGTTGTCATTATTCGAGAGTGGTATTTTATGAGTGCTGCATAAGGACATTTGAACCTAATAGCTAAGAAAATGGGATAATTGAAGGCTCGTGGTAGATAAGGGATAACTGCTGACTCAAGGTCCTTTAGAAAGAAGTGGGCAGTGATCAGTAGCTCGGAAGGGATTAGTCTTAGAAAGACTAGAGACACCTTTGCTTAGAGGATCAGAGAAAAGGAGAAAGAAGGCTGAGGAGTAATTTGAAAGAGTTCACAGTGTGTGGCCTCTGTCATCCAGAGAAGGAGGAAGCTGGGCCATCTGAAGGGAGAAGTAGATGTGGGAAAAATCACTGTCAGAAATGAGATGAAAAGCCAGTAAGAGTAGAGTAGACAGATTGTTAAACAGCAAAGAGAGTCCAATGGGTGTTATAGAACACAAAAGCACATATAATTGAAACACAGATAAAACTATTGGAATAATACTTTATTCTGACAGAAATTCATGTAGCTCCATCATTATCAAGTTAATATTATTCTATTTTATTCAGAAGGATATTCTGAATATTGCTGAATTATTTTCTGAAATCGATCTACTCTGTCTAATGATATAAAGATGTATAGACATTACCTAAATTTGAAAGTCTTGGAAATGAGCAAAAGGAGGTTAAGATTTGAATGAAATACTATATTCTTAGGAAACATCCCACAGCTCATCCTTCCCTTCCCTGAGAGATCATTTTTCCAGAATAAATCTTTTAGCCACCCATTACTCCATAACCTGTCACAATCAGGATTTTGACTCTGCTCAAAGAACTTCCACCAAATTCCACGAATAACTACCAAAAGACACAGACTCTCTTTTCCTCAGTTTCCATCTAGTACTCTTCAGTGTCCAACCACTGTTCCTTTCCATTCCCTTTTGTATTGTAGCACATCTTTATTTTGAAACCTCTTTGGACGGTCCTTGCCTTCTCAACTTTGTTCTCTTTCTCCTTTCCCTTTAATAATGATGTTCAGCAAAGAAATGTCCCTGAGATTTGTCTCCTCTGTACTGACTCCCATGAAGCTGGTTCACAAAACTAAATAGTGAGTTCTAACTACTCCCAAGTTCCAGGAGAGAGTTAAAGCTACGTAAGTTGTCTCATTTAAAAAATGTACATAGATTATATTCTGTGCCAATGAATATTTCCACTTGAGTGTTCAGTACCTCAAATCTAACATATTGAAAAGGGAAATCATCTTCTCATGTCATTCTTTTTGCAGGTAGAAATTCAGTAGTTTTTGACTTTCATTCTCCTTCACCACATAAATATGAGCAGCCACCAAGGACTGGTGATTTTGCCACGTTTAGCCTTTCTCAAAATTACACCCTTATTTCCCATTGATACCCTTGAAATTCAGGCCCACATTACCTTTTATCCATAATGACCCTGACCATATAACGAGGCCTTGACATGTCTATTTCAAAAGAAGTAACCTAGTGTCCGCTTGCTGTTGTTGAAGTTGAAGAGAGTCATGGAAGCATTTGTGAACAAATTGATAATTTATTCCATCTTCCATTAAGACTTTCCCCTAAAACTTATCATCTTAATAACATGACTGTGATCAAAGATCTTCTTTTCATTTGAACACATTTTCTTTGACATGTCCAGATGTCTTCCAGTTTAAAAGTCTTGGGCAACAATTCTTCAAAAGGCTTGATGACATAAAGGCAAAATGACTTAAAAGTTACTCCAAATTGTGAATAGGGAGGGAATATGTCATATTAGATTGGAGTTCATAGACTTGGATTTGGATTCAGGAAGACCTGGTTTCAAATCCTGCCTCTAGCTACTTTTAACTAACTGTAAATCATTAGCATTACATTGGCCTCATTTTTCCATCTATAAAAGGAAGATGGCACCTGAAGTAAAGACCAGTTAGGTTGCTATGAATTTCAAATGACAAAGAAAACCTAAGAACAAGTTGTTGTTGTTGTTGTTGGATTCAAAGTGCTATGGCAGTGTCCATAGCTGTTGTTTCTCATCATCACCTTCTATGCCAAGTTGGTCAGGGCGTGGTAGTAAGCTCTTCATCACCCCCTATACTCTCTTCGAAAATGTCAAGTGTCTCTCTCGTTTTCAAAACACTTTTAACCAAAGCGGCCATGCACTTAACCTTGCCTCTGGAAGTATAAAGCAGAGAGGATCTCATCCAGTGAAGGGAAAGGAGGGCACTACTAACTACAGATGTATGGAAAATACTAGATTAAAATCCTCTGGGGATCAGAGAAAAATCAATACCACACACAGGACTTTATGGGATTTAAAAAAAATTGAGTAAGAATGCAATATCAAACAATTCAGAAGCCCACAATCTTTCATATTTCCTTCAGAATGGAGCATGTCTACTTCCATTGTTTATGATGCCCGAAAAGCCAAAATCCATTAGTAATAGATTAGATAGTCTCTTAGAGTTCCCTCCTTCTATTATCCTAGAAGGATAATAGCATGAAAGTCATATGTAAAATAGGCAAAATAATTGCACCTATTTCCCACCTGCATTTAAGAGCATTAAGTAGACCTCTACCGAGGTAGCAGGTACAGTGATGCATTTGGAGTCTGAGGACCAGATTTCAAACAATACCCTTGCTATGTTTGTCATAGGGAATGGTACTCAACCCATGATTCCATATGGGACTCTTGCTTAAAGAAATTGCCTTTCTCAATGCAGAGCAGCACGTTCTCTACAAATTATCATTTTAGAGTTGAGATTAGCAGCAGTAGCAAACTCAAAGGCTCTAAGCAAATGGGGCTACAGACTCCTTTGCTTTCCTAACTAGATGGAAATGTATTTGAGAAATGTTAAACAATATAAATTTAAAATATAATAAGCCATATATGCTGGTAAGTTGTACTTTTATGAAACAGTATGCAATAGCAGGGATCCATTTCTGTTTGAGTTTGCTAGGACTGAAATGGACTCCTTAGATATTGGATGATTTGCCCAGACTCACCTAGCCAATGGATGTCAGCTATAGGACTTGAATCTAGGGATTCTGGATGGTGGGTCAGGGTATCAGTGCTCCCTCTATTACATCCAGGTTGCTTCTTTTGGATTGGTCATACAAAGACACTAAATAAAGGTGTCCCTCCCATTTGAGAGCTTGCATTGAACACTGGTATATAACACAGGGTCACAGAAATAGATTTTTTTAAATGAGACAAAATCATTTTAGGGGAAGAGAGACTAGGAAAAGCTTCATGACTGTACTTGCAAGATGTTAGGAATTTTAAAAAGTGAAAAAAGAGGGTCTGAAATGTCCTTTCAGAAAACAGAATAACAAAAAGACCAGTTGGACAGGCTAGAGACTAACTAGATCATGGGGTGTAACAGGAAATTTAAACTGGTAGGATAGGTTCGAGCTCAACTCTGTAGAATAATAAATGTCAAGTTAAGGATTTTCTGTTTTATGTGAGAGGCAATAGAAAGCCACTAAAGGTATTTGACTAAAGGGATGAAATGTCCACCCTTGTGTATTATGGATCCTGATTCTTGGCAGGTATGATCTTTCATGATTCTCAGTATGGAATCAGATTTTGCCATGACCTTTTAAGGGCTTAGTGTTTATTTTTAATGCATTCCACTAATAGTTATTAAATCTAAGTTCTTTGTGTTTTGGAGAACTGTGGAAAACAGGAAAGCCTAAATCCACCCAGGAGAATTCCTGAGTGAATGATGATTCAGCCTACAACCATGAGGTTGGCCCATTTTGGTCAAGCTAAAGGGACTGTTTCTTTGAGTAAGTATTGGCAGATGAAATGAAGTCTTCTTTGATTTTTTTATTGTAATAAAATATTTAGCATCATTAGATAGCTCCTCATTTATTTTGCAACATCCCAGATGTTACAAAAGGCTTTTGGCACCATGACGAGAACCTGAAAAAAATCATAAATATTTAGATAGCAAGCAATCACTAGAGTGCAGGGTTCTGACAAAATACTATCTCAATTGTCCAAATAACTAGAAAGGAGATCTAAATGTTTCATATTGTGGAAGAAAACTGCCATCTGCAGTGATGGAGCCAATCAATCTCCTTCAAGGCATGTCAGAATCCAAATCTAGGTATTGAACATTAAGGCTGAGCATCCCAGAACATTGGGGATTCTAAGATAGAGCCAATTGTTCATGGTTCCAGTCCAAAGAAAGTCTTAACCTATCTTGTGGACTCTATTAATGGAGTGATCATTCCTTGTCATTGTTTGTGATGAGAAAAAGTCCTTTGAATGATGAGCCAATAAACTGTTCTTCTGAACAAAACAATATTTTATTGGTGGGAAGTTCTCTCCAGCTAGAAAATGTTGACATGAGGCTGCCTTTTGTCCTGGAAAAAGTAGATTATTTTTTTGGATACTGATATTTTTACAGACTTTAACAGCATAACATAGCAATGGCATTTGAAAAGATGCTGATGGGTAAAATATACAAAGATGAGATGACTTAGGAACCATATGCTAAGGCCAAGGAAAATGCATAATAAATTAAACAGGAAAGGATGTAACAGGAGGCTAGATATTTTAATAGATCATGCAATTTAAATAATAAATAACAAGCTCTCTTAATGTTTTAGATAGTTCATAAAAAGCTCAGTGTATGGAGTAAGGAAACAATATCAAAGTATGTTTAACAAGAACTTCAGAATGGGGGTGCAATTATATATATATATATGTGTGTGTGTGTGTGTGCGTATGTATATATAATTAAATGTTAAAAATCAGAGCCATCAATAAATGCCTGAACTCAGGAACTGAAAAAAAAAACAATGGGGCATACAGAGCGGAGACTAGGAGAATGTTTACCTCATTTTAATAAGGGAAAAGAGAGGCCATGTTGCAGAGAAGTCAGAGAACTGAATCTACACTCAGGGGGTCCAGGACTGAGTCCCCATGTTGCCACTTGATAACTGTTTGTTCCCAGTCAAATCACTTAATCTTTTTATTCTATCCAATAAGTATTTATTAAGCCATGTGAAGGAAGAATTAGACTGGTTCTCCTTGTCCCCTGTGGTGACATAAATGGAAGTTTTGGGTAGAAACTTTCAAGAGTCCATCTTAGGTGGAATGTCAGAAAAACCTCCTTTCCATTAGAGCTTCCTGCATGGGGAATGGGCTCTCCCACCAGAAAGTTTCTTCTCAATGGATGCCTTCAATCAAAGCTTGGATGGCAGAGAGGAGGTTCTTTTGGGAGTGTCCATTGGACAAGGCAGCCACTGGGGTCCTATACTCTAACCCTTGTGAAATGCCTTCTATGTTCATGGTGCTTGGGTTCCTCATCCATTATTGAATGTCATTTTGCAGAAAATGAACTCATGTTGTTTCATGGAGGTTTATCTTCAGGAGGCAATATGGCACCCTGGAAGGGTCCACGGTCAAGGGTCCTGGTGCTACATCTCTGACTCTACCCTATGCTGCTGCCTCTGGCAGAGGGCAGGTCAATCACCATCTTGAGCGTCCACACTCATCAGTGAAAAGAAACATTGGGCTTATTGTGCACTCAGGTCTCCTCTAACACTGGCCTTCAATGTGTTTGTGGGTAGCCCAGGACATGTGCCTGCCTTGCAAATGCAGAACTGTGGAATGGGAATCCCTAATGCTTAATTATATACCAGGAGCACCCTGGCATGATGGCGTGAATCCAAACCCCCGAAACAGTGTCCTGGTTTGTTCCTTTGGGGGATACGGTGGCAGATTCCGTGATTCCTGAATAATTTCTAGTCCTGGAATCACGCAGCAGTGCCGGCTCTGGGCCCGTGGCTGTTTCTGAGAAATGACACCAGAGTTCCCCCAGGAAGCTTGCGGGGATTCTTGTCCTACAGCATTTTTTTCCTGGCAGTATCAGTAATGACAGTTTAGAGAGCATTGCCTCCTCCTCCTCCTTATGGAAGATGCTTAGGAGTTCCTATATGTGTGTGACAGCTGTCATCTACATTTGTTCCAGTATGGCTTCTGATCATTCCCTGAGGAAGCAGGCCTTCACACACTCCTTGTTCACTCACTTCCAAGGGAGTTGGGTCTGAGTGGGTTACATGGAAAGGAATTCGGAGTAAGACTGTCTCTGTCTCTCTCTCTGTGTCTCTGTCTGTCTGACCATCTCCCTCTTCCCCTCATTTTCCATTTCTCTTTTTATGACATATTTTAGCTTGTGCAGCTCTGCTGAATCAATCAGCTCTTGGGAAAGTAGCATTGAGTTTCATGAGGGTCCTCTTCTAGTCCTACTAAGACATCATGTCTCAGCACAGAGACAGAGATGGAGAGAGAGAGAGACAGAGATGGAGAGAGAGAGAGACAGAGATGGAGGGAGAGAGAGACGGAGATGGAGGGAGAGAGAGAGACGGAGATGGAGGGAGAGAGAGAGACGGAGATGGAGGGAGAGAGAGAGACGGAGATGGAGGGAGAGAGAGAGACGGAGATGGAGGGAGAGAGAGAGACGGAGATGGAGGGAGAGAGAGAGACGGAGATGGAGGGAGAGAGAGAGACGGAGATGGAGGGAGAGAGAGAGACGGAGATGGAGGGAGAGAGAGAGACGGAGATGGAGGGAGAGAGAGAGACGGAGATGGAGGGAGAGAGAGAGACGGAGATGGAGGGAGAGAGAGAGACGGAGATGGAGGGAGAGAGAGAGACGGAGATGGAGGGAGAGAGAGAGACGGAGATGGAGGGAGAGAGAGAGACGGAGATGGAGGGAGAGAGAGAGACGGAGATGGAGGGAGAGAGAGAGACGGAGATGGAGGGAGAGAGAGAGACGGAGATGGAGGGAGAGAGAGAGACGGAGATGGAGGGAGAGAGAGAGACGGAGATGGAGGGAGAGAGAGAGACGGAGATGGAGGGAGAGAGAGAGACGGAGATGGAGGGAGAGAGAGAGACGGAGATGGAGGGAGAGAGAGAGACGGAGATGGAGGGAGAGAGAGAGACGGAGATGGAGGGAGAGAGAGAGACGGAGATGGAGGGAGAGAGAGAGACGGAGATGGAGGGAGAGAGAGAGACGGAGATGGAGGGAGAGAGAGAGACGGAGATGGAGGGAGAGAGAGAGACGGAGATGGAGGGAGAGAGAGAGACGGAGATGGAGGGAGAGAGAGAGACGGAGATGGAGGGAGAGAGAGAGACGGAGATGGAGGGAGAGAGAGAGACGGAGATGGAGGGAGAGAGAGAGACGGAGATGGAGGGAGAGAGAGAGACGGAGATGGAGGGAGAGAGAGAGACGGAGATGGAGGGAGAGAGAGAGACGGAGATGGAGGGAGAGAGAGAGACGGAGATGGAGGGAGAGAGAGAGACGGAGATGGAGGGAGAGAGAGAGACGGAGATGGAGGGAGAGAGAGAGACGGAGATGGAGGGAGAGAGAGAGACGGAGATGGAGGGAGAGAGAGAGACGGAGATGGAGGGAGAGAGAGAGACGGAGATGGAGGGAGAGAGAGAGACGGAGATGGAGGGAGAGAGAGAGACGGAGATGGAGGGAGAGAGAGAGACGGAGATGGAGGGAGAGAGAGAGACGGAGATGGAGGGAGAGAGAGAGACGGAGATGGAGGGAGAGAGAGAGACGGAGATGGAGGGAGAGAGAGAGACGGAGATGGAGGGAGAGAGAGAGACGGAGATGGAGGGAGAGAGAGAGACGGAGATGGAGGGAGAGAGAGAGACGGAGATGGAGGGAGAGAGAGAGACGGAGATGGAGGGAGAGAGAGAGACGGAGATGGAGGGAGAGAGAGAGACGGAGATGGAGGGAGAGAGAGAGACGGAGATGGAGGGAGAGAGAGAGACGGAGATGGAGGGAGAGAGAGAGACGGAGATGGAGGGAGAGAGAGAGACAGAGATGGAGGGAGAGAGTCAGAGTCAGAGAGAGGGAGGGAGGGAGGGAGAGTCAGAGTCCAGAGCAGGGAAGTTCTCTTTCATCCTTTCACAAGTTAAGATTCTGGATCACAGCCTCTAGATTTTAACTTTAAGTTACTGAATGGTTTCTGCCCACCCCGCCCCCAGCACCCAATCTTTTTTTCCAGCCTCAGTCACAAGCCTTCCACGAATCATAGGGCTTCCAGACCACCACCCCAAAAAGAAGGAAAGCTTGTGGATCCCAAGCAGCACAGCCTGTGTGGGAGGGTGTGTGCATATTTGTTTATGAGTTCTTGTGTGTCTGTATGTACGTGTATGCTGTGTATGTGCATTTTTAGTCGCGGTCAAGGACTCGTTTGCCTTTCATTTGAATGACTGATTTCTGTCTAGAAGCCGGAGAATCCGGGTAACGTCATTGTAATCTACTGGAACCAGTTGGCAGAAGGTACAAAGAAGCCGGTTTAGGTCCCAGCAGTCAGAGCTGCTGCTGAGGGATCGGGCTGCCTCCAGAGGGCTGGGGCTGCCTCTCTTGGGAAGGCTCTAAGCCGAGGCTCAGTGATGGTCACTCAAGGATATTGTCAAAAGGACACTCGGGTAGCTGCAGAACTGGCCGAACGAGCTCAACCATCTCTAGGCCTGGAAACTGTAGTGCCAAGAAATAGACCGGAGGAAGCAAAGACATTAAAATAGGTTATGCTAAAAATAGAGGTAATGAGAGGCTGTCAGATGGGCTTCCAGGTGGAGAGCGACAAAAAGTGGGACTGAAGATTAATGACGCCTCCATGACAAACGTTTGGTCATTCATTACTACTGAATGCCGGCGGCCTCCCCTATAGAAACAGAATGTCGATACAGGCTATCCCCAAAGCCCTTGTGCCACGGGAAGCCTCGATGTCTATCGAGGAGGCGGCAAGCGTGACTTGTACAGCGGACGCAGCAGGACTCCCGGAACACAGAACAAGAGATACGCGGCGTCTCCTCGTCATCATGGAGGATGCGCGCTGTTTGCTCAGGAGCTTCTCTACTCGGTGGTTTCCCTCAAAGCAGTTTGTTTAAAGCACGTGACTGTTTAGCAATACTGAATGAGGCCTTCCCATAGGCTCCCCGGCACTCCAGAATGCCCGACAGAATCGAGAGCCAAGGCTTCTGGGGCCCCAAGTTTTACTCTCAGTGTGTATCGCGCCAAGCACTGTACGAGGAGCATCTTGTTTGATCCTCCCAATGACTCTCAGAGGCAAATGTTATCCTCATCCTACAATTAAAGTAACAGAGACGGAAAGAAATGCAGCAGCTTGTGCAGGGACGAGGACTAGTAAAACACTGAGGCTGGAGTTTCTGTCCAATTCTCCATCCCCTGCCCACCTAGCTGAGGTGTTCTAAAGAAGAGGCTATCTTTCCCCTGTGACAGTGGATCTCCCTTTTCATCACCAGATCCTGGAGCTGAGTGTAGGAAGATGTTCTTGAATGAGCACCATTAGTTCTAAGGATGAAGGAACATCCCTGGAACCAGTCTCAGTCCAAAGTAAGGGGGTTTTCCAGTGATCCTTCCCCTCAACATGCTGCCTGGACCTGTTTTTGTTCCTCTCTCTGCCTCTCTCTGCCTCTCTCTGCCTCTCTCTGCCTCTCTCTGCCTCTCTCTGCCTCTCTCTGCCTCTCTCTGCCTCTCTCTGCCTCTCTCTGCCTCTCTCTGCCTCTCTCTGCCTCCCTCTGCCTCCCTCTGCCTCCCTCTGCCTCCCTCTGCCTCCCTCTGCCTCCCTCTGCCTCCCTCTGCCTCCCTCTGCCTCCCTCTGCCTCCCTCTGCCTCCCTCTGCCTCCCTCTGCCTCCCTCTGCCTCCCTCTGCCTCCCTCTGCCTCCCTCTGCCTCCCTCTGCCTCCCTCTGCCTCCCTCTGCCTCCCTCTGCCTCCCTCTGCCTCCCTCTGCCTCCCTCTGCCTCCCTCTGCCTCCCTCTGCCTCCCTCTGCCTCCCTCTGCCTCCCTCTGCCTCCCTCTGCCTCCCTGCCTCTTTCTGCCTCTTCTATCTCTCCCCTCTCCTCTCCAAGATTTATTTGCCTATGTCAACTCTCAAAATTCTCCTCCAATCACCCTAATTCTTGTTCCACTGGCCATTTTCCCTCCTCCTCTATCACTACCAGCCATGTCCAAGAGCATGCAGACCATAAGGCAGAACTGTTGTCAAATTGACAAGAAGGTGGGGCAGGGGCAGGCAGAGCCCGGCACTCCCCCCCCCCCCATCAGGTGATGCTTTGTTGATGACCCCTGGAAGCTTTGCAGAGTCCTGATGCTTTCCCTATGGGCCCTCCTCCCTATGGACTTCGTTATATCCCATCCTAGAAATCTTCCCCAGGGAATTCCTCCACAAGCTCCTTGACTGCAGCACCTAATACTGGAGTGATCTGGGGCTGGGGCAGAGCTAACCTCGATCTCATTACTCTGCTCCCACCTGGATTCTTTAAATCTCACCACAATGGCAGAACTTCGAGATTTAAAAAGAATACTTTGTCATAATAGCAAGTGCCTGAAGATTTGATGGCAGCCTCAGGGCTTCTGTGCTTTGCCTCATTCCTTTCCCAGAGAGATGGCAGCACATGGTAATTACTAAGATCAGGTATCACGGGGTCTCAAGAAGTACATCACACCCTCTACAGACTGGAAGAGGCATACTAGAATTACCTGGCAGATGGGAGACACCTGGTACTGAGACTCCCCTTGAGGCTAGGCTGGGTGGTCCTGTGCTGTCATAAAGAGCTAAATGTTTTACCACATCAGTGGCTTCCTGATTGCCCTCTCCTGATCACACTCTCTTTCCAGCAGTTCCCAACAGGACCCATTTCAGCCCTCTGATTCCATACCCTTGTTCTTCCTGTCCTCTTGCAGATTCCTGGAGACAGAGGAAATGCCCTCTCGGCTGTGTTTCCTACACTTAACTTCCCACCCAGCAGCTCTCCTGGACCTCCTTATCTCCAGAAAAATCATTATCCTGAAAAAATGACATCAGCTTTGAAATCCTGATCTGATCTCAGTACCTTCTGACCCTTGAGCCCTTCCCTCCCTGAGATTTGAGAGCCTTGAGCTTGGACATTGGAGAGCTCTTCCCAGAACCCCTCCACTTTGGGGGAGCTGGCAGCCAGGGCAGTCATTTCCTCATTTTCCATCATGACCTTTCTACACTCACTCTCCTTTCATTTACTTGTTAGGCACTGTTCTCCCTTAGAATGCCAGAGCTGTCTCTTGGAATCCCAGTGGTTAGTACAGTGCCTGGAACATAATAGGCACTTATAAATATTTCTTGGCTGATTGACTCTGCCTTGAAATTCTTGGCTGCTCTACTCCTGCAGAGCTATAGCCCACCTTATAACTGCACCAATTTCTTCAGAAAAATTCAATAGGAGAGTATGAGAATAGACTAGAGGCGATTTCTTAACTCGATAGCAAACAGCACTCAATCACAAGTGACTCATGTATAATAAAAATAGAATCATTAACAACAATCCTAGAATAAAAGGCAAGCACTTATTTTTGTAAAATGGATTCTAATCAATACCTGTCTTGAGCCCAACTGATGCAATGTGAACTTTCCAATTTCTGCATGAGGGGAAGGTACCAATTATGAGGGGAAGTGGGAAGGGGGAGAAGGTCAGGAAAAGAAGAGGAAAGGAGTTTCAAAATCATGTCTCCATACTTCTATTTATCTCCAGATCAGAGCATATAGGAAAGGAGATAATTATTGATTATACGAGTTATTCCTCTATGGTGAGCTTTGAGGGCATGAGCCGTCCCCCTACCCCTCTCCTAAGATCCTGATCCCATGGAACAGTGCCTGAAACTTGAAGAAAAGAGAGACTGATCACAAGAGAAAAGAGAACTTGGCATCTAAGAAAAGTCGTGCCAGAGAAGAGTGCTGCGGCTTCCAATCTCTGGCTGCAGGAAGAGAGAAGGAGGGAAAGACGGGGGCAATTTAGGTCCTGAGAGAGAAGATAAGTCAATCTAGGCTCAAGAAGTTTTGCATCCTATAATCATTTCTAAATGATCTAATCCCAAAGGAAGGCCTGACTTCTGAGAATCCAAACCTATACTGAGATGCCACTTTGGGGGATACAATGCCAGTCTATTTTGAAAGTTCTGCCCTCAAGAGTCCCAACCTTAAATATCCATCTCATAAAACCGGGCCACAAGTCTTCATAGGGATAACTCTAAATCCAGGGGGTTCTGCCTTTTATTTTTGCAAGGAACACATTACTCTCAATCTATACCTCTATTGGGAATATTTCTGAACAGGCTGGAACAAGGTAGCAGGGAAGGGTGCTATCTTTTCTTATCTTATCTTCAGAATAGCATGCAGTAGAGGCAGCCAGATGATTCCATGAATAGAGAGCCAGGACTGGAGAGGAGAGGTTGTGGGTTCAAATCTTGTCTCAAACTCCTCCTCACTATGTGATCCTAGGCAAGTCACTTAACTCCAATTGCCTATCCCTTACCACTCATCTGCCTTGGAATCAATATTTTATATCCATTCTAAGACAGAAGGGAAACATTTAAAACTGAAGAACAGGACGTTAAATATGACATTGGGAAAGTCTGTGGAATGAGAGGCAACTATATGGTACCCTTTATTAATCATGACATTCCCCCCCAAAAAGGAGTGGGAAGAGGAGAGGACTGAGAGCAGGGTGGCTCCTTAAACTTTGTTCCGTAGAGTTTTGGTCAACTGGACTAGTGATCTTCTTGGGGTTCTTTAACATTGGGTGGCCACCTTTGCAGTCCTTGGGCTGCCCATCTGCTGTTGCCAATTCTCCCTGTGTAAATAACCTCCTTTAACTAGGCATCACCCTAATGAGGTGTTTTCTAGGACTCCCTTCACAGATCAGATCAATCGGATACAATTGCCTTCATCATTATGGACATGGAATATTTCTAGCATGGTTTTATTCATTACTTATCACCTTTCTTGACATTTTCCATGCCATTTGAGGCAGAATCCATTGAGTTTTCATTACTATTAGTGTAATAATTAATAGTATCCATCTCCTCCCACTTTCTCCTTTCTTCATACTCATCATATCTATCATTTTAAAAAATAAAAGATGGTGTGCAAAATTGTAACGGCAATTCAGATAGTGGCCCTTCCTGGAGAATCAAAGGACCTGGATTCAAATCCGACTCCAGTCACACAGTGCCTTCTGACCCTGGACAAGGGACTTCATCTCCTCACCCTCAGGTTTCTCCACTGCAAAATAAAGGGCTTGGAGTAGATGGTGTCTGTGCTCCCTTCCAGCTTCAGAGCTATGTGTGTGTTACGATTGTTGTCTTAAATAGGAACAGAAAATGATCCCCACACCATTGGCTGGGCATTTTTATCTCCCTTTTGCAGAGGAAGAACCTGAGGCTGAGAGAAAGAATGTGCTTAGTCTGGAGGGACTCCCATTGTTATTAAGTCTGGAGGCCAGCTAGCTTCTAATGGCCTGAAGCTTGACCTTCCACCCCATCTGCAGAATGAAGGGTTGCACGTCCAACGATTTCAATCTGTTTTCATGCTTTTTTTCCTTCCCCTCCCCCCCTTCAAATTGGGTCTCATCAGGCAGGGAGGTTTCTTTCCCATGTACCTGGACTGCCAAAGGGAAGAAGAAACACTGGACTGGAAGCTTATAGGAGAGGGTGGCAGAAACAGGATGCTCGTGGAAAGGGGATGAAATGAATGAAGATCAAGGGAGGGTTTCTGAAGTGACTATCTCCCTCCTTGCCAGGGACATAAGAACCGATCCTCTGAGTCCTGGGAGTCTGGCCAGCTCGTGACTTTATTTCCCCATTTCCCATTATGCAACAGGAGTTATGTTATCCATAGGATTGTCAGGTATCGCAACTGAAACCAATATTGGGATGATGCTTCTTCCAAAGTGGACCCCATCCCCTTTCAATATTGTGGCAAAATATATAATCTGTTGCTTGGGAATCTGAGGGACCGAGTTCAAATCTTATCACTCATTGGCTCTATGTCGGGGTCCAAGTCCTTGATGTCTCCGCTTCATTTTCTCTCTCTGAAATCCAAGGTCATGTAGAGGTGCAGTTTGGATCCCTTGAGATTATGGTGTTTCTTCCAAAAGACAAAGTGTGCAAAGTATTTTGCAAGCCGGAAAACTATGCAAGTGTTCCTGACATCCCTTGTTTTTGTCGAAAGAGGTGACTTTCGAGGGAGTATTGGATGCACCTAAATAAAGGGGCACGTCTAGAGAAGAAGGTGAGAGCTGGATTGTGAGGGCTTCCAAATGGGAAAGAGGGCATGCGTGTGCCCCATCATGCGCGTGCCAGCCGCTGAGGAGAGAAAGACAGAATGAGCAGTTTGTGCCCTCTGTGAGCTTGACGTCTGGCTAGGAGAGGCC
This sequence comes from Monodelphis domestica, assembly GCF_027887165.1. NCBI lineage: Eukaryota > Metazoa > Chordata > Mammalia > Didelphimorphia > Didelphidae > Monodelphis > Monodelphis domestica. The sequence continues at coordinate 320,809,709 of NC_077231.1, forward strand.
ATAGGCTGCACCTAGAAAGGCAGAGCATCCTGATGTTTGGTTATTTGTGCTCGCAGGACTTGTCTAAACAGGGCTGGTGAGAGTCTTGCTTGAATGAAATCAATGGAATCTTGTCCGTTCCTCACCTGGGGACACTTCATTTTCTGCCTCAATGCTCGGCCAAGGCAAGGGCTCATCTCTTCTCCCCTGAGAGAGAAGGTCCTGGACTAGTGTCATCGCTTCCTCCCCCATTTCTCCAAATACTGTTCCTCTAGAAGCATTGATGGTTCCCAACAAAAGCTCCATTCATGACCCCGTCCGTCAAGACGAGGGGGAGGACACCTGCTTCTCCACATCTGCCAAGTCAGATCCGCCCAGCCAAATGCCCATCCCATAAAAGACTTTCCCAGCAAGCAATCCAGGCTTGTCTGTCCAAAGCGATGGTAAATGACTTGGACCTGCCTTCCTGGTGAGAATACATGGCAAGGAGAGAGTGGGTGCTCTCCATGGGAGAGAGATCACGTGATTTGGCTCCATGGAGAGAAGCCTGGACATCATCCAAAGGGGGACCATCTCCCACGTTCCCAGGAAGCGACTACCATGGGGGCATGTCGGGCAGCCCCATTCCTGTCTGTGTCTGTAAGACGTTTTGTTTTCCCTTCCCCAGGAGTCGGGCACACAGAGTCTGAGACAGTATTTGTCTGTCATGGAGAAGCTCTCCTGCCCACTCACCCCCTTTAACGTGGCGGCTTTCTCTGCCCCGGCTGAGTCACCTGCACAATCCTCCCTCCAGGCTTGGCCAACAACCTGGGCTATAGACCAGGATAATCTAATTGGGGTGGAGGTAGACGCTGGTAGCAGTGAACAGCGGGAAGGCTATGCATGGAAGAAGCCTCCAGCTGAATTGTGAAGATGGAGGGAGTGCTCGGCCAGAGAAGCCTGGCCTCATTGTGTGCGGAGGGAAATGCTGCAGAGCAAGGCTGGAAAGGAAAATGGCGGCAGCTGCTAAAGGGCTTCTCATGCCAGAAAAGAGCTTTGAGACGCTCCTGAAGGCCAAACGGAGCCACTTGGTGTTGGTCAGGGTCAGCGATGATAGTCAGACCTGGAAACAAGGAAAAGCACTTTGGTAAGGCAGGATCCTGGACTGAATTAAGATGAAACCCATTTTATCAGTATTAATTAGGATAATGTGAGGATGAGGGTGATTTGTTCAATCCAGTCATCCCACTGCACTCAAACTAAGTGGTCTGATACCTTCACTGGGTGGAAGCAATAGAATCACTCACAATCAAAGCACGGGCAGTCCTGGATTCAAATGTGACCTCAAATACTTCCCAGTCATGTGATCCTGGACAAGTCACTTCACCTCAGTTGCTAGCCCTTTCCTCTCTTTTGCCTTGGAACTGGTATTGATTATTCATCTTAAGATAGAAGGTAAGGGTTATTAAAATAAAATACTTGGAGCCAACATAGTACTGCACTGGGAGAGGGATCTAAGGGTCTTAAGATAGTTGGTTTTGTCCTAAGAGTCAACTGCAAATTCCCATAAGAGTGAAGAAGTGAGTCATTGAATGCACTTAAAGAAGCATCGAATGCCAGTAAAACTCCAGCAAGAGGCTCTACCTTTGGGGAAGGTAAGGAGTAGAAGGAAAGAAACGGCATTGACTTTGCCCTGCCGCCCAACCTCTTCAGTATGGAGGAAGATCTCGGAATTGCTGACGGACCCACTCAATGGGTCGTAGACTTCCCACAAAATATCCCACTAGCATCATGGCTGTCCTCTTACTGTTTTATGCTGGCATTCAATCACTCTGACTCCAAATTTTAGCTGTTCTCCAAAACTGCACAAAGAACGAGTGAGTGTTGTGGGATTCCAGAGGAAATTAGTGACTAATCTGAACTGCAGAAAATGATGTAGAAATTGAAAAACATCGCGTTAACAGTCAAGTTTCTGTGGCTCTGGAGGCATTCAACTCAAGTGTTTGCACGAATAAAAGGAATAAATTGGGAAGTGACTTATTCCTTGAGCTTTGATTAAGGGGCTTGGAGCACTTCCATTTCAAACCCGTTATTATTATAGATTTGTGGGTTGGGCACCAGAACTCAGGCTGGTGAAAAGGCGTGTGCGTATGTGCCGTGGCAAAAGACGAGCCTCTTGTTCGTGAAGATAAAGACGAGAGCCATATTTATGTAACAGCTTCTGTGGCTTCCATTTCCACCAAAGAGTCCTGACGCTCCTTTACAACTCTAAAAGGAGAAAAAGAGGGCACAAACACTTGGTAATATTCACTACATCATCATAGGATCTTTAGTGCAATTCTTATTGCTTTGTTCCAATTACTTTAGTTTCAGTGACCGAGAAACAATGTACATGAATCTAGTTTCTCCCAGACTTCCATTTTTTAACAGTTATTAAGTGTTTTGGACTAGATGTCTTCCCCTTGGTATCAAGAACCGTGGCAGCATCTCCCATGCTGGTCACGAAGTCTTGCACGTAGTGGAACTATTAGAAATACTTTTGTGAGTGAGGAGACAGAGGGAGAGAGGAGAGAGAGAGAGAGAGAGAGAGAGAGAGAGAGAGAGAGAGAGAGAGAGAGAGAGAGAGGGAGGGAGAAAGAGGAAGGGGAGAGAGAGAGGAGAGAGAGAGAAAGAAAGAGGAGGGAGAGAGAGAGAGAGAGAGAGGAAGGAGAGAGAGAGGAAGGAGAGAGAGAGGAAGGAGAGAGAGAGGAAGGAGAGAGAGAGGAAGGAGAGAGAGAGGAAGGAGAGAGAGAGGAAGGAGAGAGAGAGAGGAAGGAGAGAGAGAGAGAGAGGAAGGAGAGAGAGAGAGAGAGGAAGGAGAGAGAGAGAGAGGAAGAAGAGAGAGAAGAGAGAGAAGAGAGAGAAGAGAGAGAAGAGAGAGAAGAGAGAGAAGAGAGAGAAGAGAGAGAAGAGAGAGAAGAGAGAGGAGAGAGAGGAGAGAGGAGAGAGGAGAGAGAGGAGAGAGGAGAGAGGAGAGAGAGGAGAGAGGAGAGAGGAGAGAGGAGAGAGAGGAGAGAGGAGAGAGAGGAGAGAGAGGAGAGAGAGAGAGAAAGAGAGGAGAGAGAGAGAGAAAGAGAGGAGAAAGAAAGAGGAGAGAGAAAGAAAGAGGAGGGAGAGAGAGAGGGAGAAAGAGAGAAAGAAAGAGGAGGGAGAGAGAGGAGAGAGAGAGAGAAAGATGAGGGAGAGAGAGGGGGAGAAAGAGAGAAAGATGAGGGAGAGAGAGAGGGAGAAAGAGAGAAAGAAAGAGGAGGGAGAGAGAGGAGAGAGAGAGAGAAAGATGAGGGAGAGAGAGGGGGAGAAAGAGAGAAAGAAAGAGGAGGGAGAGAGAGAGGAGAGAGAGAGAGAAAGATGAGGGAGAGAGAGGGGGAGAAAGAGAGAAAGAAAGAGGAGGGAGAGAGAGAGGGAGAATGAGAGAGAGATAGAAAAAGAGAGAGAGAGAAGGGAGGGGGGAGAAAGATGAGGGAGAGAGAGAGAGAGAGGAGAGAGAGAAAGAAAGAGGAGGGAGGGAGAGAGAGGGAGAAAGAGAAAGAAAGAGGAGGGAAAGAGAGAAAGGGAGAATGAGAGAGAAAGAAAAAGGAAGGGGAGAGAGGAGAGAGAGGAGAGAGAGAGAGAGAGAAAGAAAGAGGAGGGAGAGAGGAGAGAGAGAGAAGAGGAGGGAGAGAGGAGAGAGAGAATGAGAGAGAGAGAGAAAGAAAAAGGAGGGGGAGAGAGAGAGAGAGAAAGAGGAGAGAGAAAGAAAGAGGAGGGAGAGAGAGGAGAAAGAAAGAGAGAAAGAAAGAGGAGCGAGAGAGGGAGAGAGAGAGAGAGAGAGAGAGAGAGAGAGAGAGAGAGAGAGAGAGAGAGAGAGAGAGAGAGAGTCAACTTAAATGTCATGACTAGAATGCAGAAGAAAGATGACCAGCTCCTACCTGTTCCCTTAGTATTATTAAAGTGAAAGCCTGGGTTATCTGAAGACCACTAATGCCATCTGACAAGGCTATTATTTCAAATGAAAGGAATTTCCTCCTCCTGACCCAGGTATTGGAAGGACCAAGAAAAGTTAGTCATGAAGGAGAAACAAAAGAATCCAAAAAACTAATTTGATCTGATGTTTCCAGAGATGCTGCCTGACTCCTCTGTGAGTCTCACTTACAAGAGAGCTGAACCAGCCCTGAGGCTGTGAGTTTTCTTGTAAAGGAGCCCTGGGCATGCTCAGGCCAGGAAGAAGATTCATGGCAGCTGCTACTCACTGTACAGTCTCAGCAGTGAACCTCCGGATGGCCACCCATTGGAGACGGCAGCCCGGTAGTTGCCATCGATAGCTGGGGAGGGGAGTAGAAGGCAAGAATTCCAAGTCCCTGGTGGGACCCCCTCAGGGGGCAAAAGTTGTCCAGATGACACCAAAGTTTCCTGACCTAGCAATAGTGTAGGAGCCGGAGAGAGATGCGCCCTCCTGTCTAGGGGCCAAGGAGGAAATTGCTTTTTTTTACTTCACTTTTCTGTTTCAATGTCTTTGCTTTTGGTGAATATGTCCTCCCATTTTGGTCCATTAAAAAGGAATTTGCACAAGAGGGAGGAGCAGAGTGATGTTTTGAATACATGCTAACTAAAGGATGCCTGGAAGGGGTTCCATGAGCTGGGGCAGAGCTAGAGTTTTTTTTTTTAAGTAGTAGTTTTTTAAGTAGTTTAAGTAGTTTTAAGTATTTAAGTAAGTTAAGGAAAGTTGGTTTAAATTAGGAAGGCATATAGGAAGGAAGGAAGGGTGTCAGCTGATCAGCATAACTAATTTTCTGAAGTTCGGTGTTGATTGTATTAAAATAAAAACCTGTTTCCTTAAAGAAAAACTCTGGGAGTAAAGGTTGATTAGATTTGTTTTAGAAATAAAGTATTTCATTCATCATTAGAGATCCATTATTTCATTTTAGTTGATAATAAGCTCTTCATATTATGATCAACTATCTATGGATGTATTTCATGTCTAACCCTAATTCCAGGTCTCACACACATACACAGAGTCAATTGATCAAGATATATGCATACAAACATAGAGAGAGCACAGAGGTGCTTAGCATATAGTAAGCACTTAAGTAATTCTTGTGGATTATCATATATGTCCATATAGACTGGACCTGTGATTTCATTAATAAAAAAGTAAACTTGAGGGGCAGCTGGGTAGTTCAGTAGATTGAGAGCCAAGCCCAGAGACAGGAGGTTCTGGGTTCAAATGTGGCCTCAGACACTTCCCAGCTATGTGACCCTGGGCAAGTCACTTGACCCCCATTGCCTAGCTCTTACCACTCTTCTGCCTTGGAACCAGTACACAGTATTAATGCTAAAGCAGAAGGTGAGGGTTTTAAAAATAATAAAATAAAAGAGGAAACTCCTACCAATACAAGTTGGGAACTTAGTCATCCCAGAATACTAAAAAATGTTTTTACTTGACTGTGGTTAGAGGTAGGACTAGAACTAAGGCCATCTTGGCATCACAACTCCCTCTTTATTCTCCCTCTTACTAGATATAGATATAGATATAGATAGATATTACTGTTTCTTTCAATTATTTCCCATTTCCTCAAAAAAAAGCACTCTGGCACTTGGAGTATATATTCATGTAGCATTCTGAATAACCCTTCATTGGCAAATACCCCCATTGCCTTTCTTTAAATTCACAACTAATCTTTGGGACAATTATTGGGGCTAAAGATTCATCGCCTTGTAGCAAAGCTGACAAGGCTCTATGAGTTTGGTTAGGCAGCAACTGCCATCACTTTAGAAAAGCCAGGGTCGCCCCTCTCCTGAAAAGGACTCCATAGGAAGCCTAGGATAGGATAGATATGTATATCGCTCCAATTAGCCATTGGATTTGGATTTTCTTTCATTCGGGTAGTGCCTCCATGATGAAGACGGCAATCCATTCCATATGACTTCCATGGCTCTGACCCTCCAGGAATCCCTGGCACAGGAACCCTAGCAATGTGTTTGAAGCCTTTGCTATATCTTGTTGCCATGGCATGGATACCAGTGGAAACCATGGACCATCCATAGTCCCTCACTATCACGCCCTAACCAACCCATCTTCTTTTGATCCTGGATTCCTCCAATAACCTGTTTTCATAGCTTTGTCTACATCATTTCTCATTTCTAATGTCTCCATGTTGTAACCTAATCACCCTCATAATGCCTTTCCCATGGCTGTCAGGATGTCCCTTAATCCTTTAATAAATAGAATATTTCAGATATTACAGCTGTGACATACCACCAGAAATAAATTGTTTTTGAGTTACCAATTATTTTATACGTACATGACATAATAATATAATATGTTACTTGTCATAAATGTGTAATAAATTATGAAAACATGTTTATCCAAGAGAAACAAAGTCACTTATCTATGTAAAAAACAAAACCATTTCTCATTCTTTACCTCCTTTCTTTTCCCTAAGAAGTAAGGTAATAAATATGACATAGGTTGTACATATATTATCATTTAACATGTATTTTCCTATACATAATATTGTGAAATAATACCCACATTGCTTACATTAGTGAAAAATTCATGGAGGAAATAAAGTGAAGAATGGTACGCTCCAAAATGCACTCAGACTCTGTTTCTTTTATTTCCTATGAGTTCCTTGGAGTTGTCCCAGATCCTTGCCTTGCTGATTATTAAGAGTTAAGTCACTAACAGCTGATCATCATACATTACTGTGAATGTGTACAACATTCTGGTCCTGCTCACTTTGCTTCCTATCACTGCATGCATGTTTTTCAGGGGTTTTTGTGATCATCTTTTTTGTCGTCTCATAGCATAACAATGATTCCATAATAATCATATATCATAACTTGTTCGGCCATTCCTCAATTCATGGACATCCCTTCATTTTCCAATTCTTTACCACCACAAAAGAGCTCCTATAAATATTTTAGAACATACTTTTTTTTTCTTTTACATTGAACGCCTTAGAAAATAATCCTGAGAGTGGTGTTGGTAGGTTGGTAGGTCAAAAGTTATATACACAGTTTTGTAACTCTTTGAGTATAATTCTAGATTGTTCTCCAGAATGTTTGGATCAGTTTGCTGTTCCACTAACAATGAATTAGTGTCCCTAATGTTGCATCCAACATTTGCAATTGTCCCTTTCATTTCAGCCAATGTGATAGGTGTGAGATAATATTTGAGTTGTTTTCTTTGCATTTCCCTAATCAGCAAGTATTTAGAGCATTTTTCATAATTTTACAAGTTCTTCATCCAGATAAAATAAATTTTATAATTTAATTATAATATAATTTAATAATATAATTAAATAAAATTACAATTTCTTCATCCAGAAACTATCTGTTTATACCTTTTGAGAGGTCATCAGTTGGGAATGGTTCACATTCTTACATATTTGATAAAGTTCTCTAAATATTTAGATTTGAGACCTCTATCGAGAAATTGTCTATAAAATGGTTTTTCCCCCTCTAACTCACTGCTTTCTTCTAATATTTGCTGTATTAGTTTTATTTGTACAAAAATTAATTTAATATATTCAAAATCATCCATTTTACATTTCACAATGTTTTCTGGCATTTGTTTGTAAATTACTCCCCTATTCATAAATCTGATAGACAATATGTTCCCTGTTCTTTTCATTTGTTTATATTATTTCCCTTTATACTTAGGCCATGCTTACCAAATGAATTCTTATTCCAAAAATTTTAATCTTTACCATTATCAAAGACAAGTTTACTATAAACTTTTGAAATTGTTTGGTTTTTGTCTATTCTATTTCCCTGATTACTTTTCTATTTCTCAACCAGGTCAAGATAGTTTTGATAATTACTACTTTATAGTACATTTTGAAATATGGTATTGCTAGATTTCCTTGCCATTTTTTCCCAATTCTTTCCTTTGGAATTATTCACCTTTTGTTCTTCCAAATTAATTTTATTATTTTTCTAGTTCAATAAAATAATGTTTTGGTAATTTAATTGGGATGGCATTGAATAAGTAGATCATTTAAGTAGGATTATTATTTGAATTATATTGCCTTACCACCCATGAATAATTAATGTTAATTTAATGATTTAAAATTTGACTTAATTTGCAAGAAAAGGTGTTTTATAATTATGTTTACATAGTTTCTGGATTTTTTTGAAGATATAACCCAAGGTATTTTATGCTATCTATGTTTTTTTTTAATCACTCTTTCTTTGAGGGAGAAGACCTCTCCCTTCGATAAGTCAAAATCATCTATGATCATTTGAAATCTGTACCAATGTGAATCAATTTGTTCTACCCTATCATTAGTTTCAAATTAGACATATAAAAGGAACATAGGATCAAAAAAGTTGTTCAGTACTGTTAAGGAAGAAGTCAAAATCCAAGTATAAATTATGGAGAAAAGTTTCTCTGTATATCATGGTACCATAGATATACAGATGGGATAGAGCTCAGAGACCATGCAGCCCAGTCCCCTGAATTTTACAGATGTGGAAACTAAAGCTCAGAGAAGTGAAATGACAGGACAAAAAGATTCTTTATAGTATTTTGTGTGTAGATGGAATTAGTTTTAGTCCTAGGTATTTATTGCTCTTTCATTTATTTTTTATTTTAGTAACAAATTTCCACATAAGTTTTCTGAAGTTATGTGATGCATATTCTCTCCCTTCCTTCTTCCCTCCTCCTTCCCAGAGCTGGAAGAGTTATACATGTATTATCACAAAAAAAAAAACCCCAACATCTTTCCATATTATTCAGCTTTGTAAGTGAATAATCTTAAAAAATCAAAACCCCAAAACATCTATCCAAATAAGGATTAAATCATATGTTTTTATTTGAATTCCTGCTCTTACAGTTCTTTCTCTGGAGATGGATAACATTCTTTTTTATATGTCCCTCAGAATTATTCTGGATCACTGTATTGCTATTAATAGTAAAATCTGTCACATTCAATCGTTCCTCAATATTGCTATTCCTGTGTACAATGTTTTCCTGGTTCTGCTTGTTTCATTCTGCATCAGTTCATGGAGGTCTTTCCAACTCTTTCTGAAGTCATCCTGTTCATCATTCCTTATAACCCAATAGTTTCCCATCATCATCATACACCACAATTTGCAACCATTCCCCAATTGAGGGATGTCCCTTTAGTTTCCCATTCTTTGCCACCACAAAAAGAGCAGCTATAAGTATTTTTGTACAAACAAGTCTCTTCCAATTTTTTAAAACCTTTTTGGGATACAGAATCAGAAGGGGTATTGCTGAATCAAAGGGTATACATTCTTTTATAGTTCTTTGGGCATAATTTCAAATTACTTTCAAGAATGGTAGGAGCAGTTTACAACTCCACCAGCAATGCACTAGCATCCCATTTTGGCCACATTCCCTCCAATATTTATTATTTTCTAATTACTGTCATATTGGCCAGTATGATAGGTGTGAGGTGGTACCTCAGAGTTGCTTTAATTTGCATTTCTCTAATAAAGAGTGATTTAGAATATTTCTATATGGTTACTGATAGCTGTGATCTCTTATCTGAAAACTGCCTGTTCATATGCTTTGACCATTTATCAATTGGGGAATGACTTGGATTCTTACGAATTTGAATTAGTTAATTAGTTCTTTTTATACTTCAGAAATGAGAACTTTATCACAGAAATTTGTTATAAATTTTTTCCTAGTTTGTATCTTGGTTGCATTGGTTTCATTTATACAGAAACTTTTTAATTTAATAAAGTCAATTATCAATACATCTTACATTTCATAATATTTTCTCTCTCTTGTTTGGTCACAAATTCTTCCCTTCTCCATAGATCTGATACATAAACTATTCTATGGTCCCCTAGTTTACTTATAATATCACTATTTATGCTTAAATCATATACCCACTTTGACCTTATCTTGATACATGGTATATGATTTTGATCTAAACCTAATTTTTGCCACACTCTTTTCCAATTTTCCCAGCAGTTTTTGTCAAATGGTGAGTTCTTATCCCACAAGCTGGGGTCTTTGGGTTTATCAAACACTAGCTTACTGAGGTCATTTGCCCCTAGTCTATTCCATTAATCCTCCCTCCTCTTTCTTAGCCAGTGCCATATTGTTTTGTGGACCACTGCTTTATAGTACAGTTTAAGATCTGGTACCTCTGGGCCGCCATCCTTCACATTGTTTTTCATTAGTTCTCGATATTCTTGACCTTTTGTTCTTCCAGATGAATGTGTATGGATGGAATATTCACTATTTCAAGTCATGGGATATCTTAGAGTGTCATAAATGAGATTTAGAATAACTAAGAATCTAATTTATCTGTACAAGAAGAATGAGGAAAAAACAAGTGTAGGAAGAATCGATGCTGTCTCCACTGCTATATACATGTATGTGGATAGATAACCCATAGAATGATCTATCAGTGTGTGCATACATGTAAATAATCAAAGCAACAATAACTAAATTTATATAGCATTTATATATTATCTGCCAGGAACTGTGCTGAGGTTTCACAATTATATGTCATTCAATCCTCCCAGTGACCCTTGGAGAGAGTTGCTTTTATTATCTCATTTTTCAGATGAGGAGACAAAAAAACCGAGGCCAGTAGGTTAAATGACTCGATGAAGGTTCTACAGCTCAAAAATGTTTCAGGCTAGATTTGAGCTCAGATCCTCCTGAATCCAGGGGCAGTACTCCATCCACTGGGCTATAAGAATATATATATATATATATATATATGTATATATATGCATATTTGTAGGTATGTACACATAGACATGGTACACACATGCACACATGCATATCTTGTTCATCTGTTGTTTGGTCATTACAGTCATGTCTGACGCCTCATAGGCTCAGTTAGGGTTTTCTTGGAGCACTTTGGCATTTCTTCTTCCATCTTGATATATCACAAGTTTCAGAGACAGTCCAGAATTCAATCTGGGGTGAACAAACTTGATTATTTTTGTAAAAGAATAAAATTATTTTAATGTTTCCTCAATTCTCCCTGGAAGCCTTATTCTAAGTTCATAACAAGAAGCTTTACAGTCAAATACAAAGATCTCAAATGAGGAAGGCAGAACGACTTGACCGCAATCATGGGCGGTCCTATTTGGGGGTCAAACAGTAAACAAGAGCGAGCTCTGGCCTTTCCAGAGGCTCTTGGGGCCAACGAGCCTCCAGACAGCATTCACAGGGTGGAAATCACTTGGTTCCCTAGTGAGAATCCACAAAGGAATGAAGCTCTTCTTCCCCTCAAGATCCTTCCATTGGCCTAAAGGATATGCCATTCATAGAGAGATGCTCTGTCTATAGCAGTATCTTCCTACAAGAAGAAAGAACACGATTGGTCCAAGTTCTAGAAGGATTCGTTGGAGGAGCCTGTCTGGACACTCGGCATTCTGGGGGGGGGGGGGGGGAACCTGTGGGAGAAGGGAATACCCAAATAGAGTTTAAGGCTGAGTTCAGAAAGAGAGAGAACAAATCCCAGGTTCTTGGGTCCAGCCACTGAGAGGGGAGCTCATCCTGGTGCTGACATCCTGTCCACACACCATCTCCAGGCTGATTCCAGACCGTGGCCCCCACTCATGCCCCCACTTCATTTCAGATTCCAGCTTCCCCACAGGCAGGGACTGTCTTCTCCCAGGGGATGTAAGCGTCCGGAAGGCATGATCTATCCTAGTTGTTTATATTTGTCACCCCAGCACTTAGTGTCTGCTTACTCAATGGCATCCATTCAAGAACAACAAATTGGGGAAAGAGTGGTGAAATGCAGCCACAAAAATCCAAGTCCTTGTGGAGGAACCAGTCCTGAAGCTGAGCCTTAAAGGACACGTAGGGTGGCCATGAGGCAAGACTGGGCACAGAGACATATAATCCTGATGGCGTGGCATGGCAGGGGCACAGGGTAAAAAATGGGGAATTCCAGGTTTTTGTCCCAGCCTGCTCCCAACTTGCAGCATATACATGAGTGAGTCAATGAACCCCCATCCCTCCTCTCTGGACCTCTTCATCTTCCTCATTCCTAAAAAGGGGTTGAATGAATGATTCCTTTAAATTCAAACTTCTCAGAAATGCTCTTCCTCCATTCTAAGAAAGAAAAAACAAATCTCATCCAATTGCACTTGAAAAATTGAAACTTTGTCCTGCAAATTTGCCAAATGGGACCAAACTCACAGTAAAAAGGTTGCTAACATTCAGAAGAGGCATTTTTTGTTCATTACCTATGATCAATTCTTAATACATTTTTGAAGGGAGATTTTAAGTTACTATGATTTTTTCATAACTTTTTTCTTCATCTTATTATTTTTTATTCTTCAGTTGGGAGAAAGGCATCATTTTATCTTTGCCCACATATTTTATTTCCTGGAAGGTTGCTCTTGTCAGAGACATGTCAAAGTAGGTCTATGAAATTAAATGAAGCCAGGTTATACAATAAACATTGAATTTGAACTCACGTCTTCTGATGCTAAATCTTTTGTTCTGTTTTGTTTTGCTTTGCTATCTGTCCTTTTATTCTTGAGCATATTATCATAACCTAAGCTACATACTCTCAATTTCCAGATGTTATTGGATGCCCTAATTTTCAAAAAGAGCAGCTATAAGATTATGTTAATTGTCAGTTCCATTTTAAACAAAATAAATGCTTTTTTTAATAAACATTATTTTATTTGGTCATTTCCAAACATTATTCATTGGAAACAAAAATCATTTTCTTTTCCTCCCCCCCACCACCACCTCCCATAGCCAACACACGATTCCACTGGATATCACATGTGTTCTTGACTCGAACCCATTTCCGTGTTGTTGGTATTTGCACTAGTATGTTCATTTAGAGTCTCTCCTCAGTCATATCTCCTCCACCCCTGTAGTCAAGCAGTTGCTTTTCATCAGTGTTTTTACTCCCACAGTTTATCTTCTGCTTGTGGATAGTATTTTTTAGATCCCTGCAGATTGTTCAGAGACATTGCATTGTCCCTAGTGGAGGAGTCCATTACCTTTGATTGTACCACAATGTATCAGTCTCTGTGTACAATGTTTTCCTGGTTCTGCTCCTTTCGCTCTGAATAACTTCCTGGAGGTTGTTCCAGTCTCCATGTAATTCCTCCACTTTATTATTCCTTTTAGCACAATAGTATTCCATCACCAGCATATACCACAATGTGTTCAGCCATTCCCCAATTGATAGGCATCCCCTCATTTTCCAATTTTTGGCCACCACAAGGAGCACAGCTATGAATATTCTTGTATAAGTCTTTTTCCTTATCTCTTTGGGGTACAAACCCAGCAGTGCTATGGCTGGATCAAAGGGCAGACAGTCTTTTATTGCCCTTTGGGCATAGTTCCAAATTGCCCTCCAGAATGGTTGGATCAATTCACAACTCCACCAGCAATGCATTAATGTCCCAACTGTGCCACACCTCCTCCAGCATTCATTACTTTCCATAGCTGTCATGTTAGCCAATCTGCCAGGTGTGAGGTGATACCTCAGAGTTGTTTTGATTTGCATCTCTCTGATTATAAGAGATTTAGAGCACTTTTTCATGTGCTTATTAATAGTTTTGATTTCTTTATCTGAAAACTGCCTATCCATGTCCCTTGCCCATTTATCAATTGGAGAATGGCTTGATTCTTTGTACAATTGATTTAGCTCTTTGTAAATTTGAGTAATTAAACCTTTGTCAGAGGTTTTTATGAAGATTGCTTCCCAATTTGTTGCTTTCCTTCTGATTTTGGTTACGTTGGTTTTGTTTCTACAAAAACTTTTTAATTTGATGTATTCCAGATTATTTATTTTGTATTTTGTGACTCTTTCTAGCTCTTGCTTGGTGTTAAAGTCTTTCCCTTCCCAAAGGTCTGACATGTATACTATTCTGTGTTCGCCTAATTTTCTTATAGTTTCCTTCTTTATGTTCAAGTCATTGACCCATTTTGAATTTATCTTGGTGTAGGGTGTGAGGTGTTGATCTAAACCTAATCTTTCCCACACTGTCCTTTAATTTTCCCAGCAGTTTTTATGAAATAGTGTATTTTTATCCGAAAAGCTGGGTTCTCTGGATTTGTCGTATACTGTCCGGCTGAGGTCACTTACCCCAAGTCTATTCCACTGATCCTCCTTTCTGTCTCTTAGCCAGTACCAAATTGTTTTGATGACCGCTGCTTTATAATATAGTTTGAGATCTGGGACTGCAAGGCCCCCTTCCTTTGTATTTTTTTTTCATTGTTTCCCTGGATATCCTTGATCCTTTGTTCTTCCAAATGAACTTTGTTATGGTTTTTTCTAAATCAGTAAAAAAAAAAATAGATAAATGAGTTTGGTTAGGATGGTCATTTTTATTATATTGGCTCATCCTACCCATAAGCAGTTAATGTTCTTCCAATTGTTCAAGTCTAGTTTTAGTTGTGTGGAGAGTGTTTTGTAGTTGTGTTCTTATAATTCCTGTGTTTGTCTCGGGAGATAGATTCCTAAGTATTTTATTTTGTCTAAGGTGATTTTGAATGGGATTTCTCTTTCTAGTTCTTGCTGCTGAGCTGTGTTGGAAATATATAGAAATGCTGATGATTTATGTGGGTTTATTTTGTATCCTGCAACTTTGCTAAAGTTGTTGATTATTTCAATTAGCTTTTTGGTTGAATCTCTAGGATTCTTTAAGTAGACCATCATGTCATCCGCAAAGAGCGATAGCTTAGTCTCCTCCTTGCCTATTTTGATGCCTTCAATTTCTTTTTCTTCTCTAATTTGCTACTGCTAGTGTTTCTAGTACAATGTCAAATAATAGAGGTGATAATGGGCATCCTTGTTTCACTCCTGATCTTATTGGGAATGCATCTAGTTTATCCCCATTGCAGATGATATTAGTTGATGGTTTTAGATATATACTGTTTATTATTTTTAGGAACGACCCTTCTATTCCTATTCTTTCTAGTGTTTTTAATAGAAATGGGTGTTGTATTTTATCAAAGGCTTTTTCTGCATCTATTGAAATAATCATGTGATTTTTGTTGGTTTGCTTGTTGATGTGGTCAATTATGTGGATGGTTTTCCTAATATTGAACCAGCCCTGCATCCCTGGTGTGAATCCTACTTGATCATGGTGAATGATCCTTCTAATCACTTGCTGGAGTCTTTTTGCTAGTATCCTATTTAAGATTTTTGCATCTATATTCATTAGGGAGATTGGTCTATAGTTTTCTTTCTCCGTTTTTGGCCTGCCTGGCTTTGGGATCAGTACCATGTTTGTGTCATAAAAGGAATTTGGTAGAACTCCCTCCTTGCTTATTATGTCAAATAGTTTGTATAGTATTGGGATTAGCTGTTCTTTGAATGTTTGATAGAATTCATTGGTGAATCCATCAGGCCCTGGGGATTTTTTCTTAGGAAGTTCTTTGATGGCCTGTTGGATTTCTTTTTCTAATATGGAATTATTTAAGAAATCTATTTCTTCTTCTGTTAGTCTAGGCAATTTGTATTTTTGTAAATATTCATCCATATCACCTAGGTTGGTATATTTATTGCCATATAGTTGGGCAAAGTAGTTTTTAATGATTGCCTTAATTTCCTCTTCATTGGAGGTGAGGTGCCCCTTTTCATCCTTGATGCTGTTAATTTGCCAAAATAAATGCTTTAATAGCATCCATGCTTCAAAATGTTGATTGATACATGTATCAATTTGTATCAAATAGATTTGCTAATTTTCCATTTAATAAAAAAATAAAGGAAGTAAGAAGGGGGATTGAGGAAGGAAATTATTAACTAATTTTCTTCCCATTATTCCTCTAGCTGATACTCTAATAAAATCATCTCTTATAGTACATAATATATTTTAAAGAAAAAAGAAGGAAGTAAAACAGATAAAGGGTATTACAAAAGCTTGAAAATATGTATAATGTTTCATCCCTGTGTTCTTCTCACCCCTACAGAAGATTGGGCTGGGAATAGCTCCTCATGGCTTTTCATTTGGAGCCAGATTTTTCTTTGTAATTTCACATTAAATTTTGATTTATTTTTATAATTATTTATACAATAATTAATTTATAATAATTTATCTTTTCCTTTTACCTTGTTGCAATCATCATTTCATTGTTTTCTTGGCTCTACTGACTTTACTTTGCATAAATTCATATAGATACTTCCATACTTCTCTATTTTCATATATTCAGACATTTATTATAGCACAGAAATATCCCATTACAACTGTGTACCATGATTTGTTTGGCCATTTCTCTATTGATAAATAATGATTTTGTTCTCAATTCTTCGCTACCACCAAAAAAAAAAATAGTCCTACTTTCAATGGTTTAGTACATGAAAGAATTTTTTCTCATCAATGCCCTTCTTTGAACTTTATTTTTTTCCATTTGAATTAATTTATTTAGTCAATTTAGAACATTATTCCTTGGTTACAATAATCACATTATTCCCTCCCTCCCCTCCACTCACTCATTCCACCACCAACCCGCAATTTCATTGGGTACTACTTGTGTCCTTGATCAGAACCTATTTCCATGTTGTTGTTTACACTAGGATATTTATTTAGAGTCTACATCCCAGAACCATGTATTCAAGCAGTTGTTTTTCTTCAGTGTTTTTACTCCCACTGTGTTTCCTCTGGATGTGGATAGTGTTCTTTCTCATACATTCCTCCAAGTTGTTCAGGATCACTGCATTGCCACTAATGAAGAAGTCTATTATATTCTATTATACCACAGTGTATTGGTCTCTGTGTACAGTGTTCACCTGGTTCTGCTCCTCTCACTGCATCAATTCCTGGAGGTCATTCCAGCTCACATAGAATTCCTCCACTTTATTATTCCTTTTAGCACAATAGTATTCTATCACCAACATATACCACAATTTGTTCAGCCATTCCCCAATTGACGGGCATCCCCTCATTTTCCAATTTTTTGCCACCACAAAGAGCGCAGCTATGAATATTCTTGTACAAGTCTTTTTCTTTATGATCTCTTTGGGGTACAAACCCAGCAGTGCTATGGCTGGATCAAAGGGCAGACAGTCCTTTATCACCCTTTGGACATAGTTCCAAATTGCCTTCCAGAATGTTTGGATCAATTCACAACTCCACCAGCAATGCATTAATGTCCCTACTTTGCCACATTCCCTCCAACATTTATTACTTTCCTTTGCTGTCATGTTAGCCAGTCTGCTTGGTGTGAGGTGATACCTCAGAGTTGTTTTGATACATACATGTACACAATTAAAGGTGAAAATTAAAAAACTATGAAAATAATTCGCATGGCTCAAAAGAAGGAAAAAGGATAAAGCACTCCTCCCTGAATCCTTTGCAGAGTTGAGAGACCCATAAGTATTGTACATTGCACATATTTTTGGAGTTTTCCAGTGTACTGACAAATTATGCTAGTTATATCCTCTTCTTTTGCGTCTTTAAAAAATTTGTTTTTACATGGGATGGCCTTCTGGTAGAAGAACATGCCAGGAAATGAAGGATATACTAATATATGAAAGCATCAATAAGCTATTTTTAAAAGATGAAAGGCTCCCATAACAGAAAAATAAATTGAACAAAACACCAAAGAACTCCCTAAGAAAAAGATCCCAGGATCAGATGGATTCATAAGTGAATTCTACCAAATATTCATTAAACAACTAACTCCAGTACTGCATACACTATTTGAAAAATAGGGGAAGAAGAAATCATTACAAACATTTTATTATACAAATATGGTATTGATACCTAAACCAGGAAGATCTAAAACAGGGAAAGAAGATTATATACCAATTTCCCTAATGTACATTGATGCAAAAATTTTATATATAATAATAGCCAGGAGATTATGACATTATATCACAAGAATCATATGCCATGATCGAGTGAATTTTATTCCATGAATGCATGGATGGCTCAACATTAGGAAAGTTATCAGCATAATTGACTATATTGGTAATAAAACAAACAGGAACCATATGATTATTTTAATAGATGCAGAAAAAAAGCATTTGACAAAATGTAAGAGCCATTTCTTATGAAAACAAAAAACACTAGAATTAATGTGAGAAATGGCATCTTTCTAAAACCAACAAGGATTATCTAAAATGGGGATAAACTGATTCCCATTATCACCAGTATTATTTAATATCATACCAGAAATGCTCATTGTAACAATAAGAGCAGCAAAGAAGTTGAAGGAATTAGAAGAGGCAAAAAAGAAACAAAGTTATTATCATAGATGCTATGATGGTATGCCTAGAAAATTGATTCAACCAAAAACTATTTGGAATAATTAATAACATTAGTAAAGTCATAGGATACAAAACAAACTCATATAAATCATTAATATTTCTATTCACCACCAACAAAGTACAACAACAAGAGAGAGAAAAAGAAGTAACATTCAAAATAATTCTAGGCAATGTTGAACACCTGGCAGTAGTACTATGAAGACAAATCCAGCCACTATGTGAACACAATTACAAAACACTCTTCATACATAATGTCAGACGTAAACAATTGGGGAAAACATTAATTGCTCATGTATAGGCCAAATATAATGAAAATGATAGCCCTACCTAAATTAAGTTACTTATTCAATGCCATTAACAATCAAACTACCCCAAAAGTATTTTGTAGAACTAGAACAATTAACAACAAAGTTTATCTGGAAGAAAAAAAGGCCAAGGATATCAAGGGAACTGATGGGAAAAAAAATATGAAGGAAGGAAGTGTGGCTGTAACATATCTCAATCTATTAAGAGTAAATCACCAAAATAATTTGGTACTGGCTAAGAAATAGAGTAGTAGATCAATGGAATAGATTAGGTAATCAACATATGAAAGTTAATTTTCACAGCAACTTAGTGTTCTAGAAACACTAAAATCCAAGCTTTTGAGGAATGAACCCACTATTTGGCAAAAAAAAAAAAGATGGGGGAAATAGAAAATAATATGGCATAAACAAGGCATAGACCAACATCTCACCCCATACACCAGGATAAAGTCAAAATGATACTTGATCTAGAAATAAAGAGTGACACAAACAAATCAGGGGAACATGGAAAAGTTTACCCGTCAGATTTATGGATAAGGGAAGAATTTATGACCAAACCAGACATAGAGAATATTGAAAAAAATGAAATGAATAATTTTGATTACATTAAATTTTAAAAGATTTTATACAAATAAAACTAATGCAACCTATATTAGAAAGGAAACAACAAATTTGGGAAATAGATAGCAAATTTCTCTGACAAAAGCCTAATTTCTCAAATATATAAAGAAGTATAAATTTAAACTTAGTGTTTCCCAGTCTGGGCATTGAAGTTTAAAATATGATCTAATAGGTCTGCTACTGCCTTTCACTGTCTCCGCATGTGTTGGAGATTTTGTTCATTTAAATTTTCAAATACAAGCACATCTTCTGCTGATTGAAATCAACCTATCTAGGAATTTTGATGGGTGTTCCCCACTCTCCTGTCTCAATTTCTCAAATTGTCCCCAAGTATCTGCTTTTTTTGAAAAATATTTCATTGCCTCTAATAGATCTTCTCTGGCCTTTTGTAGATAACACAGATTTGCATTATTAGATAACTATAAGTCTATTTCTTCCTCTGGCCATGATGTTAAAGTTGTTTAAATAGGAATTGTAGGGATTGAAGAGGTACAAGGGATAAGGAAGGTTTTGTAACAGGGAATGGAGGAGTTGAAGGGATAGAGGGAATATGGATGCTGGTGAGGTAAAAAGAGAGAGATACCCCTGCTGAGAGTCTATCTTTGAAAAATGGGGTTCCAGAGAAATGGGCCAACAATGAATGCCTCAGGGGATGTCTTCTCTATTGACTGATGTCAAAGATACCCCAGGGCAGGTAAGCACAGACCCACCTGAGGGACAAGTTTTCCCCAGATCAAGGTCGCCCAGCAGCAGTCCGATAAGGACCATTTATGGTTGAATAGCTGTCCTTAGGTTCAGATCCCTCTATGTCCCCTGGAAATGATAGTCCTCTTATCTGACTGTGGGTTATTTAACTCAAGATGAATTTGATAACAAGTTTGGATCAGGAAAATATCAGGAAAGAGGGAATCAGGATTTCCCTAGATTAGGTTTGAGTCTCTCTCAGCTTTTGAGCTGAGGCCAGGACTCACAGGCTGGTAGAGGGTTTCTTTTATTCCTGTCTATGCTAATCTATGCTAGCTTCCTTATGTTCAAAGTCTTTAGCAGTAGACAGCCAGAGGAAGCAAAGGTTCTGAATTTCGGAGATGGTCAGACTTGTCTCTTTGGTCTGATGCCCCTAAAGACCAGTCTTACAGTTCAAACTGCTCCCCTTAAATCCTTTTGTTCAATGACATGATCACAGGAATCCAGGTAGAGCATACAGTTGGGAAATGCCCAGGAATAGAAGTATTTCTATCCTGAGACAGGGAGAGTGTGTTCCTTCCAGTCCAAGGGCCAGGAAGAGAGAATCTATCTAGAGCAACTGTCACTCTCCCAGTCACCCCCCCCCCCCACAAAACTGTCATTGCTTTTCATCAATTTCACTCTAACCTTCCAACTGCTGTTTGCTCCACCCCAGTGGAAGAAAGTCCAGAGCTTGATTCAATTTTCCTTTCTATAGAAGTGAATCAAATTTATAAGGATACAAAGCATACCCCTAATGAAAAATGGTTAAAAGATATGAATAGGCAGTTCTCAGAAAAAGAAATTAAAACTATCCATAATTGTACAAAAATGCTCTAGATCACTATTGATTAGAGAAATACAAATAAAAACTTGAAGACCATTTCACACCTACCAGATTAGTTAACATGACCAAAAAGAAAAATGATAAATGTTAGGATGTGGGAAAATTTGAACCCTAATGGTACAATTATGACTGATATGATCATTCTGATGATCAATTTGGAACCATGCTCAAAGGGTCATGAAACTTTGTCTACCCTTTGACCCAGCAATACCACTAGTAGGTCTATCCCAAAGAGATAAGAGATAAAGGAAAAGGACCAATCTGTACCAAAATATTTTAGCAGTTATTTTTGTAGTAGAAAATAATCAGTGATTATCTCAATAGATGCAGAAACAGCCTTTGATAAAATACAACACCCATTCCTACTAAAAACACTAGAAAGCATAGGAATAGAAGGGTCATTCCTAAAAATAATAAACAGTATATATCTAAAACATCAGCTAATATCATCTGCAATGGGGATAAACTAGATGCATTCCCAATAAGATCAGGAGTGAAACAAGGATGCCCATTATCACCTCTACTATTTGACATTGTACTAGAAACACTAGCAGTAGCAATTAGAGAAGATAAAGGAATTGAAGGCATCAAAATAGGCAAGGAGGAGACCAAGTTATCACTCTTTGCGGATGACATGATGGTCTACTTAAAGAATCCTAGAGATTCAACCAAAAAGCTAATTGAAATAATCAACAACTTTAGCAAAGTTGTAGGATACAAAATAAACCCACATAAATCATCAGCTTTTCTATATATCTCCAACACAGCTCAGCAGCAAGAACTAGAAAGAGAAATCCCATTCAAAATCACCTTAGACAAAATAAAATACCTAGGAATCTACCTCCCAAGACAAACACAGGAATTATAAGAACACAACTACAAAACACTCGCCACACAACTAAAACTAGACTTGAGCAAATGGAAAAACATTAACTGCTCATGGATAGGACGAGTCAATATAATAAAAATGACCATCCTACCCAAACTTATTTATCTATTTAGTGCCATACCCATTGAACTACCAAAATACTTCTTCACTGATTTAGAAAAAAACATAACAAAGTTCATTTGGAAGAACAAAAGATCAAGGATATCCAGGGAAATAATGAAAAAAACACATATGATGGGGGCCTTGCAGTCCCTGACCTTAAACTATATTACAAAGCAGCAGTCATCAAAACAATTTGGTACTGGCTAAGAAACAGAAAGGAAGATCAGTGGAATAGACTGGGGGAAAGCGACCTCAGCAAGACAGTATATGATAAACCCAAAGATCCCAGCTTTTGGGACAAAAATCCACTATTCAATAAAAACTGTTGGGAAAATTAGAAGACAGTGTGGGAGAGACTAGGAATAGATCAACACCTCACACCCTACACCAAGATAAATTCAAAATGGGTGAATGACTTAAACATAAAGCAGGAAACCATAAGTAAATTGGGTAAACACAGAATAGTATACATGTCAGACCTTTGGGAGGGGAAAGGCTAATTTAAAACCAAGCAAGACATAGAAAGAATCACAAAATGTAAAATAAATAATTTTGACTACATCAAACTAAAAAGCTTTTGTACAAACAAAACCAATGTAACTAAAATCAGAAGGGAAACAACAAATTGGGAAAAAATCTTCATAGAAACCTCTGACAAAGGTTTAATTACTCATATTTATGAAGAGCTAAATCAATTGTACAAAAAATCAAGCCATTCTCCAATTGATAAATGGGCAAGGGACATGGATAGGCAGTTCTCAGATAAAGAAATCAAAACTAATGAAGAAGTGTTCTAAATCTCTTATAATCAGAGAGATGCAAATCAAAACAACTCTGAGGTATCACCTCACACCTAGCAGATTGGCTAACATAACAGCAAAGGAAAGTAATGAGTGCTGGAGGGGATGTGGCAAAATAGGGACATTAATTCATTGCTGGTGGAGTTGTAAACTGATCCAACCATTCTGGAGGGCAATTTGGAACTATGCCCAAAGGGCGACAAAAGAATATCTACCCTTTGACCCAGCCATAGCACTGCTGGGTCTGTACCCCAAAGAGATAATGGACACAAAGACTTGTACAAAAATATTCATAGCTGCACTCTTTGTGGTGGCCAAAAACTGGAAAACGAGGGGATGCCCATCAATTGGGGAATGGCTGAGCAAATTGTGGTATATGTTGGTGATGGAGTACTATTGTGCTAAAAGGAATAATAAAGTGGAGGAGTTCCATGGAGACTGGAACAACCTCCAGGAAGTGATGCAGAGCGAGAGGAGCAGAACCAGGAGAACATTGTACACAGAGACTAATACACTGTGGTATAATTGAACATAATGGACGTCTCCATTAATGGCGGTGTAATGTCCCTGAACAATCTGCAGGGATCTAGGAGAAAAAAACACTATTCATAAGCAAAGGATAAACTATGGGAGTGGAAACACCGAGGAAAAGCAACTGCCTGAATACAGCGGTTGAGGGGACATGACAGAGGAGAGACTCTAAAAGAACACTCTAATGCAAATATTATCAACATAGCAATGGGTTCAAATCAAGAAAACATGTAATGCCCAGTGGATTTACACGTCGGCTATGGGGGGTGGGAGGGAGGAAAAGAAAATGATCTATGTCTTTAACGAATAATGCTTGGAAATGATCAAATAAAATATATTTTTAAAAAAATAATCAGAAATTGAAAGGTTGTTCATCACTTAGGGACTGAATAAGTTGTAGTGTATAGTTATAATGGAATACTATTGTACCATAATAAATGATGGACAGGATGAGTTCAAAGAAAAAAATCCTAGAAAGACTTATATGAACTGATGCAAAGTGAAGTGAGCAGAATCAGGAGAACAATATTTACAGTAGCAGAAATATTTTACAATGATCCAACATGAAGGACTAAAGTATTATCAGCAATGCAAGCTTCTAACTACAAGTGACTCAAAGAAAGAACTATTGGAGGCAGACCAAAGCATGCCATCTCTCACTTTAAGATATTTATTGTTTGTGTGATACTTGTCTTTTATCATGACATCAGTAGTATGAATATATGCATTGCATGAAAGTATTAATACATACTATCTCAGAATATTTACCACCTTGGTGAGATGGGGGTAGAAGGGAGGGAGAAAATCTGAATCCAATCCTGAAATGGCAGAAAATATTTGTCAAAAACTGTTTGTACATATAACTGAAAAAAAATTAATTAAAAAGATGAAAGGAAATTATCTTAGAGCAGGCATTCCAAAGATCATAGCAGAAAGGGTAGAGAGCTTTAGGGGGCCATAGGAGACTGTTGGTTTGTGAAAAATGAAAGAGAGGAGCAAGGACTAGGAGGCAATGAGTGGGGTATGAATGATCACAGCTAGGGATTCAAAACTCCTGGGATAGAAAAGGTGTTGCTTTTTGTTTCTCATCTTCTAGATTGCCTTTCATTCCTACAGCTTTGCATGCCTACTTAATCCTTGTTTGGTTTCTTTGGTGAGATTTACCATCACAGATTCAAGTTTTTTGTTTTGTTTGTTTTGTTTCCTGCCAATTTTTTCTGCCATACAAGCCATACTCTGCTCTCATGATTATTCTTTCTCTCTTCAGTGATTTTGTGGTATCTTCCTGTGTTTCTGTACTCTCCTGAGAATTCACAGTTGGAGTCATTTGTAGGATCTATAACTCATTGTCTCTTTTTATTAGTTTCTTCCTTATTGTTTAATCTGCCTATGTTCCAATTTTTGGATTGACTTTTCTTCTTCCTCAGATCTTTGGTAATTTGATTTTTTTTCCTTTTAGTACGTGCTGATTCCATTCTCTTTCAGGGCAAGCCACCCAAGGGTTGGACATTAAAGTTATTTCAACCTACTCCTACATTGAGGAATTGACTTTTTTCTCACCTCAGTCTTTGCCTCACATGACATTGAGAGAGAAAGAACAAACCTCATCTAAACGTCAGTCTTTTTTCTTTCAGGATGGTAGGAAAGAATGGAGGAGGAGGAGGAGGAGGAGGAGGCACTAATTTGCTCTGGTTCCTTCTTTTCCTTTATTCTCTGGAGAAGCACTTCTGGAGCACAAAGTGAAGCTACACTGCTACCCAAGGAAAAGCAAATCCTTCCCTTTCCTAGACCTTGATAGCTGTCATGTAGAGTAGGAGGGGAGAATTGATTTCTATTACTTGTTCCTCAGTGGTAAAAAGGGTCAGGTGTGTTTACAAATGCTCTCTACTAAATGAGACAGTTACTAGGCATGGAGGTAGCAAAAAGAAAACAAAGATAATCCTTGACTTCAAGGATTTAATATTCTTTGGGGAATATAAAACCCATAAAGGGAGTAAAAATTCAAAACCATTTAAGATAAAGGGGAAAGACATGATTACTTGGGGGATTCTGAAAAGCTTCCCTTAGCCAATGGCCCAGGAACTAGGGATTCTCAGAAGCTAAGGTAAAGTAGGAGTGTACTGGAGGTGTGAGGGCCAGTGTGTGCAAAGGCACAAAGATGGGATATGGAAAGGTAACTTTGGGCAGCCTCAGTTTTTTTTTCCAATTTGGGCAGAAAATGATTTGAGCAAAGTCAATAAAATGGTCAATAGCCAATAAATATTTATTAAGTACTTACTATATGCCAGGCACTATGCTAAGCACTCAATACAAAAACCAAGGGAATCAAAGACAAGGAGCTTACAATCTAATGGAGGAATACAACACCCAAAAGGACATTAGGAAATGGGGGATGGGAAAAGCGGTGATTCCTAGCAGAGAAGTCAATCAGAAATCTCAAAGTAGGACAGCCAGGTGAGAAATGAGAAGATGTTGGAGCTGAGCTGTCTCCCTCAATGGAAGTTTGGAGTTCATGGCTCTACCCTCCAATCATAGAAGCAGACAGGAGTGATAATTCTGAAGGGGAAAGTTAATTAGATCTTCCTAGCTGATGAGATTATTCCAGGAATGAGCTTTCTGAGATATGGAGATGTCCCAAGGGAGTGCAGCCAGGTAAGAAGTGAAGAGAGAAATGTATGAAAATCCTGGCAAGACCAGCTGGGGCCTGATTGTGGAGGTCTTTGAATGCCCAACTATGGAATTCTGATTTTCTCCTAGAAACCCATCTCCTTATCCAGGTAGGGATTTTTCAGAAGATTGTTTTGGATTAGGAGTCAGAAAGAATTGAGTTCAAATTTTACCTTTTCTGTTCACTGGCTGGATGACCATGAATAAATCCCTAACCTCTCAGACTTTAGCCTAATCTTCAAAACAAGAGATAATAGTATCTAGAGAGCACTTCCCTCCCAGGCTGTTGTAAATCATGAGATAATAGAGAGAGAGCTCTTTACAGACCTCAAGGCATAAGATGAACAGCATTTATTAGAATAAGGCAGTCAATAAGCTTTCATTAAATTCCTAATATGTACAGATCACCAAGGAAAGTGAGAGGGATGCAAAGACAGGCCAAACAAATGGCTTATCTCAAGGATCTTACACCTTTAAGATGGATAGAACAAACAAGTAACTATATACAAACACACACACACACACACACACACACACACATGTATATATATAAATTGAAGATAAAGAGGGGCGGAATTATAATCATATTTAAAGGATGGGGAAAGGCTTCATGTAAAAGGTGGAGATTTTGGCTGAGGCATGAAGGAAGCCATGGCAGCTTGGAGGTGGAGATGAAGAGAGAGAACATTTCAGGGATGGGAGACGGTGAAAATGCCTAGAGGTGAGATAAGGAGGGTTATGTGTTTGAGGAACAGCCAGGAGGCCAGTGCCATAGAGAATGTGGGGCTAAGTAAGGCATAAGAAGACTGGTAAGTGGGGAAATGGGGAAAATGGTATAGTTGATCCTAGAGATAATGGGGAGCCAATGCAATTTATTGAGGAGGGTTGTGTGTGGCATAGTTACCTATTTTTTAGGAACACTACTTTGGCGACTGAGTAGAGGAAGGAAAGGAGGAGAAACATTCCATATGGTCACTTGACATGCGTGATGAAAACAATACTTGTCATCCCTTTTGTTGTGGGGGTGAAGAGGTGCACCCCAGGAGTTCAGGAAGGATCCTTGTGCAAGAATGCAAGACTAAAACTTCGCTTAAAAATAAAAAAAAGAAATTTATTAATTTAGAGAGTAATGTTGAGAATGGCCAGGAGGATGGTACAGGTGGAAAAGCAAGATGGAAGACTGCTCCTAAAAGCCATCAATTCTGGGGATTTTATACTCTTGCAATAAATACTGTGTCATAGTGTGGACAAGACTCTAGAGTGGTAGCCACTCAGGCATTCGGTGGGGTGGGGTGGTCTGGAGAGCCATGTGGCTGGTGGAGACTTTGCTGACATGGCCAAAGGATAATTAGTCAATTAAACTAAGAATGCATTTATGAATTGCCTGATCCAGGCAAAGCACTGTGCTAGGCACTCGATACTTAGTTCATTTTTACATCCTCTTATCCTCAAGAGTTGGAGCTAAAAAGTCAAGGTCAGATGACTCCCAATAAATACATCTAACAGCTTCCTACTTTCCATTCAAGCAACTAAGAAAGATTCATTCATTAGAGTTGATCAGCATAGGGAAGCCCTGTTATCCTTCCTGTGTTCTGGATCCCATATTATCCAGGGCTTGTTATTATGGCAGAAAGTGCCTTTCTCTTCCTACAAAGATCCTAGCCCCACCCACCCCTCAAATGGATATATTTCAATTTCAGACTATCAGCCCTGACTCCCCCAATCCTGGAGGTACAAAGGAGAGGTCACATTTGGAGGCCACTTCAAGGTTTACCATGCCCTTTCCATATATCATTTTCATTTTATATTTAAAACAACCAGGTACGGCAAGTATTAACCCCATTTTTCATATAAATAAACTGAGTCTTAGACGAAGCAATAGGGGACCATCAGGTGACTCAGTGGATTGAAGGGTAGGCTTATAAATGAAAGTTTCTAGGTTCAAATCTGGCCTTAGACCCTTCCTGGCTGTGTCACTCTGGGAAAGTCACTTAAGCCCCATCACTGTTCTTCTGCCTTTGAGCCAATAACCAGTATTGATTCTAAGATGGAAGGTAAGGGTTTAAAAAAAAAGATTCTGTGACATTGGGCCCTTTCTTCCCCTACCAAGTGAGAAATTTGGATTGCTTGATCTCTAAAGCCTATTCCTGTGACTGTACTGAACATCTCCAATGATAATGGCAAGATTCTACATTATGTATGAGATGAGCCACTTTAGAGTGCTTCCCTATTGTGTGTAAATCACGAAGATGGATGCAACAAATATTTGCACCTAGAATGAGAATGACAAGATGAAGAAAATAGCTTTTGGAAGTACCTGAAACCTTGGGAAGAGAACCTTGAGCAGGTGAGGGATAGCTTGGTTTGGGATGCTAAACACTGCTGAAACCATCACTTCTCAAAGGCATGTTTGTTGGCTGAGCATACAAATGGAGCTAAAACCACAATATGGTACTTAGGATAAGTTTTTATCCTCCTAATATGTTGTTTGTACGGGGATTATTATATGGTGGGGGGCATTTTTTCTTCTTCTCAGTAGCATTTGCTCTTCTCATTTCAACAGTGTCCATTTCAAAAATCCAATTTTCTAAAGGTTTCCAACAGAATGAGTTTCAGCATTCAAGTCGACATCTTAATTAGATCCTTGTGGGGATTCCAACCCAACCATATGTTGGGTTTATTTTCAGGAAAGGATCACTTGGAAATTTGAAGTTGGGGAAATTATGTGGGCCCTTGGAAGCAGAAAAGCATATTGAAGTGTCTCACCCCCCTCAAATCCACGCTTACATTGTATACGCTTTTGAGTTAATGTAACAACTCTTAAATTTCAGAATTAGCATTTTTAAAAGTCAGTCTGTTCCTGACTTAGCCACTGCCTTTCTTGTCTTGTTTGGCAATCTCCAAGCATTTATTTATTACTGACCACTAGGAAATAAAGACATCAGGGGAACAGCCCTTACCTCCAAGGAGTTGACTTTCAATTCTTAATTTCTTTGATGCATCCTCCCATCCCCAAAGAATACTCAACTTATATCCTAACTGCTGGGTCCAATTTCTTTTGACTTCTCCCAAATTCTTTTCTCTGGTCAATATCTTCTCAATGTCCCTTCTTTTTTACATTACTTCTCCAATAAGGAGGCAAATATTTTAGAAATGGAAGAGAACAGTCACCAAAGTTAAGAGCATGGAAACAGGAGAAAGATTGGTAAATCTTATTGGTCAAGAGAATAACCAAAAACTCGGGAGTCCTGGGCGTGTGGAATTTTCAAGGATAAAAAAGGACCCACTGGGAACCTATTTAAAAACAAAACATCCATTTAGAGACATTTGAGACCATCCTTTGGTTTACAAAGATGAGCAACTTGCTTTCCCAAGGATGGTAAACTCAGAGTTTAAGAGTGATCTCTACATGGCAAAATTCTGGTTTGGGAATCACTATGGTTCCGACTGGTGGTGCTGAAGAAGTCACTTAGCCCAGTTTTTTATCTTATCCTAAGTAAACAGCACAAACATTTTGAAAATGAAGAGATAACCTAAAGTCAAGGTTAAGCCAAATCAAGTAATTCCTTGTTCCTGTCTTGCATTTTTATTGACCCTTTTTCTCTCTCCAGTTCTTTTAGGATCTGGGTTGCTAAACCCACATTCAGACACTTCTTTGCCCTGACTGAACATCTAAAAGGTGTCAGATCCATTTAGTGCTGAGGAAGAGGTTATATTTGGAGCAGGAATCAAAATCACCTGGGTGACCTTGGGCTTCACATACAATGGGAATAAATGGGAATTCCATTGCTAAATCTGTCGATCTTCCTGGCATCACGCAGGGCCAGAGAAAAGGTCCCTTTGGTCAATGTCTTCCCTGTGACATTTACCCAGAAACATGCAGGAGCACCTCTGTGTTGACTTTCCTGACCTGCTGAAGCTTTCTCCCTCTCCCCCTCAGTTCTATCTATAACCACATTAGTCAAGGTGCAAGCTAAATCCATCCTTAGTCATGGCTACAGATCATGACTCTGTGAACCTTAAAGTTTCTGAAGTGCCTCTGTGTGCTCTCTGGGCAGGAATGTGATGGAGTCAGTTCACACCGGTTCGTGAGAGCTTATTGCTGATTTCTCAGTGCAAGCACGTCAGTCAAATCCAGCAGTCAAGTCTAACAGGGTACAGAGGGTTCCCTATCCATGTATCCCCAGCTCTGCCAAGCAGGAAGAGCAGACTCTCTTCTTGGCACATATTACCTGGTGCTCAAATTCAACATTACTTTTTTTTCCTTTATATTCCATGGCCATCATGCACATGTCCCATCTTGGGTGACTTGCCCAAGTTACATGTTCATAGAAGTTCTCCCCTAATTGTGCATTTTCTTCATAGTCCCTTCTTGTAGGGCAGAGTCATAGCAGCTCCTCAAAAAGAGTCTCCATTTGTGATCTGCCTTGGGGAAGCCATCACTATCCCTACTGAAATAATAGATTACTGAGCTATTATGAGCCCATGCAGATAGAGCAGAAATCATCCATCTTCCCAAAGTTGTGGTGGTTTTTCATCCTATACAAATCGTAACCTGGACCAAGCCAGAGTCAGGGACTCTCCCACGTGTTTGTCATCCACACAAGAAGTTGACAGCTATAGCTGAAATCCCATATGCAATGGAACTGAAATAAGGATTTTATCTAAACCCGCCAGACTTATAGAGGTTATCCATTAACTAAGTACACATTTAATGGGGGTTTATGAGGAAAATATAAAGAGAATTAAGTCCTGCCACCTGATTTATTGAACTTCTCCCTATCTGTGAAGGGATTATTTTTGTTTTGTTTTTTTTTTCATTCTTATAGACTAGAATTATACGTTTACAGCTGAAAGTTTTCCATAGAATTCATTTAGTCAAATTCCATCCTTTTTTAAATGAGGAAGCCAAAACAAAGAGAATAGAAATAATTGGCTGAAGGTGTCAGAGCTGTTTAATGGTACGGCCAAATTCAGAAGAGAAGTCTCCTCATTCCAGGCCACTACTCTTTCGACCACACAAGATTGTATCTGGAGTGACTCACCATTCTAAAGAGCAATGGCGCTGGGTCCCTAAGGTCCCTTTGGTTTTCATGACATGGCAGTAAGCCAGGAGGATGCAAGCTTGGTCTAGCAGAGCCCATCAGGTTGGAGAGGCTTGGTTGTGGGTTGTGCACATCAGCCACCTGAAGAGCAGCTTAGCTAAGGTAGGAAGGGCACCTCCTCAGGCTGCCCACAGGAGAGGGATGAGTTCTTTGGCCTGGATCACTCTCTATAGTTGTTGACTACTTAGCAAAGAGGTTGAGGTCCACATTTGTGGAGGGGACAATCACGGTGAGGAAGTCATTGTGCTCTTTGAGTAGTATAGTTGGCAAAGGAGCTGAAGGAGTGATTGTCTATAAGAAATGAGAGGTCATAGTAAATTTTGTCTTTGTTCTGAGCTAAATAAAATAATTTAATAGAAAATTCAATGGAAGACACTGACTTTAGAGTTGTTGGGGCTGGGGCCAAAACCCATTAAATATAATTACTACCTATATGAGCAACATGGTGAACTTCCTGTGTAATCTTGGCCAAGACATTTCACATCCTTGGTACTCAGTTTTCTAGCCTTTCAAGTAAGTCAATAAGCATTTATTAAGTACCTACTCTGGGCTAAGAAAGGAAAAAAAGTGCCCATTTTCAAGAAGTTCAGTCTAATGGTAGAAACAACATGCAAACAATGATGACTAAAAAAGATATATTCAGGGTAAATTGGGCCCACAAGCCGATTCGATGGATAGAGCAGTAGACTTGGAGGCAGAAAGGCTCATCTTCCAGTTTGAATCTGGCATCAGACCCTTAAAAGCTTGGTGACGCTAGGCAAGTCACTTAACCTTTGTTTACCTTAGTTTCCTTATCCATAAAATGAGCTAGAGAAGGAAATGGTAAACCACGCTAATACAATGCCAAGAAAACTCCAAATGAGGTAAAAAGGAGTTGGATAAAAATAGAAGACAACTAAACAACAACAAATTGGAAATAACTTGGGGGTGGGGAGGAAGGAATTAACATTAAGGAAGGTTGAGAAAGGATTCTTACAGGAAGCCAGGAAAAGCATGGGATGAGGAGAGAGAGAATTCCAAATCTGAGGGACAGCTGTTGGGAATGCACAAAGTATGGAGATGGAGTGTCATGTGTAAGGGATATCAAGGAGGCCAGTGTCTCTGGGTGCCAGAATGTGTGAAGGGTAGTGAGGCAGGAGAAGACTGAAAATTCAAGAAAAAATTGATTGAATTTAAGAAAAGGGAGTAGAATTTGATTCCAAGTGTCTCCAAGCTCCAGATCTAGGAATTTATGAAATAAGAGAAAGCAATAAAATCTCCCAGTGAAAATGAGGGAGAGTCTTGCATGTCCCCTCACTTAACTTCGAGAGCAGCCAATGTTTGGGGTAATTATGGCTGTGATCATTGTGCTGCGATTGCTATCTACCAGATAGAGAAACATCCTCCATTTTTCTGACTTTTTATGTGTCCTCTTTGTCTCAGGTTTTCTAACTTGAAAATTCTAATTTTTTTTGTGAGAATTTGTTAATCTACTACAAAATTTCGTCACCATTCAGAACTCAACATTGCGCAACTACTATGTGGAAGGCATTAGGTTTAGAATTTCGGAGATAAAGATTTGTTTAATGGTTCAGTCTCCAGTAACTTAACCCCAATTGCCTAGACCTTTCAGCTCTTTTATCTTAGAACTGATACCTAAGACAGAAGGTAAGATTGATGGGTTTTTTAAATAGTTCAGTCTCTTCTCTCCCGATTTCTAGTCTATTGGATAAGAGGTTATAATGATGAATATAATGGAAGAAAGAATATGGGGAAGACCCCAACATGTTCTAGAAAGTGCTCTAGAATAATAGAAAAAGAAGGAAACTTCTCAGCTACAGGATCAGGTCCAAGAGGAGAGGGTTCTTGATCTGAAACTCAAATAAAAAGGATTCCATAAAGCAGAGGGCAGTGGAGAGAACATTGAGGACTTCGTTCAATATATAGATGCAGAGAAAAAGAAGGTAGCATGTTCTATTTGGGTAAAGTCTGGCTGGAATGAAGATTTCTTTACCACCAGCCTTGAATGGAGACTAGAGCTAGAGCATGACAGACTTTAATTGCTATTGAGAAGGATGTATTTTTGTACTGAAGGCAATGGGAGCTATTGAAGGCTTTTGTGCATGAGAGAAAGATAATTAGAGATTGGTTTCCTTTGTGGATTATGTTAGAACATTGTTGGCATGACTGAGGAATTTGGCAATTTTCTGGAAGTGCTTGGCAGATAAGAGATAATCTCTTTTCATCCAGGTGACTTCCTCTTCTCCATTAACTCTGGCCTGTGTGAATAAAAGAACAGGGACATTGAGGTACAAATGACCACTACTTCCATGAATACTCTAATTTTGTCAGAAACCTTTGTCAAAGCCTCTAATTCCGGGTCTAAACCTGCATTTAAAAAAAGGAATCACCAGCCAGAGAAACAGTCCATCCATCCATCCATCCATCCATCCATCATCATAGGGCAAAGATGAGGTGCCTAAGCCCCATTAGACATGTTGTTTGATCACCTGCCCATATCAAGAGACAAATCAAGAGCAGAGCCCTTGGAAGAGGCAAATCACTGCTCCGAGGTGGGCATCCTGCAAGATCAAATGCTGATGCCTACAGGAGGGCTGTGGAGGCTGAGCCCAACTATTTCCAGAGTGATTCCCAAATGTGTACAGCATAGCACTGGAGTACAGCTGTATTGACTGTATTCCATTGTAGGGCAATGAGGAAACAAGATAGTCTTCATTTGCCAGTTTCTTTCCAGGATATCTAATTTCCTTTATTTTGCAATAGTTACCTAGGGAATGGCTATAGGACTAATATAATTGAATATATTTAAAGTATATATATATATGTATATATATACATGAATATTATATGTCATAAAGAAATATATATATATATATATATATATATATATAAAGGAATCATGACCTTTGAAGAAAAATTACAGATTAGAAAAGAGAAATGAAAATCATTCTAAGATCTCAAAAGGCAAAGCATTGTTCATCTACTTCAAAAGTCTCCCCTGGCTACCTATTGACTGCCAAGGAAAATTCCATGTTATTTCTGTGGCAAAGCAGACAACATCTTCACTTGTCATCCTTATATCACAGGCCATCCTTCCCTATGTTCTCCCCTCTGGCTAAAATGAATTGTTTTCCTTTTCCTCCTACTCCCTCTATTATATAATGGTCATCTCATCTCCCCATTTCTTTGCCATTGGCTCCTTAACTGAATTTTTCTAGCCTTTTCCTTTTTTTTTCTGCTGAAATTTCAGTCATTCTGTCAAGCTTAAACCCAATGCTGTGTCTTCCATGAAGGCTTCCTTCTTTCAGTTCCCTTCCTAGCCATCTCTTCCTTTTGCTTCTAATGGTAAAACCACAGATTTCTCATGTGCTCCTCATTGAAGTTGGAGGCTCCATTCATGTGTGTTTGCATTTGACCTCTCCATTAGATATGAACTTTCTGAGAGCCGTAGAAATGTTGGTATTCACCTCCCCACAAGCAGTGCCTAGCTACCATGTTTCAGTGGGTTTTAATATTTTTGAATGAGCGAACAAATAAGTATGAAACCTAATATCAGGGCATGCAAATTAGTGGGGAAAAGCCTTCAAATTAAAATATAATCTTCTTTTAAAAGTATTTTATTTATTTATTTAAAAATATTTTTCCATGTTTACATGACTCATTTTCTTTCCTCCCTCTTCACCCCTCCTCCCCAATCCAACAAGCAGTTCCACTGGGTTATACAAATGTTATCTCTTGATACGTATTTCCATATATAATCTTAAGGGACAATAATCATTGCATACTTACGAGGGTGATCCATCACTGAATCTCTGACCATGTGATCCCCTCCTTCAGAAATGCATGTAGCTCCCTATCTCTTCCCTGATCAGATACAAAATCCTCTGTTAGGCATAAAGTCCTTCATAAACTCACCCAATCCTCCCCCAAAACATCTTACCAGTTTTCTAATCTCTTATTCACCTTTAGGAATTCTATCCGGTGACAATGGCCAGTTTAGTGTTCCAGGAACAAAATATTTCACCTTCATTGGTTCAGGGTCTTAGATCCCACCTTCTATAAAAAGTCCTTTCTTAACCATTCTTAATTAAAATTCTTCCCTCTTTATTTATTATTGGTTCGTTGCTTCCTATATATCATATCACAGTCATATATAAAACTTTTTGACACAGATGTATTTTCTTCTCATCTTCCCCTTTGGATGGTAAGCTCCCTGAGGGCAGGAACTATGGATTGCCTCTTTTTGCATACCCAGTGCTTAGCAAAGTATATAGTAAGCCTTAGTAAATGTTCTTTGGCCAACTGACCTTCTGGTCTTCCTTCTCCCTTTGTGCTCGCCTCACCTCAACAAAACTGAATTCTCCGCTGTTAGAAGCTCGGAGCCCCCTCATCTCGAGGTCATCATTCCCCCTCTGGCCTCACTCTGTCCTTCAAGATCTTAACCATGTATTGAATATTGGGGTCAAGCTTGTGATCCTCTTCCTTGTTCTTTATCTTCCCATTTCTTCCCAATTCCTAATTACAGATGACTCCCACTCTCCACCTTCTTGATTCTTACTCACCTGCTTATGAACAGTGCTGTAGGACTCATGCCATAGGGACTGGGTCCACTACAAATGTGTCATGTAAACCCAGCTGGGCCCTCCTTACTGGATGCCAATCCATTTACTCTTCCCTAACACACTCCCCACAGCATCTGTTCTAAACCTTCTCTTCTCTTCTCAAGCCTCCTACACTATTCACTCCCTCCTCCCTCTCAACAAAAAGACCTTGCCAAATCTCCTCGGAAAAAAATGAGGCCACCCATCATGAGTTCCCTCTGCACAGCTCTAAGACTCCAATCCCCTGAACGTTATTCCCCTGTTCATTTCTCATAGAAAGGCCTTTCCATGAAGAGGTGGCCCTTCTTAACAGTAAGGACTCCCCAGATCATGACTGTGATCTCATCTCTTCCAGAAAATCATCCCTTCAAACTTATCCCCTCCCTTTATGATGTCCCTTTTCCCAACTTTTATTTATTTTTTAATTTTTATATCACTTTTTAAAAAAAATAAACTTATCCCTTTCCCATGCTGAGCAAGTCGTTCCTTGGAATGAATTTTTTAATGGAAAAAATCATATCACCAAAGTAATTAACACATTAGTTAAGTTTTCCAATGACTATAATATTACACACACACACACACACACACTCACTCACACTCCCTCCTCTGCAAAGCAGGAAGAAAGTTCATATTCTTATCACTTCTCTCCAGATGTCCTTGGTTATTGTAATTATACAGCTTCTTTTTTTAAATTTTCATTTCCATTGTTGTCTGCTCATGTGTGGATAGACAGACAGACAGACAGACAGATAGATAGATAGATGGATAGATAGATAGATAGATAGATAGATAGATAGATAGATAGATAGAGATAGACAGACAGACAGACAGACAGACAGACAGACAGACAGACAGATAGATAGATAGATAGATAGATAGATAGATAGATAGAGATAGATAGATAGATAGATAGATAGATAGATAGATAGATAGATAGATAGATAGATGGATAGATAGATGGATGGATAGATAGATAGATAGATAGATAGATAGATAGATAGATAGATAGATAGTGTTTCTCATACTCCTTTGAGTTTTTCATAGTCATCATTTCCAATAGCATAGGAATATCCCATTATATGCACATGCTAGCTTGTTTAGTTTGTCTCCAATCTACTTTTATTTTTAGTTCTTGGCTTCCATAACAAGTAAAACTATAAATAAGTTGGTACACAATTGGCCTTTTTCTTTGTCTTTGCCCTCCTTGGTATGTGTGCCCAACCTTTGAATCTCGGTTAAAGGGTAAGGACAGGGGGCAGCTGGGTGGCTCAGTGGATGGAGAGTCAGACCTAGAGATGGGAGGTCCTAGGTTCAAATCTGACCTCAGATATGTCCGAGCTGTGTGACCCTGGGCAAGTCACTTCATCCCCATTGCCTAGCCCTTAACGCTCTTCTGCCTTGGAACCAATGCACAGTATTGATTCAGACAGAAGGCAAGGGTTTAAAAACAACAGGATAAGGACATCGTGTTCACCTTCTTAGCATAATTTCAACTACTTCTCAAATACACAATTATTGTTCATTAATGTGTCTCTCTTTCCATAAGTCATCCAATATTGACTGTTCCCATCATGTATGCCACACTTTCTTCAGATGTTCCCAGATCAATGGTGATTCATTTGGTTTCTAGTTCACCGATCCCAACAAAAACCATGACTAGGACCTTTCTTTCTCTCTCTTTTACCTTTTTTTGATATAAACCTAGAGGTAAGATCTTCAGGTCAAATCATGTAGATGTCTTAATCATTTTGTTAACAGAATTCAGCCTTGCTTTATAAAGTGGTTGGACTAATTCATAGATCCACCAACAGTGCATCACTGGTCCTGTTTTGTTTTGTTTTGTTTTCACAGAATCCTTCGCATTGGCTTTTACCAGCTCATAGTTAATCATTCATTCTCCTATGGGAGGACATGTACTTGGTTTCTAGTTCTTCCCTACTATCAAACCTGCTTCTTTGAAAGATGCAGTGCATATTCCTTCATAAATTCCCATTCCCAGTTACCCACTGGCTCCCTTCCTCCCTGTTACCAGCAGATATATAGAGTCTCCCCTTCCCAAAACAAAACAAAACTACCAGCTAATGAAATTTATTCCCTTAGCAATTCCATTCCATCAAGCCATTATCTTATATTTGCCCTTATTTTACAACTAACCTCCTTAAAAATAAAAGCAAAGCTGTTTATACCAATTTCTTCTGTTTCCTCACTTCCAATTCAATTCTCAGTCTTCTTCTTCTTCTTTTTTTTTTTTAATCTGCTAACTCAACTGTTAAGGGCAGTTAGATAGCTCAGGGGAAAAGTACTAGAGCTGGAATCAGGAACTCATCTTCCTGAGTTCAAATCTGGCCTCAGATACTTCCTAGCTATGAGACCCTGAACAAGTCACTTAATCATATTTGCCTCAGCTTCCTCCTCTATAAAAAGAGCTAAAGAAAGAAAGGCAAACCACTCCAGTATCTCTGCTAAGAAATCCCCAAATGGGGTCACAGAGTAGGGCATGACTGAAATGACTGAACAACTCATTTGATCCCACTCTCTGCAAGGTCTGCAGTGATTTCTTTATTACTAGAGGCAAAAAATATTTTTCCTCAACTTTTATCTTCCTTGACTTAGAGATAGCTAGATTATGCAGTAGCTAGAGTGCTAGCTTTGGCATAAGGAAGACCTCAGTTCAAATATGTCTATTCTTACTAGCTGTTTGACCCTGGGCAAGTCACTTCACCGCTGTTTGTCTCAGTTCCCATATTTATGAAATGGAAATAATAATAACATCTCCCTCCCAGGAATGCTGTGAGGATCTAATGAGAAAATATTTGTAAAGCAACAATGCTTGTCACATAGAAGAAACCATATAAATGCTTTCTCCCTTCCACCACATCCTTGGCTTCTCTGGAGTGTTCCAGTGTTGACTCCCTCTTTGTGGATCCTCTTTCTTGTCTGGGTTTTTATTACATTCCTCTCTCCTGGTTCTTCTATCTATCTGATGTTCCCCAGGTTTCTTTCCAGAATTATATTCCATATCCCACTCCCTAGGTGTGACTCTACAACTCTGATCTATGCCCTTTTCTTTCTATATAACCTTTTTATCTTTATGATTATAAAAACTCCCAGGATCTCAACTGCTCTCTCTAAGTAGACAATTTGTAAATCTAGACATCCAGCCCTCGTGTATTCAACACCAAATACTCATTTTCCATTCAGCATTTCCATTTGAATATTCCACTATCATTTCACCCTCATGATGTCCACAGCCTAGCTCATTGTTTTGTTCTCTAACTTAATACCTCTTACTTTCCTTGTGCTAACCAAGTTTGTCTCTCCTTTCAGATGTCCAGCTCACAATTCTGGATTCTTGTTGCCCTCATTGTTTGTTGTTAACTAATTGACTGAATCCCAGCTCATACCCTTCATTCACTCCTTTTATCCAATTTCTTCCCAGCTCTTGTCTCCACCAAATCTATTTTTTCTAGTCTCACTGTCGAGAGATACCTCAAATCTGGTCCTCCTCATCTCCTACCTAATACGGTCCCATATATAGACATAGAGATATTAATCTCTCTCTCACTCTGTCTCTCTCTCTCTCTCTCTCTCTCTCTCTCTCTCTCTCTCTCTCTCTCTCACACACACACACACACACACACACATACATACCCCTTTACTTTCCCAATCCTGTCCTCTAAATAAATGCCTGAGTGAGAGTCACAAAGAACAGACCTGACCATGTACTGTCCCTACTCAAGAAGGATCCTCTGTCACTGTAAGCAAAAATACAAATTCATTAGTTAAGCATTAAAAGTTCATCATAATTTGACTCTGGTCTATCTTTCTGGATCAGCTGCACACACACACCCCGCCACATTGTCTATATCCAAGTCTTGTTGAGCTCTTGGCTACTTCTTTGGTATAACACAACATCTTCTCCACTTGTGCCTTTGTACAGACTGTTCCCATTGCCTGAAGTGATCATTACCCTCATCTCTGCCTCTTGGGATTCTTCACATCATTTAAAACAAATCTCAGAGACTCATTGAGTTTGAGAGTTGGGCTGGACCCTAGTGTCCAAATAACCAAACTCCTATTCATGGGGAATCCCCGCTTTCACATGCTGAACAAGTGGTCCTCCAGCTCCATCTTGAAGATCTTTAGTAATGGGGGGATTAACTCTCTCCTAAGAGATACCATTCCCCTCTAACTATAAGGAAGGTTTTACCTTGACTTCAAGCTTGAATTTGCCCTTTGTACCACCCAGCTATGGCTCCTGAGTGTTTCCTCTGGTCTCACTTGCCCCTCACCAGATTGGCTTTTTTGATTCTGTCAATGACTAAGGATTTCCTCTCTACTCCCAAAATTGCCTTGAATCTATTTTAGCACGAAATGTGTATTTAATTAGCTCTGACAATATTACCTTATCCTACGTCCATTAGAATATATGCTCCTTGGGGACAAGAAGTATCTCTTTTTCTGTCTACATATCTCCATTATCTTGCAAAGTGTCTGGAATGTAGTAAGTGATTAATAAATTCATTTTAAAACCAAATTCCTCGTGTCATCTCAAAAGCAAAAGAGGTTTATACAGCTAAGATTCTGCATCAGGATTTTAATAACTTTATTTTTACAAGCATTTATATTCTGTCCCTTCCACTACCTCCTCCTCCCCATCACTGAACCGAAAATAAAGCAAAAACCTCATCATAAGCCTACATAGTACAGCAAAACAAATTCCCCCACTGGCCATTTACATTTCCTTCTCCAGATCATTTTACAGGGGAGAAAAGTGAGGCAAGTGAATATTTCTCTATGCATTGTAAGTTCATCTCCTCACTGCCAACAGGGTAAGGTAGCGTGGCTTGGTCATCTGGGCTTTTTGTTTCCTAATTTGTTGACCTTGTGTCTTTCCCAAGTGTTTTGCTCTATCAACAGGGTTATGAATGTATAGATTGTTCTCCGAGTTGTGCTCATTGTGGACATCTTTATTTTATATGACAATTTGCTTGAGCATTTTAAAATAGTTATTGACCCCTAATGCTTCTAGCTTTCTCTCCTCCTGGCTAAGTAAGTCTACTGTCTTCAGCTGATCAGAATAAGACATTGATTTTCGACTCTTCCCCAAAGTGGGTTCTCTCCTCTAGATACTATTTAGCTTCTCATTGCCCTTCCCAAAAGATTGTGCTTGGATCGAAATGTTTTGCTCCAAAAATAGCATCTGCCTAGGGCAGTGGGACTCTCATCTCCTTATATTACCAGAATTCATGCATCTTATAATCCACATTCGCTTTCTTGCCTACAATATCCCATTGGTTAGTTAGAGCTTCATTGTGGCTCATTCATTTCAATCCTATCTGACATTTTGTGACCCCATTTGATGTTTTCTTGGTAAAGATCCTAGAGGGGCTTGCCATTTCCTTCTCCAGATCATTTTACAGAGGAGAAAACTGAAGCACACAGGATTAAATGACTTGTCCAGGGTCACACAACTAACAAGTATCTGAGGCCAGATTTGAACTCATGAAGATGAGTCTTCCTGCCTGTGGCCCCAGCACTCTATCCACTGGGCAACCCAGCTGCCCCAATTTATAATCTTATAGCATCAGTTTCAAGGGAAACGAAACCAAACCAAAACAATCCAAAATAATAGCCACCAACCAATATCATTGTCACCTTAGATTGTGGTTCTAGGAAATCATTATAAAATCATTTATTTATTAAAATTAGGTAGTTGATTATTAATGTTAACAGATTATTATCAGTATGAGTTAAATTAATAAGCAGCTTTTCTTATTTAATAAAGGAAATATTTATAAATCACAACATTGTAGTGGTAGATATTAGTTTTTTCTCCACCTCTTTAAGAAATTATCAAAATTGAAATGGGCCTGATTGGTGTAAATATTAACCACAGAAGACCTATTTCTGTATCCAGCTCTGGAGGCTTCCTGTGAGGGTCCTTTAGAGTTACTGCATCCTTCCAGAGGGATTTGCTTCCTGTCTTTCTTCCTGCTTCTTCCTCTTTAAAATGAAGTAAAAAGAAATTAATGATGACACCCAGAATGAAATTGACAAAAGGTGCTCTGCCTGAATATAGCATTGCGGAAATAGGTAAGATTTTAGTGTTGTCATCATGCATAGGATGCTCGCAAGTGCCTAACTGTCATCCTTGCCCTTTACAAGTGACATGGAAATACTATTTCTCCCCCTTCTTTCACCATCTTCCCTCATTTGTGTTTTTTCC
Source organism: Monodelphis domestica (assembly GCF_027887165.1). Taxonomy (NCBI): domain Eukaryota; kingdom Metazoa; phylum Chordata; class Mammalia; order Didelphimorphia; family Didelphidae; genus Monodelphis; species Monodelphis domestica. The sequence continues at coordinate 320,851,302 of NC_077231.1, forward strand.
CTCTTTTTTTCAGAAGAGAATGATCTAAGCACCAAGTTCAGATTTGGGTGTACACACACACACACACACACATATATACACACTTACAGACACATTTATACATAATTATTGTTCTGTCATCTCTGACTCTTCATGGACCATATCACAGCAACCCTTTGTGGGGGATTTGGAGACAAAGATGTGTCTTTGCTGTTTGCTATTTCCTTCTCCTAAGAAATAAGGTCAAGAGAGGTTAAGTGACTTACTCAAGGTCACACGGCTAGTGTGTCTCTGAGACTGGATTTGAACTTGTCTTCCTGAATCCAGGTCAGAGATCTATCTACCTAGTTGTCGTGTGTGTGTGTGTGTGTGTGTGTGTGTGTGTGTGTGTATTTCTATACATATATGGAGGGGGTTAGGGATAGGTATGCATATATTACTATATGTGTGTATCTAGATACACATATGCATGTAGATATACATATACATGCATGTACATCTATCCATACATATAGACCCAGTATTATGAGAAAAAGGACGGAGGGGAAAGAGGAAGGGGCATCTCTGGCTCCTATTGGCTTTTATCATTTTTCTTGTGCTTGGATCCTCCTCAGGGTAAATTCCCATGCCAGACGGCCACCCTTCATGGTCAATCAGGACATGTTCAATCAGGGCAGAATGGCAGAATGTCTCCTTCAGACCTAAAGATGCTGCTGAGGCACTTTGGCCATTCTCCTCTCCCATAGGGTGGCTTTGGATGAGTGACAGCCAGGGAGGGCCAGAGACGTGGCCTTCCTTTCCCTTCCTCTTTGTGGCTCTCCCAAGCTTGTCATAAGCTTGTCTCACAAGCCACAGGCACCCAAGAGAAAGCTTGTCCTAAAGCCTCTTGGCCTGCCAGAGAGCAGAGCTTGTGGTTCCCATAGAAGTCCTGGGCTCATATCCCCCTTGTTAAGGAGGGCTGACATTCACCCTGTCTGTTTCACTGGGACATGCTTGTTTAATATCTTCATCACCAATATGGCGCCCTGAGTCTTAGACTCGTCGTTTCCATCTTGTTCGCTTCTGTTATGACTCGGATCTAAGTTCATCCTTTCTCTGTGGCGGGGAGGTCCTACCTTCCCACAAGGCAGATAAGTCACTTTTCAGAACTGATAGTGCTTAGATATGGCCCTGGGTCTGAAGAGCTGGCTCCACTTGTCTGAGGTCATGCATTCGGGTGTCTGCTTCAAAGTCAGCGCGTGACATCCCAGCTTCCTCTCTTCCCCAGCTTGACTTTGTGTCCTCCGCCTGCCCCTCTCCTCTCCTAGGTGTGGAGCACATTGGCATCATCTGAATGCTCCACCTCTGCCAAATTTACTTATATTTCATTTGCATATTTTATCTTCTTTGACAGCTTTTGAGAGACGTTCCCCGCCTCCCCCTCATTCCATAAGTTTCTTGAGGACAGGGATGGATGGCTTCATTTTTCCCACTTTAACCCCAACGCCTAGCAGAGTCCCTGGCACAGACCTCCTCATCATGGTGGCTTGTTGACTCAACATCAGCATTTCTGGGTAAAGCTAACCCCTCTTAAAGGGCCCAGAAGGGCACGGTCCAGAGCCGGGTGTCTCCATGGGTGAGTGTCCATGACCTGGAGCTGACTCAGACTGGAACCGGGCATCCACTTCTGTTGACTTTCCTGTCTGTGACAGGTCTCTCTTCGGGGACCTTTTTTTCCTTCTCAAGTCCCAAGCGTGGGGAATGGCGAAGAAGGAACCCTGTTAGCAGCAGCTTAGCACAAAAACTGGAATCCAGCAGGCGGTTATTTGCAGTGAACTCCGCAGACCTCATCTTCCCTGATTCATATAAATGAGGCAGGTGTCGATGGTCAAGCCTGAGGAAGGGTGTTCTTGTGCTCTCTCACACACAATAAGTGTGTGTGTACGTGTGTGTGTGTGTGTGTGCATGTGTCTCCACTGGAAGGGTGAATGGCTCTTCCTCTATGTATTGATGGATTGGCTTCTAAGTGATGCCGAGATCTGAAATGTGTACAAACAGGCATCCCTGTGGACCCATATGGGAAAAGCTTGTGAATGCCGTGGGGCTTGCCATGGAGTCCAGGAAGGCAAAGCCATCCTGAAGGATGACAGTGTTTAGGTGCCTGATTTGGGCATCCCATCTGTGAAAGGAAGGAGAGGAGAGGGAAATCCCAGGCGCACTTGAGCAGGAAAGGAAGTCCTAGAGCACTGCGGGGACTAGAAACGATGTCAATGACTCTCATAAATCACCTTCATTGCCAATACTGCCACGAAGGAAACTGCAGGGAAGCAGATTCAGACTTGCTGAGAGGAGGGCAAAGGAAAAGGGCCAAAAAAACAAAAAGTCTTCATGGCATAAATTTCATAACTCAAAAAGTACACAAGAATGACTTGGGCAGTAATAATAATTATTGTTATTATTTGCATTTACGTAGTGCTTTAAGGTTTTCAAAGAACTCTACAGTATTGTTCTATTTTATTCTCACAACAACCCTGCTTAATCGACTCTCAATGTTATAGATGAGGAAACTAAGGCAGGCAGCCATTGGTGACATACCAAGAGCGCCCCCAGCACCTGGGCTCTCTGCGCTATTTCACCTTTCTGCCTACAGATTCTCTTTCATTTGTTTCTTCAGATAAAGGCTCAATTTGTTCCAGAGGGGATTGATTTTCATACACCAGTTGGAACAGCTAGTCTCCAAGGTCTATTCAAGTCATGTAATTCCAAGATAATAATGCCTCAAAGCATATTCTAGTCGTTTACACGTCTGACACTAACTCATGTAAATCTGCGTATGAATCTGTTGTATTATGTAGTCCTTCTCCATTAAGTCAAGGGGATTCGGGGCAGTGAGATGGCTCAGTAATTGGAGAGGCAAGCCTAGAGATCTGATCTGATCTCTAACTATTTTCTAGCTGTGTGATCTCAATTGCCTGCCTTGAACCCAATCTACAGTACTGATTCTAAGACAGAAAGTAAGGGCTAAAAAAGGACAAAGGGGTTCATGGGAGTGTCTTCTCAGACACATTTGGAGTATGTATAGCTCACAATGAAGAAGTTCTCCCAAGTCAGATCCAATCCATGTTAGACAGCAACTGACCATAATGCCATACGATTAATAGCTAGAGAGAATATTCCATAGCATCTAGCCCAGCCACTTCACTGAACAGATAGAAGATGAGTAACCTGGTACCTTCAAGTAACTTCAAGAAGCCCAGTTGCGATTCCCATTCAGGTTGGCACTAGTGAAGGTTCTCTTTTCATTACACCATATTACCATGTAGGTTGGCACCAAGAGTTGAGTGGCTCTAGTTACAGAATCTCTGCAGTTGGAGGAACCTTGAGAACATCAATTCTCAAAGTGCTTGGTCTCAGGACCCCCTTGTACTGTCAAAAATCACTGAGGACTGTCCCTCCCCTGCAAAGAAAGCTTTTAATTATGAGTGTGTTCCAAGAAGACTAGCACCTCTGGTGAGAGGGCTTAACAAGCCCTTTTCAAGACTGCTTATCCACTTTTGGTGCCCACTTTTCACCCAACTTTCACCTAGGGCTCCAAGAAGCTATAGCGTGCACAGAAGACACACCTTGGTGAAACTATATTGTCAGATGGACTGAACTAGTATGAGAGTAACTCATAGACCTCAAAGGCTTGGATGAATCAGGGGGATGTCCACTGCCCCCAGCAGAATGGATGGATCCTAGACCATTTCTAGTCATCTTGCCTTTTGTTTTTGAGACTGGAGTTAGATGCCTGGAAAAGACAATGAGGCTAATGACCATGTCAGTCCCATTCATGCACAAATCAAGACATCACCCCATGATGTCACTGGTCTTCTTTGAAAATGAAGTACCAACAGCATCAATATGTCTACTTGTATTCATGATATTAGAAATTAAATCATCTTAATATTATTTTCAAGAGTTTTGACCTTATGATTCCCAGGGGTGCCCAGAACCCACTTTGAGACCTAGTGGTTTTAGAGCAACTTCTCCCTAACCAAGAAATGTAGATCCAGTTGTCTCACAAATTGTTATCCTGCCTTTTAAGGACTTCAGTGAGTGGGGAATGCCTTCTAGGTACAGAGGATGGAGCCAAATTAAAGTTGTAGGAAACACAAAGGATAGCTACAACAAGGCCCCTATTTTCAAGGATCCTCTAGTCTAACAGGGAATGCCAAACCAATAACAATAATATAAAGTAATCTAATGCCTACTAGTTGGTGAATTAATGAATAAATGAATGAAAAAATTTACTAAGCGCATTGCGTAAAACCAATGATCTTACCTTGGAACAACAGTAAAGACAGTCTAGACACCTCCTGCTTTCAAAGAATTTATGTCATACTGGGCAAATAGCAAGCATAGTGAAGTATTTCCCAAGGAAAAAATAGTATGGTTTGGAAATTTGCAAGGAGAGAGAGGAGGGGTCCAGAAGGGAAGAAATAACTGGCATAGCCCTTCCAGCAGAATGAGTGCTGGCTCAACCATATCTCATTGGTGCAGAACTGAAGAGAGTGAAGAGAATCCTGCTTGGGACCCTCTTAACAGGTTGCTCTGGCAGAAGCCAGTACCAATCAGGAAAGGGATGCCCCAGGACAGTTGTTTCCCTAAACTTGGCCTCTCGTAAAGATGAAGGTGATTATAGAGATGATGAATGGAAATTGCCCTGTGAAGCCCACTGGGGATCAAAGACCATTACTAAGAAAAGTCAGGAAAAAATTCTTCCTGGAAGAGATGTGTTTGAGCTGAGTTTTAAAGGGTCAGAGGAAGTCAAAAGCTGATGGGAACACTGAGGGAAGAGAGAGAGAGCCCTGGGCGAGAAGATAGGCATGGATATGGGAAAACAGGGGATATGGGGAGAGAACTGCAAATGTTCTACTTAGGCTGGACCTGGAAGCACTGGGAAGAGAGTAATAGGACATATGACTCAAATAGAGAGTGGCATTGGACTCCAATAGTCCTAAAACACAAAAGAATTCAAAGTCCACATAGCAAATAAAGACAATCCATTGTCAGTCACCAAATATTTATTATCCAGACTCTACCTACTATGCCAACCTTTGGAGAAACAAGGACATTCTAGGGGCTCACATTCTAATTGGGAGAACATGCAAGCACACATGTACGTCAAAATATGTACACAATAAACTGAAGGATTTGGAAAAGAGAGACGAGTGTCTCCACAAGGTTTGATTCATGAAAAATCTATATCTTATGAATCCCACCCACTTTGGAATCCATATCAATAGGAGTTTTGAAAAGGTACTCAACTCACTTGGTTATTTTAGACCTAGCTTTTCCATTTCCTATCATCCTAAAAGCACCAAAGAACAGCATTCACATAATAACCATTCAATTGAGACAAAGGTGAATAATAGAACAATAGGAAAAAAATAACACCCCTCCTGTTTCCAAGCAAGTAAAATATCTGACCACTGTACAACCTAACAGCAGGTTAGGAAACAAGTTCCTTTAAGACTTGGATCCAGTAAGAGACCACAAAAGTTCAGGGTCTCTCTGTACCTGGAGTGATCTGCTGGATAGTCTCCAATGCTAAAGAATTCAGTGAAATGCCAAGTGTAGCTCCCCAGTTCATCTCTGAATGCATACACAGGCATCTCTTTAATGAACACATAGCCTGCAACTATTATCTCTCCTCGGGGATTCTGCCTGCCCCATTTCTTTGCAGCCCTTGCTTAGTTTGTCTTGGATGCCATCCATCATCTTCCACCTTCTGTTGTCTTCTGCCCTGGCTCTCTTCTACATTCCCTATGATAGGAAACCCAGAAGAGCCATCACTTAATCCCCCACACTCTTGGTGAAAATAATACCCTTCCCTCCAAAAAATAAGCAGGAATAATTCTTCTCTGTACCTTATCCAGGGGCAAAATAAGGAGACAGGGTTTCACCCCAGCCAAGCCCTCACCTGGAAGAGCTTCTGGCCAAAAGGCAAAAATGATGAACTAGATCAGATTAAAAATAGAAAGTGATTATTCTCCAGAAATTCTCTAATGATTGAAATGTGAACTCTTATCATCCACCTTTATCTTAGGACACTATTTCCCTCAGTCCTTCCTGCTGGCAAGAGCCCAAACTGTCTCTTCTACCATGATTTATTTCCCTGATAGATAAAAGATTTTTTTTTAAATCCTATTTGATGTCCTGTTTTAATACTTTGAAGCATCCCCAGGGAAAAATCTGTGAAGGACCAAAAAGTCAAAGATTAAAATTAAATCTAGAGGAGAGATTCAGACCCTTTCAGAGAGAGCCAGGATGATGGAAAGTCATTTAAAAGTTTCTCTAATGAATCCTTCATCAGTACATCAGTATGCATTAATTAAGCATCTACACTGTGTCCAAGCCTAGGCTATACCTAAGAATACAAAGGCAACAGAAAAAGAGTCCTTACCCTCAGGGATCTTAGATACCACCAGAGGGGATGCTATGTAGATATACTGTCATATACACATAAATACACTCACACTAAATAGTGTACTTTACCATACCAGGGCTCCCTCTGACTGAAGGCCCAGTAGGTTGCAATTCACCACTTCCCCATGATTCTTTGGTAGCTTTAATGCAACTTGGGGGATTTCAAGGCTCTGCAAATGACTCCAACCTTCATTGCTACTATTCCCTCATTGTGGAGGGCATCCCTCCTCCTGTCCCTAGTTCCATTTAGCCATTAATAAAGGTCACTTCAAAGAGCATGATTTGACAACATACAACTCTCATTCCTCTTTTTTTAAAAATACATTTGAAAGGGTAGGTAGGAATGAGTTTTTCTTTAGAAAAATGAGTCTATATTTAAAATGATCAGCAAACTTATCTGTAATGGGGAGAAGTTAGAAGCTATTCCTAGGAATTCAGGAGTGAAACAAAAGCACTCATCATCAATATTATTTAATATTGCACTAGAAATCTTAGCAACATAAGTAAAAAAAAAAGAAAAAGAAGCTGAAGGAATCAGAATAGGCAAAGATGTAATAAAACTATCTCTTTTCACAGACAACATGATGATATGTGTGTGTATAAATCCCAGAAATTCAAGTAAAAAATGGTTACAATTATCAATAACTTTAGCACATTAGCAAGATATAAAATAAACCCACATAAATCACCAGCTTTCTATATGTCACTCTCAATGACTGCAGGAAGAAGTATGAAGAAATAATCTGTCTAAACTAATCATAGATAGAATAAAATACTTAGGAAGATATCTGCCAAAACAAATCCAGAAACTATATGAACATAATTATAAAAGACTTCCAGTTATATTTATATAATTGCAAAAATATTGTGTTCATGGGTGGGCAGGGCCAATATAATTCAAATGACAATCCAAACTAAACTAACCTCTTAGTCAATGCCATACCAATTAAATTACCAAAATATTATTTTAATGAACTAGAAAAATAATAACATTCATTTTGAAAAATAAAAGGTCAAGAATATCAAAGGAATTAATGAAAAATAATGAAGAAAAGAAAATGGTCCAAAAATATTCCACTTTTTAAATTTTATTATAAAACAATAATTATTAAAACTATCTTGTACTGGCTAAGAAATTTTAAAACCTTGTGTTTGACCAAAGTAAAGGTCCAAGTTTTGGGAACAAGAATTGACTATTTGGTAAAAATTATTTGGAAAATTAGAAAGTCTGGTAGAAACTAATTATAGCCCAATATCTTACAACATTTGCCAAGATAAGATCAAAATAGATACATGACCTGAGTATAAAGGGAGATATTATAAACAAATTAGAAGAGCAGGAAACATATCAGATTTATGGATAGGAAAGAAATTTATGAATAAATAAGAGATAGAAGGCATTTGTGAGATGCAAAGCAATGTTAAGTACATTAAATTGAAAAGTTTTTTACCAATTATATTAATGTAGGCAAGATTAGAAGGAAAGTGATGAATTCTGAAAAAAAATTTTAATAATTTCTCAGAGGTAAGTTTCATATCTAAAAAACACAGAGAACATTATTAACACATAAGGAATATGAGTTATTCCCTAATTGATAAATGGTCAAAAATATGAAGAGGCAATCTGGGAATGAATAATTCAAAGCTATATATAACTGTATGAAAAAATGCTCTAAACCATTATTGATTAGAGAAATGCAAATCAAAACCACTCTGAGGCATCATCCCATACCTAGCAGATTGGCTAAATGCCAAAAAAGGCAAAATGGCAAAAGTTGGAGGGGATGTGGGAAAATGGGGACACTAAAATATTGTTGGTTGAAACAATAAACTGGTCCAGCCATTTTAGAGAACAATCTAGAATTACTCTCAAAGAGGTATAAGAGTATATACCTTTTGACCCATCAATACTACCATTAGCTTTATTTCCTGAGGTGGTCAAGGGAAAGGGAAAAGAAAGTATATGTTCTAAAATGTCTATACTAGCTCTTTTTGTGGTGGCAAAGAATTAGAAGCTGGAGTGATGCCCATCATTTAGAGAATAGCTAAACAAATTGTGGCGTATGATTGTGATGGAATACTACTGTGCTATAAGAAATAACAAACAGGTTAATTGGGGAGGGAAGGGAACATGAAATGAAGAAGAGTAAAATGAGCATAAATAAATGAACTTTCTACATCAAGAGAAATTATTGTTTGAAGAATGACTTGTGTATGTTCACCTCCAGAGAAAGAACTGATAAATAAATATAAATAAGTTGCATTTTTATATCTACATATATCTTTTTGGCAAATGATGCCTGCTGTATTTGGGACAGGGGAGCTGAAGGGATTAAGTGAGTATTTAAATAAAACAAATACATTTAAAAAGAAAAAAATAATTATAAGTAGACAAACTTACCTTCCATCATGTGGAACCATAATCCACCTTCCTCTTTGTACTCCCTCAGCCTCTGGAGAAAGAAAGGATTATGTTCGTAGTTTAGTTCCATTTGTCTAGAGCACAGTCCCAGGTCAAAGCCAAAATCTACACAAGGCTTGACTCCCAGGTGCCATGGCTTCTCAGGGTTTCTATGCAGGGGTGTCTGGCTGCATTGTCCCTCTAGCAATTTGATTCCCAAGGCCAACATGGATTGAATTTCTCCCAGGTCTCATGAGTGTCACCTCCTGAACCTGAAAATGAGGAAGATAAACACCACACAATAGTAATAAATATGGCATGAGAGTCACCATTGCAAAGGCAAAGAGTTGGAAGATGGAAAACCGTATGTGAGGAACAGTAATGGAGCTAGTGTGAATGGATCATAGAGTAGGTAGAGAGGATTAAGCCTGGGAAGGTAGGAAGAAGTCCAGTTGTGGAGAGAGTTTAGTGCCCGACAGAGGAGTTTCTATTAGATTCTAGCACTGAGAAGGAGATTTGGAGTTTCTTGAGTAAAGGGTGACAAGAACAAATCTGTGCTTAGGGAAAATTGTCTTGGTGATTCAATGGGTGATGTATTTACAAATATATTATGACACCAACTGAAATGCTCTGTGAAAAGAATTCCAACCTTTTCACCCATCTTTTCGAATGGCTATTACTATAAACCTTTCAACCATTTGATTTATAATTTTATTTACCATCTATGAACATTAATAATAATTGAAAAATTATTTCATGACTGCCTGCAAGTGTTGGGTGTCTGACTCATCAAGGGTGTTCTCTGGCCTCTGTTCCATGAATCTCAGGGACAGGAAAGGCTTTAAAAAGAATTATTTCACATTACTATAGTAGAAGAGTTTAAAGGAAGCTGATTTGGGGGGCAAAGAAATGAACGTTTCATAAAATCCTTAATAGAGATGGAAATTTTGCTCTTCTCTTCATGGGTGCCTCTATGAGAAGTGTTGAAAACCTTCCAATACTGCACATGGGTGATGTCACACTGTGTAAGACTCAGTTGTCCCTACATGAAAGACAGATGGCTGTGCATGGAAAGTGAAAGGGATCAACAGTTGCCAACATCTGCTACTTAGCTGAAGTCAGTTACTGGCTATCACTGGTGCAAACATGGCAAAACCAGTCGTTGGGAATGTGGAAAGTGCACAAAGAGGTTCTGTTTCCTAGTGGAGGTGTTGAATAATGTACACTGAAGAGACAAAGGGTGGGAACATGGTGAAACAGGTTGTATGAAAGCTGAGGACGTGGAAGACTCTGCCAGCTTCTGAAGGTATGGCTTAGTGGGAGTCCAGGGTCGATATCAGCTGCCTGCTCTGGTGAACCTTGAGAATGTGAGGAGAGTGACTGATGGTAGGAGAAGAACAATACTGCTTTCCCAGGTTTTCAGCTGGGGAGATAGATGACCTTGAAGTTCTCCTGCAGCTTAAAAATCAATCAACGTAGGCACCATTCATACCACCGACATCCCAGGAGAATATGCATCTCCAGTTTCAGTAGTAGTATATGTCCCTGCCCTTGTGACTCCCAAAACAATTGAGCCAAGCGTTTGGATGCCGTAATATATAGGAAGTAGGTGCTTAATCATTTGTCATTTACATTCAAGAGAAAATAAAATAAAAGGAGGTTAAGGTCTGACACATCTAGTGGATGAATGTTCCTTGTGGAATGCACCCTCTGAAGGCCATTTACAATGGAAAGAGAAATCCAAAGGATCAATGGAAAAATACAACTCTAGATGTCATCAGCCTTTCCTTTTACTGGGAATTGAGTGTAATTGTACTCCAAATATGATTATCTGCTCTTAAATGTAACTCTTACTTTGCATATCACTTCACTTGTGTTAGAAAAACTCTCCAATTCCACTCCAGTAATGGATTTCTTTAGGCAGATGCCAACCCTGGAAACAGGAAATCCTTGGCACACAGCATTATTTAAGCATTGTGTAGATAGGCATCAGTTTTTACCACACAGTCATAAATTCCTAGAAAATGCCTCTGGCTTCTACCATTTCAGCTTTATTTGTATTATTTTATTATTAACAATAATAATCAAAAGAAAGGGTATAATTGCAATTTTTAATTTAGTGTAGAATTTGACGTCATCCTCTGTCAGCAGCTAACTTTGAGTTTGCTAATATTTGAGGACTTCTTATCGTGAACTTCAGAAAGAGGATGAAAGAAAAGGAGAGATTCAATCATTGTGATCATTATCTGCTTGGATGTAAATTCCTTAAAGAAGGGATCTCCTTTGGTTTTGTTTTTCTTTTTATATTATTTATACATGTTTAATTTATTATTTCATTAAAATACTATTATTTATATGATATACATTTATATACTTGTTGCATATATATTTCCTGGGACTTTAATACATAGAATTAACTTAGTCAAAGAGAAATTCCCCTGAAAGGACCTTCAGAGTCATCAGATCTAACTCTCTCATCTCATGAATAAGGAAACTTGAGGCTTCAAAGGCACTTTGCATAGATTTTTTCACTATCTTCCTAATCACCTTGCGAGCTTGGAATCATGGGAGCCCATTCAGTGGCACTCTTCTGGAAGCAACACTTCACTCCACCCAGCTCCAGAAGGGGAGAAGAAGGATGTTACCTGGAATCCGATCTGGGTACAGTCATTAAAACCGTGTTGCCTCGAGCAAACACTTCATCTTCATTAGTCTCAAGTTCCCCATCTGTACGATGAAGACTTTGAACAAGAGGATCTCTCAGCCCCCATCCACTGTGAGTGTCTGGGAATGTCTGAGCATCAGGCAGCAGAAGCTAGGAAGAAGCCGAGCCTCTGGTGTATGGAGAGGATACAAAGCCAGAAGGAATGATGGGTTTCACCAATATTTCACTTCATTGAAATGTTGCTTCTCAGTCTGAGAATCTTGGCTAAATTGCAGGTTAGCAACAGCCAGATTTCAGGCTTACAGCTTCCATTTTTGTTGGTGTCTCAAGCAGCCTTGTGGGGTAGATATCGGAGAGATGATACATCTGCTTTCTGCAGGGAGACCTATGAGTTAGCCGTTGCTTTAGTCCGGGCGAGGGGAGATAAGGGATGTACTGCACGAGAAGAGTTATGGCCCAAGTGGAGAGCATTTTGACCAGGGAGAAAGAGGCCACAATATGTGAAGTCGCTTGTCTGGGGATTCCCCAGTTTGTAAGGCCCAGCGGCACAATTTGGACTTGACATTTCTTGACTCGGGATCCGGTTTTATGCCCAATATCTCCCACTTATAAAGTGGTTTTGACTTTGCAGAGCTCTGCCATAGTTGAACTTGACTGATCCAGCTTTGTCATAAGGAAACGTCATTATCTTGAGCCATTATGAGTTCTCCTAAAGTCATTTGTCTCTGGTGGGGATGTTAATTTTTTGGATCCATCAGAGAGAGAAGGGAATCTCTTACATGGTGTGAACGTGAGAATGTTTGACCCATGTCCTTCCTGATCAGTGTTGCAGTGAGGAGACTCAGAGGATGCCAAATGGGTTTCACTTTCCACCTGGCCTCTCACCGTGACTTCACCATTGTCCCTAGAAGATAATTTCCCCCCAAGGTTAAGTCAACCCTGAACCTTGACCTCCTCAGGGCCCCCTCTCCTTTGGACCCCCGTCTCTATCTGACCAGAGAAAGTGGATAGTGGACGTCAGAGCTCTATTGAAGGGGAGTAATCAGGGCAGATAACTCATCATTTCCCACTTGGTGGTACATCTTTAGGCCCCTTGCTGCTGGTTGCTGGGTACCCACTAGGTCCCCTCTCTCTTCTTATATGTTGCCTTCCCTTATTAGACTAAACTTCCAGAGGGAGGACTGGCGTTTTTATGGTCTTTGTATCCCAAGTCCTCTGCACAGTACCCAGCACACACTAAGTGCTTAATAAATGCTTGTGGACTGACTGATGTACTAGTTCCACTTCTATTTCCAGGTTAAAAAGAAGCAGGAGTGATATCAATTTCCTTCTGAAGAATCATGTCTGTCACTAATTATGGTGGAGTCCAGGGAAGGATGGAGCAGAGGGAGGAATCTCCTTTTGAGATTCTCCCATCATGCTTCCTTTCCTTCACGTACCTGGTCAGGGTCACTTCCACCACATCTTGCAAGTATAGGCAAACATTTTGGGCAGAATTTCCATCATGGGGTTTCCTGCGTTTGGACCCTGAGTCACAGCCCTGTGAACTTCCTGGGGTGCACCACTGTGGGCACAATGAGTTTGTTTGGGCAAATGTTCTTGAATGTTAATTAATGAAGATTTTACCTTGTGCAAGGATCGTGGCTGATCTCATGGATTCTATCATTATTCAGCTATAATTATTTTATATTGGGCTCATAATCTATTTCCTTTGAAGTTTTAGGGTTCAAACACTGTAGAAGGCAGCTATTCAGGTGGTTTGGGTGATTATATCAATCTACTGAGCGAAAAATTAATGAATAAGTGTTCTGACATGCATAGGAATATGCGATTTGAAAAGTTAAATCACAGCGAGGCAGAATACATTGTAGTAGAAAGGAGTCCAGGCCCTTGGTTCAAATCCTTGTTCTGCCTGGGTGACCCGGAGCAAGATGCTGAAACACTTCGGGTCTCCCTTTTTGGGTTTGCTGTAAAAGAAGGAGTTGTGTCGTCTGGCTTCTGAGACCCCTCCTAGCTCTAGAGCCAAGATCCTTTGACCCTCCGATTTGGGTCATTATTCACTTCTAGGACTTGCTTTAGCGGGAGAAAAAGGCAATGGCTGAAGCATATACATCTCTCATGTCAATTCAAGAGAACCACTTAAAGCTGCTCCAAGCATCAGTACCAACCACTGCCTTTCAGCATACTCCCAAGCAGCCGAGGGTCTTCCTTGGCCCCTCCTGGCTTTTCCACAGCGGCTCTGCCCCACTGCCAGGTGACCCTAGAGGCTCCGGTTCACTTCTCAGATTTATATAATCAAGTTTAGAAACTAGTCATTGACTTGGAGCCGCACATGGCAGGCTGGCCGGAGCTGAAAACACCAGAGAAGACTGACCTCAGCTACAGGCAGCCATGAGCATGAATGTGTAAGAGGAATGAGCACACCGCCCTCCCACTTCCCACCTCCGCAACTCTAATGGGAGACTCCTGGTACAGCCCATGGCTAAGGGGGAGGGAAAGATGGTGAAGGGAACACTGAACAACTGTTCAATGGAACCGGGGCTTTCCCTGAGAAAGACCCAGGAAAAGAGATGGAAGCCTCCATCCATTTCACCTGCCTATTAGAGGCTACCAGAAAGAACCCAGGTACAAAACGGTACGGAGCTCCAAACCGGAAGGGAGCTCAGCGGCCATCTACTTTAAGCTGTGCCTAACTAATAAATGATGGGCATCGCCCATAAGTCACAAGAGTGATACCTCAGGCCTTCGTCTTAGTGCATGAAGAACAATAATATTTCTCCCATGTCAGACACATCAGGTTCCTATTGTAAATTACTACCTTGAAGCAATGGCCCCTTCACCATTTCCCCCGCCTCAAAGAGGGGGCGATGAGGCTGGACTTGGTGAAACGATAATGGGTCATCATAGTATAGAAAGTCCACCTTGGAGACAGGAAGACTTGGGATCAAGGCCCATCTCTGCCAAGTGGAAAACCCCTGGGCGAGTCCTTTAAGGTCTCATTGTTTCCATAACTGACATGAGTTCTTCAGGGGTTCCACAGACTGTCAAAGGAATTCCTGAGTTTATGACTCTTATGGAATAATTGCTGATCTGCAGTGGTGAAGAGGCTTTCCCACACCAAGAGTTCACTTTATTTATCCAGTTCCACCTTGGAAGCTCCTGCCATCATTACCATCACAAAGGGACACCAAGAGGAAGAGTGACATTTAGGGACTCCTTCAGAGTAAGGAGAAGCCTTTACCTTCCTCAGCCTCATTTGCAAATTTTAGTGTGGGGGATTCCATCTGTATCTTAGGGTTAGGGTTAGGGTTAGAGTTAGGGTTAGGGTTAGGCTAGGGAATGGTCTTCTCATTTCCAGGTTGGGCCCTACAGGAAAGGAGAACCCAAGACCGCATCGGTCAGCTCCCATTAGGCTATGCTTGGCTCTTGCATCTTTGTAAGGTTTGCCTTTCTCCAGTCAATTGAACAAATCCAGGCATGGTATAAATGAACTGTTTCAGATGTTCAGAGAAATCTCAATGAAATGGCTCGTTCACAAAAGCAATTAAAAGATCATTTACTGGAAATTTTGTGGCATTCATTCCATTCGTTCAGTAGACATTTATGAAGTTCCTGCCATATGCCTGGCTCTGTGTTAGATGATTAGATACGGGGAATAGGGATACAGAAGTTCCAGAGACCCTGACCTCAGGGAGCTTACTTTACATTTGGGAGAACAGCACGTGTACAAATGAGGGCTCCAATATGGGGTGTAGGGGTGTTCGGAGAGGGCTAGCACCTCTGGAGCGAGAGCCTGCAGAGCCCTTTTCAGGGTTTCTCATCCACTTTTGGTGCCTACTTGTCACCCAGTTCCCACCTGTGACTCCAAAGCCACAGCATGTGCCATCTCAGCAGATTGCCTTATCGGGTCAAGGGTCGCCCACAAATTGATGAGTTAGGGTGGATGTTATGCCAAGCACATGAAGGCTTCCCTGTCCAAATGGCCAAATGAGAAGCATTTGTCACAATGGCAGCAAAGGCTGCTGAAGCAGGGGCTTTCCAGAGAGCTTGGTCAGACACCGAATGAAGATGCCAACATCCTCTACTGCATCCCTGGCCATTGGCAATGGTCCGGCCTTTTGTCTCGCCACTAGACTTTGATGACTGGAGAAGCAAGAGTAGGACTGATGTCTTTGTGCAACTGTGCTTCCTTTAAATCCCAGTGATAGCATGGATCCTCTTCAAAAGCCAAAGATGAACATTAGCTAACATATATATGTGCTCTGCTTAATTTTATTTCTGTTAAGGTCCAGACTGTCCCCTTATTTTCTCCCAAAGTAATTTCTTTTTTATACTTTATGGGATATAATGCGTAAGAAATTCTCTTCATTTCACTGGCCTGTGGGGACTGTCGTTTGGAGAATCCCAATGTTAGGGCATGGCTATATTTAGGGACAGGGATGGCCATTTTAGGTTCAATTCCTTGTAAGGAAAGACTACTAAGCTATAAACGTGACTACATCTGCATGAGTAGTGGAAGGCTCCAATCTTTGAAATATCATATGAGAGTAGGAAGATCACTGAAGTGAATGTGTCTCAAGTGGTTAGTCATTCAGTTCCTGGTAAATATTTCTTGCTCACCTTTTGAGATTATCTTTCTTTCTTTCTTTCTTTCTTTCTTTCTTTCTTTCTTTCTTTCTTTCTTTCTTTCTTTCTTTCTTTCTTTCTTTCTTTCTTTCTTTCTTTCTTTCTTTCTTTCTTTCTTTCTTTCTTTCTTTCTTTCTTTCTTTCTTTCTTTCTTTCTTTCTTTCTTTCTTTCTTTCTTTCTTTCTTTCTTTCTTTTTTGTTAAACCTCACAGTCTTGGAACTGAGAGAGTATTCAGTGGGTATAAAAATAATAAATTCTGTCCATTCATAAACAAAATAGAACATGGCAATAAAATAATTTTTGTAAGAAATCCAACTAAGCAAAGGCAATTATCAATGAAAATAGAAAGTAGTATAGAATCAAAGGGCAGCTAGGCCTCTCAGTGGACAGAGAGCCCATCCTAGAGCTGGGAATTCCTGGTTCAAATCTGGCCTCAGACACTTCTTAGCTATATGAACCTGGGCAAGTCTCTTTACCCCCATTATCTCGCCCTTATTTCTCTCCTACCTTAGAACCAATATGTAATACTGATTCTAAAAAAGAAGGAAAGGGTTTTTAAAAGAAATATTTTTTCAGTTATGCATTCAGAAAAAATGGAAAAGATTTGCAAAAAATGTTAAACTAATTTTGCCCTCGAGGATAGGAGAGCCATATATTGATTAGACCCAAGTATTCCAGTTCCTGAGGAATTTATTGTTGTTAAGTCTTTTTTTTTCAGTCATATCCTACTTATTTTGACTCCATTGTTTTGTTTTGTTTTTTGTTTTTTTATCAAAGATAGTGGAGTGGTTAGCCTTTTCTTCCTCCAACTTATTTTATACATGAAGAAACTGAGGTAAGCAGGTTTATGTGACTTGTCAAGAGTCAACCAACTATTGTCTGGGTTGAGATTTGTACTCATATTTGCCTGACTCCAGGCCTTGCTTCTATCCACTGAGCTCCCCAGCTGCCTTGAGGTGTTTCTAGAAGAGGTGGATGGGGCTAAAGAGAGTAAAGATGGAAAGAGCAGAGAACATCTATGCAAGAAACCCATGGAAGTGGTGGCCCAGTGGATAGAGTGCTGGGCCTTGAGTCAGGAAGACCTGAGTTCATATCCACCCTCAGATACCAGTTGGGCAAGTCACTTAGCCTCTGTTTGCCTATCTTTCCTCTACTATAAAATAGGGATAATAATATCCCATTTGCAGGTTTATTGTGAGACCCAAATAAGAACTTTTTTTAATGTAGCACTCTCTGGAATACAGTAGCCTCTAAATAAATGTTTATTCTATTTTTTCCTTGGTCCCCCCCCCCCCAGACTAGCAGATATAATTGTGAGGATTTTGCAGAACTGATTTGCAAGTTGTCTAAAGGGGGTAAATATATTAAAGGCAGACCCCATAAACCCCCCCAAAAAGTGCCTGAGAAAATAAACATTAACAAGGACCAATATGTTTACAACATCTTTCCGGGGGGTCGTTTATGTAGGTACTGAGGGAATCCTTGAGTGTACTAGTATGGAAGAAGCAGCTTTCATAAGTAATAGTCAACGCTGGACCAATGTCCTTATTGTTTGTTGACTTACCAAGCCCAAACTTCTACTCAGTAAGCCACAATTCCAGTCTTGGAAACTGTTTGCCCAGCAGGTCTCCCATCCTGACATCAGTATCATTCAGGATTTCTTAGAGGACACAGTAATTGAAGCCGACTTGTTCAATAACCCTCCGATATCATCAACCGCAGAGATCATAAAATAGGAAGCGACATTCACCAGCGATAAAGGGCCTCCCAGTCAGGGGAGAAAGTGAAAGAATACTGACTGAATAACTGGTTGGATTTGCTTAAGCCGCCATTTTTATTTTTTGTTAGAAGTCTTCCCAAATCTTTCAGGATCCAAGGATAAGTAGAGGGCTCAGTCCTTGCCTGGACTGGGATCCCAGGGGGGTCTACACTTATCTCCTTCCGCCCTTGGTCTTCCTTTCTGGGGAGTGGGAGGAGACCTTGGGGTAGGAAAGAAGGAGAGAAAGGCATCCTTTGAACTGTTTTTCTTGTGGGAATTCAGCCAAGCTTCAGACCTAAGAATAATTGCTCCAAGCCCTAGTGTTGCCTTTACTTTGTAAATTTTTCTCATTAGGATGCAAATTGCCTGCCCCTAGTTTGGAAAATGTATCCTAGTGTTAGGAAAAAAAGGAAGATTTGAGTTAATGCATCAGCTTAGAAGTAAAAAAAAAAAATCCAAGAAAATCATGTTATGTTTCATTTAAAAAAATAGAATGTATTCAGGAATAGACCTAAAGCTCAGAGTGTAATATTTACAATTGTAAATTGGTACTGTGATACCTTGATTCAAGAACTACTGAGAAATAAAGCTCTTTTTTTAATGGAGTCAGCTGAATAAGAAAATAAAAATCATAATTAAAGAAAGCATAACGCAGATCTGCATTTATGGGCACAAATCTGGCAAGAAATCCTCAGTGCCAACCTTCTCCTTGCCAGAACCAAAGGGAAGCCAACTGGACAGGGCTTAGTTTCTGTCCCTTCCTGAAGTCCTCTCCCTTTCTTCTTTGGATTCTAGCAGCTCTAAGATCCCTCTTCAGTTCTTCCAAGCTGTCAGGGTCCTCCTAAAAGAGGTGCATTAAGAGGCTCTCTCACTAATCTGGAAGTGAAGAAAGTAACTCCTCTACTGCCAAGAGGCCAGTGTCCCGTTCATCTCTTCCCAAATCCTTATTTTAGCACCAGATCATCTGAGAATCGTCACTTTCCACTTGTAGACTCATCACAGATGAACTCAGTTAGTCCTTCGCGTTTTTTCAAGCCTTCCATTTTATCTCAAGTTATGGAAGGAGGCTTTAAAAATAATCTAGGCCTTGTGTTCCATGATATTATTTTAGCTCTCGGGGTTATTACAGTTCTTTCTTCATCTGACAACTCAATTCAGTTGGTAAGACATGTAGTTAGTTCGCTTTTACCAGCTCTATGACCCTGGGCAAATCGTTGACTTCACTCAGCCTCAGCCTTCTATCACTGTGGCAAGTATGTTTGGTGAGCATGTATTTCCCTGTGTTCTGATCTGCCTTGTGTTCATGACATGAGGTCTCCTCATCTGAGGGATGGAGGACAAAGCCATCCCCTCGCTCACAAGGGTTTTGCAGCTCAAATTAGGTAGTCCGTGAAACTGAAAATTCTAGGCAGCCCTTATTGTATCCTAAAGAAATGGGGACAGGACTTTGCAACACAAAGAACTCTGGCAACTAGAGACCCTCGTGATGACATGGGCATGGTACCCCCAGAAACCCAGGCAAACTATTATCAGAGGAACTCCCTTGCTCCTTGCTTACATCCTTGTGACTCTGAGCCTAAAGAACCCCATAACAATGAGTGTGAAACAGAAACAATTGTTTTAGTAATCATGGCGTACCTGGTGATGGAGAGATCATCAAAATGTCTTTTCTTCACTTTCTTCTTTTTACAGAAATTCCATCTGTCCTTAAAGGGAAAGACATTCATCAGCAAGCATCTTTCATCACCTAATCAGATCCTTCAATATACCGAATCATCCTCTGACCCCGGGATCAGGCAGAATCACTGAAGCGAAGGCGCCTTGTGATCCAGCTGTTGTGAAGTTGCCTGATATGTGACAGAGCACCTGGGAGCCATCATGACCAACCAGGAGAAGTGGGCTCACCTTAGTCCTTCCGAATTTTCTCAGCTCCAAAAGTATGCTGAGTGTAAGTATCTAGTACTTTGTGACATCTCAGAATTGATGATAAGCCAGTTTATCAGAGGCAATTGAGGCAACATGGGCAATGCGAAGTATGAAGCTCTTGAGATCAGAGGACTTAGGTTGGAATTTGTTTTGTCCCTTACTCCATTTGTGATCTTGGATGTCTATTTATTTATATTTTTATTTAAATTGTATAAATTTATATAAATTTTATATAATTTATATTTTATATTATATATTTATAAAAGGAGGGGATTGAACCAGATGGCCTCTGGGAGCCCCCAAAGCTCTCTATCTAATATCCTAAAATGTCCCTGACATTAGGCATCCCTTCTGCCATTGGGATCAGAGTTCATTCACGACTTTCCACACTGTGTTGCTGTGGAGTCATGGTCCTTCCTCTGTCCTCTATGCTGGTAGTCTTCCACTGTACCTTTTACATTCTATGGATATGAAGGAACAAGGGCCTTTCCATATATCATTCCCAGCTCTCCCAACATGGCCCATCTAACTTCTTCCCTGTCTTCAATGATCTTTCTGATATTTTATATGAAACATCCATTGGGCAAGTCATTGCTGGTTTAAAAAAAATATATATATATATACATATATTTTCTTCAACATCCATATATTTTGCCTATAGCAAAGAATAGCATTTGAGCCTGGCTTTTCAAGAAAAGAAATAGATAGTATGGGCGGGCTATAGGATGGCTTCCTTTCTGGGAGTTAGATCCCACATTTTCAAGTAATGGAAGGATGAATGAAGAAAATAGATCTGTCGATGTGGAATCTAGAATCATATTATTTGTTTTTTTAACTTCTTTTCAAGCTCTTCCAAAGGTTCTTTTGAGGCCTTTCCCCCTTTCCTTTGAGGCTTCCCCTGTTTCCTTTTTGGCATTGTTGTCCTCTTCTGAGTTTATATTTTGGTCTTTGCTATCACTAAAGTAACTTTCAAAGGTCAGCTTTTTTTTTTGTCTTTTGCTTATTTTTCTAGTTGTTCCCCCACCCCATTACCTTATCTATCTGTTGAGGTACTTCTTTGTTCTCGGGGGACAGAGAGCACTGCTCTAAGCTTGCAGAATATTCCTCTCTGGTCTTGGGGTAGGACTGACTGCCCTCATTCCTCATGGTGTATGTGGTGATGATTTGGCCCTGATGGCTTGCTCTGGGGAGATTTGCAGTTGTTTGGTCCAGCTATAATCAGCATCCTGTGCTGCCAGTCCCCTCGCTGTTTTGTGGGCTGGCCTGGTTTCTGCTCTGCTGCTTCCCTGCCCCTGCTGAGCAAGTCCCCTGCTTTGGGTTCCAGCACCTCCGGCACTCTGCTGCCACCTGGGAGTGAGTAGGTTCTTCTAGTTCCAATTCTCTGTCTCTACTGCCATATGGGATTGGATAGGTTGTTGTGGCTCCAGTTCTCCCTTTCTGCTCCCTTGTAGCCCCAGGGTTCTGCTGCCATGTGAAAGTTGGTGGGTTTCCTGCCTTCTCAGTCCTCTATACTTCTGTGGAACAGCTTAGTTTAGGCTCCTTCCAATTCTGCATCTTGCTTGCCTATGGCGGAGCTACCATGTATTGGGCTGTTCCACGTTGTGCCAGGTCTCAGCGATGCTGTGCTGTCTGGGCTGCTCTCCCCTCTTACCTCTGTAACACAGTAAGACAAGTTCCTCCAACACGTTTCCTTTATTTTGGGGTGATTGTGTGTGTGTGTGTGTGTGTGTGTGTGTGCGTGTGTGCGTGTGTGTGTGTGTGTGTGTGTGTGTAGGGATCAGAGAAGCAGAGCATCCTTTACTCCACCATCCTTGTTCCTCCCTTGCAATGCTGGTCTGACACTTTAAGGATAGATTGAAGCAATTTTCCTGCCTGTTTAACTGAGCTTAATTATGTTTGTATGCATGGTAGAGGGTAGAAGATCAGTTTTCCTCAAAACCCAACTCAGTTTCCAGAGGTCACACAGGACATCCTCTCTCTCCCCCTTGAATATGGTCTATTCCTTTCCACTTCCTATCCAGGCACTCACTCCACCATCCCTGTATCTTTTCCCCTACATCCCTCAGTCTGCAAGTCTCCGACTACCCCATGCTATTAGTTATAAAGTTTCTTCATCAGCCTCTCTCCCTCTTAATTCCAACTTTCCTTTACCTCCTAGTGGAAGCTGCAATACTCTTCATTATTGGCTCTTTCCCTCCCTTCTTTCTTACCTGTCTGCCTTAGTCCTCCATTCCTATTCATCCATTCTTCAAATGGGGCCACTTTCCCTGCCAAAGCTGGGTTGAGTCAAAATTAAATGATGTCTCTCCCACTTTCCCTAAAGCTATTACAACAGAGTTGGCCTTGCTGTAACCAAAACAGTTGGGATCTAAGCTGGTCTTGTTTCCTTCCAACTTGAGCGTTGAACGCCTGAGCCTCTTCTGATACTTAGGTCTTCAAAGGGTCTTCTGTAAGGAGCAGACGATTCGGTCCTTCTCACTTCTGTCCTTTCAAGGTAAACAGAGTGGCATCACTCATCCACTCACAAGTGAGCCACTCACATATTTGAAGACAGCCATTATCCTTCTTCCCACTCTTAGACCTACTCCCAGAGTCATTCATTCATTTATCCATTCATTTAGCCCATCTCAGCCACCCATCCATCCATTTATTCAGTAGACATTGCTGGAGTACTGCATTCATAACGCAGTGGCAAGCACCGGGAAGCTGTACAAAGTTTATAGCTGGTAAAGGTTCCTTGGTCATTAAACTCATAGCTTCCTGGTTTGGGGGGGGGGGGGGGGAGTAGGATTTACACTCAATTTTATTTCATTTTCACTTCTGAATTCTCTCTTTCCCTTACTCACTAAAAATTAAAGAACAACTCCTTTACAAAGATGAATAGTCGAGGAAACACACTCCTATATTATGTATGATCCCCTTCCCCACCTAAAATTCCTCATTTAGTACTCTGAAACCCTTTACTCTCTCCCTGTAGGTGTGCAGCACTTTTCATCATGAGGTGTCTGAAACGTAGTCCATTCCATTGTCATGATCCAAGTTCCTAAGTCTTTCAAAGCCCCCCGCCCCTTACATTATTGTTTTTATGGCATATATTATTCTCCTGGTTCTACTCATTTCCCTTTGGAATCATTTATATGTCTTCTCAAGTGTTTTTTTCCTTAAACCCACTTTCCTTTATTATTTCTTATAACTCAAACCATCCCTCCTGCACATACACCATAACGTATTAAGCCATTCCCCAGTTAAAGAACACTCTCTCAGTTTCCAATTCTTTGCCACCATAAAAAGAGCTGCCAGAAAAATGTTTCTATATTAATGTCCCTTTCCTTTTCTAAGAGCTCTTTGATTATAGAGCAAATCTATCACTAGGTGGCAGGGTGTGCGGTCCAGTCGTAGAGCTCTGTGCAAAGAGTTCCAGACGTCTCCTAACAATCATTGGACCAGTTCATACCTCTAACAACAGTTCATTAATATGCTTATTTTCCCACAACCTCCCCAGGATTTGTCATTTTCCTTTTTTGTCATCTCAGCTAATATGATATGTGTTGGATTATACCTCACAGTGGTTTTAATTTGAACTTCTCTAATGATTAGCAATTTAGAGCATTTTTAATCTAGCTATTTGTTGCTTGGGTTTCTTCCTCTGAAAACTGCCAGTTCTTAATCCTCTAACTATTTATCTATTGGGGAATGGCTCTTACCCTTTTAAATTTGAATTAATTCCCAATATATGGAGAAATTAGGGGGGAAATGTAGCCAAAAAGATGTTTCATTATAATGTAGTGCTTCTATCAGAAGTTCTTAGCCTGCTAGTGTGTAGTTTTAAAAAGATACATTTTGGTAACTACATTACAGCATAATGGATTACCTTCGTAATTCTATATGTTTTACTTTATGCATTTAAAAACATGATTTTGAGGTGTTCATAGGCTTCCCCAGACTGCCAAAAAGGTCTGGGATACACACAAAAGTTAGGAAGCCTTAGCCTAGTCATGTTGGCAAAGACATGGCACACTTGCTCTGGTGTGCCCAAGGAGACTGCTCCATTCCCCCTCTCCACAGCACCTGAGGACATTTTTTACATGTCCCACCCCTCTTCCCAGCAGACCAATGCAAGTACTCCCTCCACTCTCTGGGGTAATGTGGGGGGTTCACAGGCAGCTCAAAGGTGCAGTATGGGCACACGGTCCCTAAAAGGTTCACCAACACTAGGATAGACTGATAGAATACACACATACATGCACATTTAATAAATATTTAATGATTGATGAGTGTACCATGCCAGCACTACATGGAAAACACACCAGCAAGTTGGAAAACCAAGGCCTGAGTGAAATCCAAAGAATAACACTGATATTGCCATGGGGGAGCAGTGGATGTATGGAGAGGGTGAAGCATGAAGGAAGGCCAACTTCATATAAGAGATTTCAGTTTGCTATAAAAATGAGTAATTAAACCAACAATAAGTGGAGGGTGCAGGGAAGACTGGGTATTGCAGGTACGATTGAAAATGGCCTCTGTCATGATGGAAGCTTTCCCATGACAGGAATTTGGAAGAAGAGGAATTAACTTGAGGAATAATTTAAAGAGTTGAACTTTAGATAAGTTGGACTCAGATTGATGATAATGATATTCATATGCTTCCTACAGAGCCCTAGGTTCTTTAAAATAAAATTTCTCCCCTGATCTAAGGAATAAATTAAGTAGCAGTTGATTAAAAATCATTAACAAGAAAATTACATCATTGGTTCAGATGGAATTTATCTGGAGCAGAATGTTTCTAATCACTTAACTAGGGTCTCTATATGGAAAGAAGTTTTCCTCTGAGAATTAAATGCTTTGCAAGTCTATTCTTTCTCTTGTAGCCAATCAGGATACATTTTTACTCCCCTCCATTTCCAGGACAGAGATCTTTTTTTTTTTCTCAATAGGTAGAATGAGTTACAACATAAATGTCTATAGAAGAGGAAATTTTGTGGCTTTGGAAATAAAAATTAGCATAAATAATGGTAACATAAATTTTGTGGTACACAGGAAAACTATGTCATTAAGTAGCATTATTAAAATTAATCTTACTAAAAGACAGACTAATGGCTTAACTAAGATTGAAGCACAGTGCCTCCTCATTTGTCATTAAGCTTACTTCCATTTATTTAATAGCATAATAACAGAGGAAGTATTAGACTGATTCCCCTGAGCAATCTCCGACATCCTTGGAGAAGGAAGTCACCCCTGATTGGCATCTCTGCTTACCTAAAATGGCCATTATGTGAACTTCCCGTGAATTGGGACTCCAGCTGAGTCTGCCAAGAGTTTTCTGAACAATATAGCTCCAGTGATTATGCTTTGGGCTTATCAAACACAGTTATGTCTCTCCTGAGCTTTTAAAATCTCATTCTCAGCAAAGGCATGAGCCCACCATGGGCAGCCAGGCAAATGTGAGCTCACACTCTAGACTTTTGAAACATATGCTATGAAATTGAATGTGGGCTTTAGGCAAGAAAGACAACTGAATATATTATACCTAGAATTTGGGTCTGGCATGGGACCGTTTTACACATGTGGAGACTGACATTCTCTTAAATACTTGGAATATATAAATGGAAAAATTACTCTGCATGTATGCCAATCCATTATGTGGGAGGCTTTCTCTGAAAACCCTCAGAGTGGAGTTGAGTGAGTCCTGACTACAGGCAAAAAAGACCTGGGTTCAAATCACAATTTGCATACTTTTTAGCCAAATGATTAAGGGAAAGTCATTTAACTTCTCCTGGACTGAATGATGACTTGGTAATAATAATAATAAAACACAGTCATTATAAGGAAATGGGCTTTGTATGTATGCTTTATTATGTTTTATAAATGAGTTCCTTTCCTCCCTCCCTCCCTTCCTTCCTTCCTTCCTTCCTTCCTTTTTACTTCCTTCCTTCCTTCCATTCTCTTTCCCTCCCTTCTCTTTCTTTCCTTCCTTCCTTCCTTTTTACTTCCTTCCTTCCATTCTCTGTCCTTCCCTTCTTCTCCTTCCTTCCTTCCTTCTTCCCTCCTTCCTTCCTTCCTTCCTTCCTTCCTTCCTTCCTTCCTTCCATTCTCTGTCCCTCCCTCCCTCCCTCCCTTCCTTCCTTCCTCCCTCCCTCCCTCCCTCCCTCCCTCCCTTCCTTCCTTCCTTCCTTCCTTCCTTCCATTCTCTTTCCCTCCCTTCTCTTTCTTTCCTTCCTTTCTTGTTACTTCCTTCCTTCCATTCTCTGTCCTTCCCTTCCTCCCTTCCTCCCTTGCTCCCTCCCTCCCTCCCTCCCTCCCTCCCTCACTCCCTCCCTCCCTCCCTCTCTTCCTTCCTTCCTTCCTTCCTTTCTTCCTTTCCTCCTTCCTTCTTTCTCCCCCTTCCTCCCTCCCTCCTTCCTTCCTTCCTTCTTTCCTTCCTTCCTTCCTCCCTCCCTCCCTCCCTCCTTCCTTCCTTCCTTCCTTCCTTCCTTCCATTCTCTTTCCCTCCCTTCTCTTTCTTTCCTTCCTTCCTTTTTACTTCCTTCCTTCCATTCTCTGTCCTTTCCTCCCTCCCTCCCTCCCTCCCTCCCTCCCTCCCTCCCTCCCTCCCTCCCTTCCTCCCTTCCTCCCTTCCTGCCTTCCTGCCTTCCTGCCTTCCTTCCCCACCAAAAGTTTGGGCAGGCATCTGGGCAACGCCTTCCCTTGGGGCAGAACTCTGGTTCAAGGGCCCGCCCTGCAGGCTTCCTGCCTGGGCTCTCCCCCAGGCCTCAGGGCGGGGTCCTGGCCTCCAAAGAGCACCATTTTGCTGAGCTGTGACTGTGGCCTGCCACACAGACTCAAAGCCCACAGAGGGATCCTAGACTGGCTGTGATAATGCTACCCAACTCTGGAAGAATGCACAGGCCTTGTGATGCATTTCCTCCATAGACCCGAATAGCAGCTCTGGGACAATGGGAAACGCTGCCATTTTACAAATGTGGAAACTGAGGCATTCTGGGTGGTCAGTGCAGGTCTTCCGCCCTCAGAGCCCCCCTTCTTTGCATCCCATTGACATTGACCTTAAGAACATTAGAGTGGAAGACGGTCAGTCTAAGAGGCCCCACAAAGGTCATTGACTGCCAGGGCAGCCTCCTGTCTTCAAGGCGGCTTCGGCCATCACGATGTTTCTCACTTTCACGTTGCTGCTGTTTCTTCTAGCGAAGTCCGTTCAGAACACCCACCTGCCCATAGACGCACACACACACTACGCACACGTTTCAGCCTCGCCAGGCACCCATTCTAGCCACTGGTCTGGGCCATTCGCAAGAGTTCTTCATCCCATCAAGTCTTGGAGAAAAGGCCAAACACAGTGGGCCGGCCCCGATCTCAGACCCTCGGACCCTCCAGTTGGTATCTGGCCCGTTACTGACCCAGCCTACCAGCTCCTCCATCCTGGAGTAGTTCTCACAAGCCAGCTGGTCCGAAGGCACCATCAGTGGCTGAGGCTCAGAGGAGGCCTTCGATGCTTCGTTACCATCTCACGGTGCGGCTCGGCGCCAACAAGAAATACTGGAAACTGATGCTGAACTTTTCAGGTCTGACCAATGCGTCTGGATCTGGATCCTCATCCTTCTCCCTCCTTCTGGAATGACCTTTGAAGCCTGCCTGTGCTCTCTGACCTCAGCTTCCCAGCTAGCCTCCTCACCAGAGACATCGTAGAATGAGAGCTGGAGGGGAACTTGGGGCTCATCACATCCAGACCCCTCATTTTACAGATAAAAAGATAACATGGGTCTGGAGTCAGGAGGACCCAAGTTCAAATCTAGCCTCACCATGTGGCCCTCAGAAAGTCATTTAAGCTCCGTTTGTTTCAATTTCCTCATTTATAAAATGAAAATAAGAACAAAGAGGCATCATGATGGTTAAGTACTTGATACATAGCGTGATATCGATGTTAGCTGTTGCTGGGAAATGAGACCCAGACAGATACCATGACTTTGCCAAGGCTATTCAGGCAGTAAGAATCAGAGAGGAAATCGCTACCCATATCATTGGAATTCAAATGCTGGGTATTGACAACCTCCTTGGCCAAAGATTCTCTGAATCACTTTTAGAAAATTTGCTTCAAAGGGAAAAAGAGTGAGTCAGTGTGGCACATTCAAATGGCAGTGCCAGTCATTGTGTGGCTCTCACTGTCCCGAATGCAGCCCGTCCATTCTGATGCTAAGGTTTAGTTTATCTTTTTTTTCACCAAGCTCCACAAAGTCTCCCTATTTTGACTTTTATCTCCATGTAGGTTTGCCTAAGCAATGGCTGCCTTTAAGTCTAACCCATGTGGCGCCACAGCCATCCCCTCAATGTCCAGAGCTAAAGGGAGATGAGATCATCAGGCCTAACCTCTTACCCTCTACAAGCACAATTTAGGAAATAAAGATATTCAGGTGTAAGGACTCCACTGTGGCCTTCAAGGTGAAAGTCAAAGGTACCTCTTGGGATTCAAGGATGAAGGTGAGGGATACAGACACAGAGTCCTTGATGTTCTTTCCATCAGAGTACCATGGGATTCCGTTTTTCTGGAGGTCATTAGATAGCAGGGAAATCCTTTCTGGTGGTCCTATCCAAGAACAGTCCTGCTCCTTGAGAGCTTGAAGAGGGACGACCAATAAGTCGATCGGAGCCTTAGTTGTGTTCTTTATCCTTTTTTAGTAATAAGCTCAGTGTAGCAACTTCCAATTCAGAGAAATGTTTGGCCCATATGCAAATTCAAACATTGGTACTGAAAACAAAGTGTGCATGTGTGAACACCCCCATGAACCTTCATAAAGACGTGCATACCTTCACATTCACATAAATACTTAAGGGATCCTTTTTCTAATCTTCTCTGGTTTCAGAATCTGTAGGATAAACCATGATGAGTTTGAGGTTCTCCAAAAGAGAAATATGTTAAGTAGGCAGTGTGTACTTATGTGACAATCCTTTCTTCCAATCCCTGTGGACCCAGAGGGATTCACTGATTTTGCCCTGAAATAGGGGGAAGGAGAGACATGAACCTTCTTTGTCCATCACATCACTAAGCCCAGATAAAAGACTAGGAAGGAGCTCTTGTTAATCTTGGATTGTTTCAATAGCCATAGATACCCTATCTTTACATTGGGTCAAACTTATTGTCCAAGTTGGAAAGTGTGAATTGTTCTTTGCCTCCTCTTCTCACCCAACAGTCTTGCTTTGCAGAATTCCTGATGTCCCTGCCCACTTCTGGATCAGAGATAATCCATGGCTTGCATATTAATCACTTTCTTTGGCTATCTAGTATACTGCAGTTTCTGCTTTGTTTCTGTCCTCTCTTGGCATGAACAAATAAACTCCCTTGTGAACGGATGTCTATACTGAACTCTATTCAGTTTTTCATGGGTATGGGTGTGTGCACAGGGGAGGGGGGTATTGGGCATCCTTTAGTTGGCAGATAGGTAGATCTTGACCAGCAATGTGCAGAGTGACCTTACGTTGTTTATTTACTAGGCATATGCATTTGATCAAATACCTTCTCTCTATAAAGTGAGAGTTGACCTAGATGGCCTCAAATGGTCCTCACCAGATCCACATGAAAGCTATCTTATAATAGGAAGAGCACCATATAACTTAGAGCCACAATGAACCTCACAGTCATTTAATACGGACTAGAGCTTGAAGATATGGAAAAAGAGGATGAGAAAGATAGAAGGAGGATATGTTAATTCATCATAGTTGTAAGTTTATTAAAGTCTAGACACTTTTATTATCATGAATAATTAGCACGATATTAATCCTGATGTTATCTTTATGTTTGTAGTGCTTTAAACCTTAGAAAATGTTTCCCTCACAACTCTGGTAGGTAGCCTACATCCTCTGTTTTATAAAAGAGAAAATAGAAGTTCTGAGTTCAAGCAATTTATCTGAGAAAAGTCCAAAGGTTTTGTTTTTTTTCATGTTTCTTCAATCAAATTGCTTACATGCAAAAGGACAGTACCAATGATGCACTAGCCTTCTCCTGGAAATAATAATGGCTGATGTTTACATAATAAATTCAGTTTTGCAAAAACACTTCCATCTACTTTTTCATTAACCTTAAAAATATTCCTGTGAGATGGGAACATTAGGTGTGACCATCTCTGATTTTCAGGGGGAGAAAATGAAGTCCAGAGAGGTGGTATCTTTGACCGGTCAGGGATTTTACCAATGCTCCAAGCAGGATTTATTGTTTATTTAAAATTCTCTGTTGATATTTGACGTTTATATCCGATTTAAAAAAAAAATATGACTCTTCCCCACCCCCAAACCCCTGTCCAGCTAGTCATTGTTTATAATGATGAATAAGAAGAAAAGAATCAACCAAGACATCAATTAAGCATGACAGTATTTTGAGTGGTTGGGATCTGGAGACCCTTCCCTCAAGTCTTCCTTTAAAAAGAAGGGAGATTAGTGTATTTTGTGTGAAAGATCTAATGAAAAATAATGAAGTATCTATTACATTGTTTCAGGCACAGTGTTAAGTAATATAGCTACAAATACAAGAACAAAAGATAGTCCCTGACTTCAAGGATCTTACATTCTAACCGATTAAAAATATAGAGAGTAAATTTCTATATCCATACAAATATAACAAGATTCATTGTTACACTTCCATCGCATTATTTCCAGTTCTCTCTTTATTATTGTTAGCTTTCCTGTTTGTACTGGTGAAGTCATTGTATCTACTATCTTGCTGCTTCACCTTACACTCACTTCACTGTGTATCTGTTCTCATAAATCTCCTCATACTTCTCTGAATCCTTTTTTCCTGGTGCTGTAACATCCTATTACGTTCATTCACTATAACTTCGTTAGCAATTCCCCAGTTGTTGGCCATTGACTTGTTTTGCTACTATAAACAGAGCAGGAATAAATATTTTGGTGAAGATTGGCCTTTTCTCTTTACTGATGACCTCTTTTGAATACACCCTTAACAACCAGCCAAAGGACTTTTTAGTCAAATTCACAGTGTTATTCCAGTTACTTTACATAGTGTTTGGGGCATCCACCAATAATGAACCTATGCCTTTGTGCAACCTTCTAATATTGACTATTTCCTTTTGCCATCTTTGCTAATTCTGTGGATTGTTCTGATTCCCCTTGTCCTTATCGTTAGTCATTTAGGGTGATATTTCTTATGGTTGTTGGTACCTTCAAATTCTTCTTAATGTTTCCCCATATCCTTTAACTACATTCCTTTGGGGAATATTTTTGGTCTTATATTTATGTACATTTTCTAAATACCTTGCTTCTTGGACCATTATCAGAGACATTTAATTATTTCCCCCCAATCAAGTTTTCCTTCTTTTCTTAGTTGCATTGCTTATTAGTGCAAACACTTATATTTCATTTAATGAAAAGATCATTTCATACCTGAGAAAGGAGAAAATGGGATATCAAAAGGTCAAGAAAGTCATTGCTGATCTTAAAGAGAGCTACTGAGCTGGGGGCAGAGTCTAGGACACTGGACATGGCAGATTTGAGGCAAACTCACTTGTTTGTCTTACTGTTTTCCTTCATACTCAAAGAGGACCAAAATGACATCACCATGCTGGGATCAATGTACAGAGTGTCTGACTGTGGCTGATCAGACCCATATGAGCTCCCAGAAGATTCCATCCCAGACTAGACACAGAGAACATGTTGGAACATTTAGGATGGTCATTCAGCTTCTGCTAGAATCTCTCCAGTGGGCTATGCTCAGAGCATGGGAAACACTGTATGTTGAAGCATCCCATTTGGCCTTTGAGAAGTAGCTCTTGCTCTTTGGGATGGTCTGGCCATTGTGCTTTCTGAAAGACCAAGTCCTAGCCAGCTTAAGTGCCTTGGTACAGAACTTGGCATGAGTCCAGGAAAAATGGGCTTAATCAGCTCTACTGATGAAGGGAGTTTCAACAAGGGAAACTAGTACTTGTCCACAGCATGGAACAGATTTTCTATTTTGAGCCCAATAAGAAATGTATGAAGAGCTCGCCAAATCCCTAGGGTGTTCAGCTTGATCCTTTCTCCTGAATAATTGTGCTGCTTTTCCCACTGTGGTTTGCTGGGGTTCTTTTGGTCATCATTTTTCTCTCTGGAGAAAAGAATTGTCTCCTGAACTCCCACTGTTTGCATTTCTCATTTTTCTGGCTTTCCACTGCCCTATTTTTCTATCTCCATCTCTGTCTGCTCTCCTCTTTCTTTTTTTCTCTCTCCCCTCCTCCTTTCCTTCACCTTCTCTCTCATCCTTCTTTTCCGTCTCTCATCCCCTCCCCTCCCCTCCCCTCCCTGTCTACTCACCTCTGGCCTCCTCCTCCTCTCTCTCCCTAATTCTCTGGTTCCCTGTTCCTCTCCTAAGGGCTCCATGAATCCATCTTTGTTCTTTTCTCCATATCTTTCCTTGATGCTTTTTTCTCTCTACCTTTCCTGTAATCTCTGTCTCTCCTTCTTCTTACCCCTCTTTCTTGCTCTTTCTCATTCAGTCTCTCTCTGTCTTTCACATACTTGAGAGCCTCAAAGCCTCCCAGGCTAGATAATCCTCTTCTCCCTTTAATTAGGGCTTGTACTTCTCAGCTGTCACTTCTAAATTGCCTTTTATTTTGAAAACAGCATCTGTGAAGCAAAGGGGGCAAACATTAAACTATAGGAAGAAACAAATACACGTGGAAGATGGCAAAGAAGAAGACTTTGATCCCCATTCCCGAGCCAAAGCTCCAGAAAACCAGCCCATGGCATACTCCTGCTTCCCATGGCCCAGAGGGTGCATTGTTGTGGCTGCTCTTCAGAGAAGTCCAGGCATAGCCCTGAGTTGTCAGCAAGCAAGCCCTCCTTAATGAGCTGTTTTCTGGCCATCTGCTTGTCTTGCTCAGGTTGTGTCAGGTTCCTTTACTGTATCTCGTGTCCCTCACACCCCTTAATTAAAGACACTAGGGAAAACGGTGAAAGTCCTTGTTCCTCCGAGAGGGAAAGGTGGTGGCAGCGCTGGTGGGTGATGGGATGTGGGCCTGGAGGGCACCCAGGAAAGGGGTGCCTTAGTGATGGGGCTGCAATTTCTGCTTCCTTAATTGGCTGACTCCTGCCTGCCCTGGTCCTTAGGGAAAGAGCCTGAAAGCTTCTTGGCCCTTTGGCGTTTCTGCGCTCTCTCATGAGCTGCCTTTCTTGCTTATTTATGATTTGGGGGCATTTTAACAGCCAGAAAGCAGCCACTCCGTTATTAGAACTTTAATTCAGATGACTTCCAACACAAAGCAAGCTAAACCGTCTTTTCATTATGGGCTGATTCTGCAGAAGATTTGATTATGTTAATAAAGCCCTCATCAAGGTCTGGCCAAGGCCATCTTCTGTGAAGAGCAAGCCAGATCACTAAATATTTTCTCTTATTAGCTGGGGATTTTTTTCATGGGTGGGTGGCCCTTGATGGCCCCTTAGGTGACTTCTGACTACCAAAATCGGTGATCTGGAGGCATTAACCTTTCAGAACCTGGTCCCAGGAATAGGCTTTGGGACCTTTTAAGTAATGTTGCTTTGCCCAAGCATAGGTCCATCAGGCACCGGATGGATGATTCACACTCAGTACAACCCAGTGTGAATGAGGGATTGGGAAATAAGGGCAAGGATCAAGAGCAGGTATATGATGTTCAGGAAAGGGAAAGCGGGATAAAAAGGACATATTTTGCCCTTTCAAAAACCTCATCCCTCAAGAATAAACATATGAACAAGAACCAAGGTATGTTTTGCACACAATTTTACAATTATTATCTCATTTAATCTTCACAATCTTTGGGAGGCAAGTGCTCTTATTATACCAATTTTACTATGAGGGAACTGAGGCAGACAGAGCTGAAATGACTTGCCCAGGCTGGGAACTATATGAGGCTGGATTTGAACTCATGTTCCTGATGCCTGGGCCAGTACTCTCTCCAGGACTCCTGGCACTAGACCCCATCTGTGGTTCAAATAGCCCTCCCTTGTAAGGGCTCTAGCTTCCTTACAGGCTCTGTGTGTAGGGTATCCTACAAGAAGCTGCCACGCATGGCCCCATTCAGCGACTCCTCCAGCTCTAAGTTAACAGGGATCTTCTTTTCTGCTTATGCGTTGTCTCTACCCCTACGCCAACACCACCAGCACCTTCCTTTTGCTTGGGAGCCTTGCAAAGACTTGCTCCCAACAACCCTGTGACATGGGTACTCTCTATGTCGGGGCTCCATTTGTGGAGACTGAGACGGAGACATGTTTGGATGAGTTTCCCAAAGTCAGTCGGTGATGTCTAAGGCAAGATTTGAACTTGGCTTTTCCCCACTGCGAGGCCAGAGCTCTTGCCCCCTGCGCCCCGCCGGCCCCCAATGTGCCGGCAGACTGACCGTTGGCCCTCGTGGTCTTGGCATCTTCCTGGGACATCGTAGGCTCGTCGCAAATGCTGGCTGCTTCCTAGCAGGGACACGGCAGCTCGGGTAGGGAGCTCTCGCTGAGGGGGAGGCGGAGGCTTGCTTTCTCGACTCTGGGAATGGGCGCCTTCAGACAAGATCCGGAGTTCTCTGGAGGGCACAGATTGGCGTCTTCATCCTGGATGGACGCGAGACCTTTAGAAGCTGCCCTGGGTAGGGGGGGGGGAAGGGGTGACCAGCGAGCCTGCTCCCCCACCTGAGGTGGTCCCCGCGCTGCCCTGCCATCAGGAGGCAATGGGGCGCCTGGCAGGTGAGAAATCCGCTGCCACTGGGGGCTCCTCCCGAGGCCTCGTCCAGGGTTGCCATCCCCCGACAATCGGCACGCTGCGTCCTGGGGATTCTCTAGATTTATTGCAGCCATGTCCCATTTGGGGGGCTTGAAGCAGAAGCCTCCGCTCGGGCTGCACATGGAATTTTGGACTCTTGAAATGTGCTTGTCTTTGCGAGAGAAATAACGGCTCTACGGAGCCAAGATCCTTGGCCTCCCCAGGAACTTCGGGCAGTGGGCAGAGCTGGCCTTTGTAGTCGGCCCATTTCACAGAGGAGAACGCCGGGCTGCCCAGACCTCGGAGGGCTTGCCGAGGGTCCGTGTTTGAACCCAGGACTTCCAGGCCTTCACGGTTTCCACGTGCATTCATGGCACTTGCAGACGTAGGCGCCAGCCGCCAGGACCGAGAGAGACTGCAGAGCTGCCCTCGTTCACTGCGACTCCTTTAACAACTGAACCGAGGCGGGGGGAGCCCCGACGTCACTGGAGGGGGAAAGGGCTGGGCAGGCAGCAGCAGACCTGGGCTGGCACTGGGCTCTCTGCAGTCCCAGGGGCCAGGCCGGGCCGCGTCTTCTCCCTTCTGGCAGCTCTGACCCACTGGAGCCCCTTTCTCTGGCCGACCCTCTTCTGTGCCCTCCTTTTACCCGATCCTGGCCTCGAGAACACAATGGCCCAGGGGAAGGCAGAGGACTCGCTTCAGACCCCATCTGGGCCATTCACGCTCTCCTCCACGTGGCCCAAGAACTTCCGTGGCCCGGCTTTCTCCAGGTTAGCAAACCTCCAAACACCCCAATACCGTACACAGAGGGAGGCCGGCCGCTCCTTCCACCCCTCATCTCCATCCCCACCACGGCCCGCCTGACCGGAGCGAGCACTGCCGATTGCCTGCCTGGCCCACTCTGCACAGCCCTCGGCCCCTGCTTGTGCGTCCTCTTGGTTTCCCCCAGTGAAAGCCAGCTTCGGATGAAGGTTTGGGCTTGTGAATAAACACGTCACGAACACGCACTGGGCACCCAGTAGAGAGCCTAGAGCTGGCCCCCGGCCATCCTTCAGCCAAAGGTGGCCTCCAGCCTTCCACCCCCCCAGCCTCAGCCTCCTCATCTGCAAAATAGGTAGAAGCACCTTAGAAGGGCTCTTGTCTGGGCACTTCATCACTACGCCTGGCCCAGACTGTTCCCAGCAGCCCCTCCACTCCCTCCTTCAGGTCTCTTCTCATGAAGCCTCTCCCAGGGCTGCTGCATGGACTAGGACCAGCCTTGGAGACTCCTACGACTGGCTGTCGCCCACACTGAAGACCTTTTACTAGCTCTGGGCAGCCGGCGGGGGGGGGGGGGGGAAGGAGGGCCTGGAGGGACCCAGGAGCGCCAGGACTTGGGAGCCTTCATCCCTGCTGAGCCAGGCCTGCTCGCGCCCCCTTCAGTGTTCCCCTCCTTCCTCCTCGGTACTGGGGTTGGCTGAGGCACACCTGGGAGCACAGGGAAGGCTAGAGGAGTCAGGAGTCCCAGGCCAGCCTCCCCTGGGCTGCCTTTTTATTCATTGTCTGGAATCTACCCTTTAGGAAAGAAGACCCAGCCTGGGGCTCTTTGTAGGAGGTTGGCCGCCATGGATGGGCCCATTTCCCCTTCCCTTAGTGGGATTTTGCTCCCTCAAGAGAGCTTGTTCCCCCTAGGGTCTCTGAGGTAAGTCCTGCTTCAGGGTTCCAGGAACTACATATTTATTCTCTTGTTCTGTTGTCAACATATACATACACAGTCACAGCAGTGAGGGCAGAGGGAGGTCCTGGATTCAGATCTGGCCTCAGACACCCCTAACTGCATGACCCTGGGCAAGTCACTTAACCCCCATTGCCTAACCCTTAGAGCTCTTCTGCCTTGGAACCTATACACAGTATTGATTCTTTTTTTTATTTTTTTTTTCACTTTAAACATTATTTTATTTGGTCATTTCCAAACATTATTCATTGGAGACAAAGATCATTTTCTTCTCCTCCCCCCCCAACCCCTTCCCACCACCTCTCCCATAGCTGACACACAATTCCACTGGGTGTCACATGTGTTCTTGGTTCGAACCCATTTCCATGTTGTTGGTATTTGCATTAGAGTGTTCATTTAGAGTCTCTCCTCAGTCATTTCCCCTCAGCCCCTGTAGTCAATCAGTTGCTTTTCCTCGGTGTTTTTACTCCCTCAGTTTGTCCTCTGCTTGTGGATAGTGTTTTTTAGATCCCTGCAGGTTGTTCTGGAACATTGCATTGACACCAATGGAGAAGTCCATTACGTTCGATTGTGCTACAATGTATCAGTCTCTGTGTACAATGTTCTCCTGGTTCTGCTCCTCTCGCTCTGCATCACTTCCTGGAGGTCGTTCCAGTCTCCATGGAACTCCTCCAGTTCATTATTCCTTTTTGCACAATAGTATTCCATCACCAACATATACCACAATGTGTTCAGCCATTCCCCAATTGAAGGGCAGCCCCTCATTTTCCAATTTTTGGCCACCACAAAGAGTGCAGCTATGAATATTCTTGTACAAGTCTTTTTCCTTATTATCTCTTTGGGGTACAAACCCAACAGTGCTATAGCTGGATCAAAGGGCAGACAGTCTTTTATCGCCCTTTGGGCATAGCTCAAAATTGCCCTCCAGAATGGTTAGATCAATTCACAACTCCAACAGCAATGAATTAATGTCCCCACTTTGCCACATCCCCTCCAGCATTCATTACTTTCCTTTGCTGTTATGTTAGCCAATCTGCTAGGTGTGAGGTGATACCTCAGAGTTGTTTTGATTTGCATCTCTCTGATTATAAGAGATTTAGACCACTTTTTCATGTGCTTATTAATAGTTTTGATTTCTTTGGCTGAGAACTGCCTGTTCATGTCCCTTGCCCATTTATCAATTGGAGAATGGCTTGGTTTTTTGTACAATTGATTTAGCTCTTTGTAAATTTGAGTAATTAAACCTTTGTCAGAGGTTTTTATGAAGATTGCTTCCCAATTTGTTGCTTTCCTTCTGATTTTGGTTACGTTGTTTGTACAAAAACTTTTTAATTTGATGTATTCCAGATTATTTATTTTGCATTTTGTGACTCTTTCTAGATCTTGCTTGGTGTTAAAGTCTTTCCATTCCCAAAGGCCTGACATGTATACTATTCTGTGTTCGCCTAATTTTCTTATAGTTTCCTTCTTTATGTTCAAGTCATTCACCCATTTTGAATTTATCTTGGTGCAGGGTGTGAGGTGTTGATCTAAACCTAATCTTTCCCACACTATCCTCCAATTTTCCCAGCAGTTTTTATGAAATAGTGGATTTTTGTCCCAAAAGCTGGGATCTTTGGGTTTGTCATATACTGTCTTGCTGAGGTCACTTACCCCAAGTCTATTCCACTGATCCTCCTTTCTGTCTCTTAGCCAGTGCCAAATTGTTTTGATGACCGCTGCTTTATAATATAGTCTGAGATCTGGGACTCCAAGACCCCCTTCCTTTGTATTTTTTTTCCATGATTTCCCTGGATATCCTTGATCCTTTGTTCTTCCAAATGAACTTTGTTATACTTTTTTCTAGATCAGTAAAAATTTTTTTGGAAGTTCCATGGGTATGGCACGAAATAGATAAAGGAGTTTGGGTAGGATGGTCATTTTTATTATATTGGCTCATCCTACCCATGAGCAGTTAATGTTTTTCCAATTGTTCAAGTCTAGTTTTAGTTGTGTGGAGAGTGTGGAGAGTGTTTTGTAGTTGTGTTCATATAGTTCCTGTGTTTGTCTCGGGAGGTAGATTCCTAGGTATTTTATTTTGTCTAAGGTGATTTTGAATGGGATTTCTCTTTCTAGTTCTTGCTGCTGGGCTGTGTTGGAATTATATAGAAATGCTGATGACTTATGTGGGTTTATTTTGTATCCTGCAACTTTGCTAAAGTTGTTGATTATTTCAATTAGCTTTTTGGTTGAATCTCTAGGATTCTTTAAGTAGACCATCATGTCATCTGCAAAGAGCGATAACTTGGTCTCCTCCTTGCCTATTTTGATGCCTTCAATTTCTTTTTCTTCTCTAATTGCTACTGCTAGTGTTTCTAGTACAATGTCAAATAGTAGAGGTGATAATGGGCATCCTTGTTTCACTCCTGATCTTATTGGGAATGCGTCTAGTTTATCCCCATTGCAGATGATATTAGCTGTTGGTTTTAGATATATACTGTTTATTATTTTTAGGAATGACCCTTCTATTCCTATGCTTTCTAGTGTTTTTAGTAGGAATGGGTGTTGTATTTTATCAAAGGCTTTTTCTGCATCTATTGAAATAATCATGTGATTTTTGTTGGTTTGCTTGTTGATGTGGTCAATTATGTGGATGGTTTTCCTAATGTTGAACCAGCCCTGCATCTCTGGTATGAATCCTACTTGATCATGGTGAATGATCCTTCTGATCACTTGCTGGAGTCTTTTTGCTAGTATCCTATTTAAGATTTTTGCATCTATATTCATTAGGGAGATTGGTCTATAGTTTTCTTTCTCCGTTTTTGGCTTGCCTGGCTTTGGGGTCAGTACCATGTTTGTGTCATAAAAGGAATTTGGTAGAACTCCCTCCTTGCTTATTATGTCAAATAGTTTGTATAGTATTGGGATTAACTGTTCCCTGAATGTTTGATAGAATTCACTGGTGAATCCATCAGGCCCTGGGGATTTTTTCTTAGGAAGTTCTTTGATGGCCTGTTGGATTTCTGGTTCTGATATGGGATTATTTAAGAAATCTATTTCTTCTTCTGTTAGTCTAGGCAATTTATATTTTTGTACATATTCATCCATATCACCTAGGTTAGTATATTTATTGCCATATTGTTGGGCAAAGTAGTTTTTAATGATTCCCTTAATTTCCTCTTCGTTGGAGGTGAGATCCCCCTTTTCATCCTCACAGTATTGATTCTAAGACAGAAAAGGTTTTAAAAAAATACATATAGGGTTTTCTGCCATTCCATGCTCTGTAAGAAGAAATGAAGCTATTTGAGAATGGAAATAGAGGGTTAGCAATATGAATTACAAAGCTTATGCTTTGGAGTCTAATCAATAAACCTGTGAACATCAGTTAAGCACCTACTGTGTGCCAGGCACAGTGCTAAGTGTTGTGGATACAAAGAGTCCAGACTGTCCCTGCCCTCAAGGAGCTTGCAATCTCATTGGGGGGGGGGGGCGGACAACATGCAAAGACTTCTGCCAAGGAAACTACATACAGGCTGAATAGGAAAAATGAGCAGAGAGGAGGCCCTCAGATGAAGATGGCGTGGGGGAGGCTCCCTCCTTTCACATTAAAGCCCCCTCAGTCCTTTCCCCCATCCCCTGCCTCTCCCACTTTAGGGTTACCTTCTTCCCTGTGCCTATTCCTGATGCCTCAATCTCTCCTGAGCTTTATGGCAGACTTCCCTTCCCTTCTGTTTTACTCCTCCGAGTCTCACAGGGTCCAAGGAATTCTGGGTAAAGTGATCTCCTCCCCTGAAAGTCCATAGACCCACTTTATTCTCTTCTTCCCGTTACCTTTCTTTCATTAGCTTAGGCTCCCTTAGACTAGGGAGGGCTGAAATTCTTTCTAGTCCTGGCCACCATCCAGCTGTTCCTCCAGAATTTCCCACTGAGTCTCCCGACTGCTCCCCGCTTTCTTGATTAAAGATGCTTTTCCTCAGTCATCAGGCCACACCCGGAGGAGACCAATTTGATCCAGTCCCATTTTGTTGTTGTTTATAAGTCCTGAAGGGATCGGATCGTCTCCCAGACTTTCTATGCCCGTGTAGGACATTTCCATTATTCATGAGGATGGTGCCCTCTCCAAGAGCCCCACTATGATGGCTTATTGTAGTGTGGAGGTGATCCTGCCTCTGAAATCCAAACGCTCGGAGTCCTTGGCCCAGCTCAGGCTCGTAATCCATTTCCCTGGTGTCTGGACAGTCCTTGAATAACTTAATCATAGCGGCAGGGCAGCCGAGCTCAACATACACTGGGTTCTAAATGCCATTTGTCGGAGACTCGAGAAGAGTCTCCATTTTGCGATCATTTGGGGAGCTCTGCTTGCTTTAACCCCTCCCCCTTCTGCCCCCGGAAAGAGAGCAGACCCTGCTCAGCCCCATTTATGGGAAAGGAGGGGCTTTTCGATGGATCTGAAGTGATGAATGTCCACGATGGAAAACGGGGAGGAGAAAGCAGTTGCTGCTGGTGTAAGAATTGCTGGGGAGAGCTTCCCCAGGACTAAATTTAACCTCCAAGAAGAGTCACAGTTGTAGGAAGCATATTGAAGTCAAAATGAGCTTTTATCCTAAGAATAGTGTACACCGTGGAGCTTAGAGGAGAAATAATTCCATGAAAGGAGTCGAGGGAGATTGAAGCCTGCAGCACATGACGAGGGAAACTGAGGCAGAAGGAGAGAGCTGCAAGCACAGTGAAGTGGAAGAATCAGCTGAGATGGAGATAATGCTGTGCGTTTGGTCCCCTGCAAAAGCCCCAGTCCTCTATGGGGTGTCCCGAGGAAGCTTCACATTGCACAGAGGCTTTTTGGATGCCGGGGAGAGGTGGTAGTCAGAATCCTAATGCCTTGATGACAAATACTGACGGTAATGATGGAAGATCTGGGCTCGGAGTCCAACTCCACCATTCCCCAGCTTGGACGAGTGAACTTGGACAAGTCATATCCCTCTCTGATTGCCTCTCTCGGAAACAGGGATACTCAACTGCTACTTGTTATAATCACAGCATTACCCACCGGAAGGGAAGATTCTAAGGATCAAATGAGATCAACTGTGCCATCCGCATGAAATGATAAAGGGTCGGGCAGTCAGCATTCCTTCGGTGCTTCCTCTATACCAGATGCCAGGCATAGAAATGGAAAGAAAGAAAATCTCTGCCCTTAAGCAGTTTACATTGTAGGGGGAGAAGACAGCAGAGTAGAGAAGAAGGAGGAGGAGAGCCAAGATACCTGTGCGAGGTCATGGTGCCAAAGTCCCGAGAACCAGGAGAGCACAGAAAATGGAAGTTTGCAAGCCTGGGCCATCTCCCAGCTGGAAACTGTCCACCCTCTTCCCCTCTAGAATCTCCCCAATAAGAGAAGAGGGCTAATGGGGAAGAGGGAGAGCTATTCCAGGGTAAGTAAGAAGGCTGCTGAGACACAGAGGGAAAATCCAGAGTTAGAGGAGAGCCAAGTGTAGAATAGCTATATCTATCTATATTTATATGTAGGAACTTTTCACTATTATCAGTATTATTAGCATTAATAATAGCAACATTAATCATAAGGAAGAGGTGTTTAGGGGAGCAGGGAGCAAAGGACACAAGTGAAGATGGAACCAAGCCACACTTGGTTCCCAGTCAAAGGCATTCCATAGAGAGAATCCAGTGATGAAGCAGGTTTGGGGCTCTGACTCAGAGAAGAAGATCTGATGGTCACAATGATTCTTCCTCCAAAGAGAGGTCACAAAACTCATGAAAGGGTTATAGCTATGCCACAGTTTTGTAAAAGTTAAATTAATTTCTAATAATAAAAGATTTATATTTTATGAAGTTTATTAAAGATTATTAGAAATCAAGGATACAAAATAATAAACCACATGTCTAGGCTGATGAGCCATTCACAGCCTACTTACTACATGTTGCAATCCCTGAGTAGAGGAAGAGAGTCTTGGGAAGCAGAGAGTCCATTAAATACTCAATTGTGATCTCGCCAGGTGGAGACTCAGGTGAGATTATAGGGAATTCTGGGAAGTACCAAGGACTTCTGGGGATTGAAGTCTGGGGTTCAAATCTCCATTTTTACCAAGAGCTCTGGACTTGGGGTCCTGCAGTGCTGATCCAGGAAAGATCTTCTTCCCATGGGTGCCTCCCAGAACTGTTCTAGACCCTGAAGTCACAGACAAAGGGCACAAAGACATGCCCACAACCAGCATTGATGAGAAATAAAGTCAGGTAGATCTGGCCTTTGATAGAATAAGAGGGCTGTTAGCAACATGTACCAGTTGCACTCAGCTAAAGGAAGGCAGAACAGTCAGTCCCTCCCATTTAGTTTGAAATCAGCCTTTTCTCTTCCTGTGCTGGGAAGCCACACACCTCCCAGGTTCTTGGGGGAAACTGAGGCCTCTCAGAGGCGTGTGAAATGAACATAGAAACGTCACCCATTAGCTGGCACACATGCTTTAAGAAAGAACTCCAAGTTAAGTGAGGGGGAGGCCACACGGCCATCCGAATGTGCTGCCTTCCTGAATGGATGGGCAGAAGCCCTTGAAGTTTCCAGTGCGGTGTGATGTGGACATCAGAGTGTATGACCAAATTGCCTCCAGTAATATCTTTCTTTCTCTCCTCTTTTCCGAATGAATAGCTATAAATCTAATGTGTCTCCAAGATTAATTTTAACACAAGGCAGCCAGGACTGGCATGGCTATCTCCCTGTTTTCCATCTTGAATTCCTCTACCAGGCTGTTAGATCAGATTCATTTTAAGAGTAAGAAGTGGGGAGCTATGAGGAAAAAACAGGAAGGGAGGGCGAGTGGGACATAGAAAGTGCCCAAGCCATTCTGGGGAGCCGAGTCAAAATGTGCTGCCTCTTCATTTTCCCTTTGGGATCTTCCCACTAGGCTGAAAGTTAAATGCAGAGGAGTGCCTCGATTGACAAGCATTTATGAAGCAGCCAGTCCTACCAGGCCCTGTGC
Source organism: Monodelphis domestica (assembly GCF_027887165.1). Classification (NCBI taxonomy): domain Eukaryota; kingdom Metazoa; phylum Chordata; class Mammalia; order Didelphimorphia; family Didelphidae; genus Monodelphis; species Monodelphis domestica. Next base: position 320,894,483 of record NC_077231.1, read on the forward strand.
TAAATTCTGGGACCAGAAAGACAAAGCTGTAATGGTTTCTGCCTCCGAGGAGCTATTAGCTGCTGAGGTCACTGAGACACGGAACGGAGGCTTGAGGTACACCAGTGACTTGGGGGTCACGATATAGATGTTGGGCCAACAAAGAAGTAGGCAAGAAGAGAGCCAGAAGAGAAGTGACATGAAAACCCAGAAAGAAGAGAAGGCAGCCAGCGGTGTCAGATGCCCAGAGGAGTCAAGAACCATAAAAAATTAGGGAAAACAAAACAAAAGAAGAGATGTGGCAATTCGGGGATCTTCAGTAAAATTGGAGAAGGCAGGATCCACTGACGGATGAGGTCAGAAGCCGGAACATAAAGGACTGAAAAGTGAGAGGAGGAAAAGTGACCCGGGTACTGTGGACAACTCCCAAATCTCTCTCTCCAGCATTTGCCTTGATGTTTTTAAGCTTCCACAAAAGCTTACTTACTTCAAAGGAAGAGCGAGAATAACTGTACCAAATTCCCTCCAGTCCCACCGCACACTCTGGAATCCTTCTGCTCCACACCTCTGGAGTTCCCAGCCTAAAGACCTCAGAGGTGAGTAGCCACAGCATCGTCTGAACCCGTCTGCCACATCTGCCTCCTAAAGCATGCCTTAATGAAAGATAACCTCAGTCTAAACTGTGCTGAAGTGGAATGAGCTGAGCTCGGATCACTGTTGGTCAAGGACACTGAAGAAGGGGCTTAACCACTGGATGAGAGGGCAGAGGATACGCTTATCAAGCCCACGACCCTTTCCAAGTGGCCATGATGGTAAGAGTTTATTTTCTCTCAAAGTAGGAAATGCCTCATTATAGGAACAAAGGACCAGAGGAGACCTCCAGCCCCATCATTTTACAGATAGGGAAGCTAAGGCACATTACAGTGAGGTGATTTGCCCCACCGAGAGTACCAGAGACAGGCTTTTTACCTAGGACCTCTGACAACTGTAATTTACAGGCAGCCTCCTCAGTGTTGTACTGCCCTTGTAAGAGGATCAGGGCAGGGATGACCCTAAGTCCTTGTTGAAACCTAAATTGAAATGGTAGGAAGTCTCTCTTGTTCTACAATGAACTCTCTGTGGACAAGGACTGTCTCTTGCCCCCTTTTTTATTTTTTGCTTCCCCAGTACTTGACAATGTACCAGGCGCATAGTAGGCTCTTGATACATGTTTATTGAATGAATGGATGGATGGATGGATGGATGGATGGATGGATGGATGGATGGATGGATGGATGAGAGGTGAAATGATATACTCAGGGTCACGAAGTCAGGGTGTATCAGAGGGAAAACTTGAATACAAAACTTCCTGATTCATTTGCCACGGTTGAGCTGCCTCTCAGAGAATGAAGAGAACTAGATAGAATCACCAGCCTTTCTGCTAGCTAGATACATATATCCTTGGTTAATCATTTCACTTCTCCAACTATAAAATTGAGAAAATCTACCTTAGCTGGTTGATATGAGGAAAGTATTTTGTAAGTGGTAAAGTGGTACAAGATGTGAGTTGTTATTGCTGTAAGTAATAGTAGCTGCTCCACTGTCCCTGGGTGGCACAGTAGCTACAGAGTTGAGCCCAAGGTCAGGAAGACTTGGGTTCAAACTCATGTGCAAACATGTACTAACTGTGTGACCTCAGGCAAGTCATTTAACCTCTCTCTGCCTCAGTTTCCTCAAACACAAAGTAGAATATATAAATTTTCTCATGAGGTTGTTATAAGGATAAGATAAAATACTTACAAAATGCTTAGCATAGTGCCTGGCAAGATTTGGTGCCATACAAGTGTGTTGGTGCTTCTGGTAGTAGCAGTAGGAGGAGGAGTAGCAGTAGGAGGAGGAGTAGCAGTAGGAGGAGGAGGAGGAGGAGGAGGAGGAGGAGCAGTAGGAGTAGTAGTAGTAGTAGTAGTAGTAGTAGTAGTAGTAGTAGTAGTAGTAGTAGTAGTAGTAGTAGTAGTAGTAGTAAATAGTAGTGGTAGTAGTAATAGTCATTGTCCTTCATAGATAATGGAGAAGAGGCTACTTTTAGAGAAGAATCCTACTGTAAGGTATCAAGCCAGAAACTCTTCTTTGAAACTGTATGTCAGGACCAGGGGGAATAGGAAAATGCAAACTCATTGGCAAGCCAGCAAGTGTGTGAGAAAGAAGAGTCTGGGAGAAAGAAACAGAAAGTTCATGGTTATTTGAGAAAAGGAGGAAGAAAGGAGGAGGAGGAAGTGGTGGTGGCTCATTAATTTTCTCTTAAGTAAGAAGATGAGAGCCTCCAGTCTTTTATGTCAGAGTTTGATTCACTAAAGCATTTGTCAGCTCAGTCATCCTTCACATTTTGGTTTCTGAAATAGTGCCTCGGTGTTCCATTCCAACTGCTCAAGGATCTCCATGAACACCTCTTCGTGGGGACTGTCTCCCACTGCCCAGCACTCCCTGATGTCATGCCCTGGCTTCCCTCTATTGAACTTGAACTTTCTTCTAAGCTAATCTGGGGCGCCTCTTTGGGCAAATGGGAGAGAGCTAGAGGATGCCTGAAACTGAGCGTTGGAAGTGATTTTGGAGATCGTGTGGTCTTTGTATGGCTGACGTCAAAGAGGAGCAGGGACGTTGTGGCTTGCTCCAAGCCACCCAGGCAGTCAATAAGCTGAGGTTCTGTTTCTACTCTATCACTGGCCCTCCTTTCTCAGCTGATATACATATTTAGCAGTGGGCTATGTGGGACAGATCTCCCCCCATCTGGGGCACTGTCTGTGGTCAGGCTGTGCATTCTAACATGAATTTGCCTTACAAAGAGCTATCACTCCATCAATCAATAAACATTTAAGAAGCACCTGCTGTGTGCGAAGTGCTGGAGATACCAAAAGAAGCAAAGTACAGTCTCCACTCTCAGGTAGCTCACAGACTGAAGCAGGAGATGACACACAAATGAGCTACATACAGGATGAATGGGGAATAAGGATTAGCAGGGGGAAGCACTAGAATTAAGAGGGACTGGGGCAGGCTTCTTGATGAAGAAGGGATTTTAGATGGGACTTGAAGGAAGCCAGGGAAACCAGCAGCAAGTTTGGGATCACATGCATTCAAGGCAAGGGGATCAGGGGGATAAGAAGCCTGTACTTGGAGGAGCAAGGAAGCCAGTGTCCCTGGATAGGAGAATGCTTGCCATAGAGTAAAGTGTGAGAAGCCTGGAATGTAGGAGAGGAATTTGAAGATTATGAGGGGCCTTGAATTTTCAGCACAACATTTTGAATTTAATCCTGGGGGAAATAGGGAGCCACTGAAGTTTACTGAGAAGGGGAGGAGGGAACATGGTCAGAATTGTGCTTTAGGAAAATCACCTGTTGACTGAATGAAGGATAGATTGGAATGAGGAAGGACTTGAGGCAGGCAGACCTATCAGCAGACTCTTGTAACATTCCAGATGAAAAGCAGTCACTACTGAACATCTGGTCAATAGCAACTCGTATTTCCAGTGTATAAAGGATTCCTGATTCCTACATCAGATCTCCAAATTAGATGAGGTGGCTGTCCCTACTAGAGTGAAAATAAATGCCCTGACAGATTGATACCCTACTGTTCAGATTCTCAGGAAAATGATTTGTTCCTTCAAAAAATTTAAGTAGTGCTTCCATGGGGAAATAGCACCCAAACTGGAGCTGAAGAGGAAGAGGAAAAATCTAACTGGGGTCAGGAGGTTGAAGTAAGGAACAATGTGCCACACAGAAGGAAAGGAAGGGAAAAGACCACTGAATTTAGGGAGCTACATAGTAGTTGGGAACTAGGGAACAGCTAAGCCCTGGGAGGACTAGGGTGAACTTTTTAAGGAGGAAAAATTCTTCTTTTATAAAGAATGTTAATAAAAACTGACCTCTGCCACAAGAAAAGGAACCCTCCACTATTGATTAGAAGAAGAGATGAGTTATTAGTGCCTTGTCAGTGAATCCCTGCCAAAAGCATCCCAATCTGAAAAAGGAAGAATATGCCTGTTTCTTAGACTATGCATCTGTGGATGAAGAACCTCCTTACAAATCGGGTGAGCTAAGACTAACTGGCAATTCATGGGAGTAGAAAAGGTATGTCAAAAAGGAAAATAGACTCATTACTTGGGGAGAACCAAGAAGTACAGCTGAGCTATACTATACCCCAAATTCTTCACAGAGGTCTAGAAAATGTACCAGATGAAGTCCCAGTTGGGACATCCAAGAAAACAATCAGTCATTTCCCCAGTTCACATGTGAATAACAAGGAAAAAAAGTCTCCAGACCCCGAGGATGAGCCTCATCAGGAATGACCTCATAAGAACACCCTAACCCAAGAGGAAGCTGTACATCAAGGCAAGAAGATGTCCCCAATCCAGCAAAGAGGGATCTATATTTGTACAGGATATGGGAATAGTTGCCACCTGACAACTTGCTTACTACTCAATTCCAGGTCACAGATCCAGAGCTGACTGAGGAGGAAAACTGTACCTAGTATGACATTCCCTAGGACAAGGAGCAGTCATAGTCCCCCAGCTATACAGTGAGATAAGAGCAAATTTAGAAGCAAATAGTAGCATTATGGCTCTGACCCCCAGGAACAAAGCAGTCTCACTTTCAGCTTCCAACATGCAGGAGAATAGAATGGGAATTTAAACCAAAAGGCATCTGGAAATTGTCACTCTGAAACGAACAAGCTTCCCAGAGGGCTGATAGTGTCTGAATCCAGCAGCAGTCTACTGGAACTCCAACCAGGGGCAAGACCAGAGGTATATTACACAGGCCCTATCCCAGGTCAGGAATTTTGAGAACTTGGACCAGGAGTCAATGTTCAGACTTTGCTTTGAATCAGACTTGCTAAAAACTTGTAGACTTTCAGCCTGTGCTGGCCCTGTTATCTTATGTTACCCAATACTTTCAAGAAAGCAGCATTAGTACCCAAGAGGCTATAAGATCAACTCAAACATTCGCCCAACAAGTGCAAAAAAACCCTATTCCTAATAAAACATTCCAAGTCAGGAAGTAGGTGAAAGTGTGAGCTAGCAAAAAAGGAATACATTCACAAACAAGTTATAGTGATAAAGACACTCAAGACAGAAATCCATAAAAGAAGGACCCCCGAATATCTGCAAACAAAGCCTCAAAGAAAAATACATTTCAAATAGAAGTCTTAGGAGATAGAAAGAAAAAGTTTTAGAAGAGTTAATAGCTTATATAAAATTTTGCTGAGGTAACAAAATCATTGAAAATTAGAATGGAAAAACAGAAGATAATTACTGCATTAAACAATAAGCAATATTAAAACAAAAAATTTAAAAAACAAAAAAGAAAAAATTTTCCCTATTTTCATACTTATACAACTAATCTGAAAAATAGATCAAGGCGAGATTATGACTGAATCATCAAACTACCTGAAATCCATGACCAATTTTTTTAAAGGGTCTAGAAAATGTATTTCAAGAAATCATAAAATAAAACTACCTAAGTCATTGGAAACCAAGAGGAAAATTAGAAACAGAATCCATTCACCTCCTGAAAGAAATCCCAAAATGAAAACTCCCAGGAATATCATATCTAAAATCCAGAGGTCCCAAGTTAAAGGAAAAACAAAACAAAACAAAAAAAGTCAGGTACTCAGTGAGTACTGAGGAGACATATTCAGGTTCAAATCTGATTTAGCAACCACAAAAGAAATAGAGAGGTTGGATATGATTTTTCAGATGGCAAAGGAGAAAGGCTTACAACCAAAAATAGCACACCCAGAAAAACTAAAGTTCATTCTATGAGGGAGAAAATGGGTATTTAGGACTTCAGAGCATTCCTGATCAAGAGATCAGAAATGCCTTAGAAATCTCCTAATGCACACATTGATATTAAGAAAAACGTAAAAAAGTTAAGTTAAGCAAACTCATAGACCAAATCAAATGAAGAAAATAAAAAAGAAAAAGAGAGAGAGAGAGAGAGAAAGGAAAGAAAGGAAAGAAAGGAAAGAAAGGAAAGAAAGGAAAGAAAGAAAGAAAGAAAGAAAGAAAGAAAGAAAGAAAGAAAGAAAGAAAGAAAGAAAGAAAGAAAGAAAGAAAGAAAGAAAGAAAGAAAGAAAGAAAGAAAGAAAGAAAGAAGGAAGGAAGGAAGGAAGGAAGGAAGGAAGGAAGGAAGGAAGGAAGGAAGGAAGGAAGGAAGGAAGGAAGGAAGGAAGGAAGAAAGGAAGAAAGGAAGAAAGAAAGAAGGAAAAGAAAGTTCGTATACATTTTTCAGGTTTTTCTGAATTTATCCTGTTTGTCTTTTCTTATAGTACAATAGCATTCCATTACAATCATATACCACAACTTGTCCAGCCATTTACCAATTGATGGAACAACCCACTCCCTGCCTCAGTTTCCAATATTTTGCCACTACATTTTGCTACTACAGATTTATAGTGGCAAAATATATATTTGTATAAGGGGTCCTTTTCCCTTTTCTCTGATCTCTTTGGGATACACACCAAGTAGTGGCATTGCTAGGTCAAAGAGTATGCAGTTTTATGGTCCTCTCATTGTGGTTCCATGTTGCTTTCCAGAATAGTTGTATTAGTTCACAGGTGTACCAACAGCATATTAGTTTCTCAATTTTCTCACATGCCCTCCAAAATTTATCATTTCCTTTTTGGTCATATTAGCTAATCTGATTGTTGTGAGGTGGTATCTCAGAGTTATTTTAATTTGTGTTTTTCTAATTTATAGTAATTTGGTTGTTCATCATTTCTTGTAAGACAATAGCATTCCATGGTAATCATGTGCCACAACTTATTTATCCATTCCTCAATTAATGATCATCCCTTTGATTTCCAAATTTTTGACACAATTTTAAAAGCTGCTATTAAGGATTTTATACAAATAGGTCCTTTTCCCATTTCTTTGATATCCTTGGGATAGACCTAGTAGTGATATTTCTGGGTAAAAGAGTACAATTTTATAGCATTTTGGGTATAGTCCTAAATTGTACTCCAGGAAGTTTGGATTTGTAGATTACTCTATCAAAAGTGTATTAGTATCCCAATTTTTCTAGAATTTGTCATTTTACTTTTCTGTCACATTAACCAATTTGAAATGTGTGAGGTGGTATCTCAGAGTTGTTTAATTTGTATTTCTTTAATCAGTAGTGACAGAACAGTTTTTTTGTTGATAGTTTTGATTTCTTCTTCTGAAAATTGCCCTTTTATATCATTTGACCATTTATCACCTGGGAAATGACTCTTTTAAAAGAATAATAAATTTGGTTTAGTTACCTATATATTTGAGAAAGGAGGCCTTTATGAGAGAAACTTGCTATAATGTATTTCTCAGATTCCTATTTCCCATCTAATGTTGGCTGCATTATTTTTGTTTGTGCCAAAGCTTTAAATATCAGGTAACCAAAATTACTCATTTCACTTCTTATAATCCTCTCCATCACTAATTTGGTCATAAAATCTTCCCTTATTCATAGATCTCAGAGGTGCATTGTCCCAAGCTCCCCTAATTTACTTGTGCTATACTTTTTCTGTTTAAATTATTCTCCCATTTTGACCTTATATTGTTATGAGATATTTGCCTCATTTCTCCCAAACTGCATTCTAGATTTCCCTGTAATTTTTCTCAAATTTTGAGTTCTTACACCAAAAGCTTTCATCTTTGTGTTTGTCAAATACAGATTACTAGATCGATTATAACTATGTATTCTGTAGCTAATCTGTTCCACTGATCTGCCACTCTAGATGTCCCAGTTACTCTCATTAATTGCCTTTACTTTCATCTTCATTGGTGGTGCATTCACCATTTCCATTTTTGATATTAGTGATTTGGTTTTCTTCTTTCCTTTTTTTCAAAGCCAAATTAACTAATGACTTATCTATTATAATCTTTTCCCCCACCAAATCAGATCTCATTTGTTTGACTAGTTCAATGGTTTTTATTTACATTCAATTTTATTATTCTCTCCTTTGGTTTTTAATATTTCCATTTGGTATCTAATTGGGAATTTTTAGAATTTTGGTTTTGTTTTTAATTGCATGACCAATTCATTGATGTGTGCATTTATAGATAAAAATGTTCTGAGCACTACTTTGACTCCATCCTACATATTTTTGTGAATTATCTCATTATTGTCATTGTCTTTATGAAATTATTGTTTCTATGATTTGTCCTTTGACCCACTTGTTCTTTAGGATTAGATGCTAACTTTTAATCTATGCTTCTGTGGCCCTCTATTAAATGTGAATTCGACTGTATTATGATCATGAAAGGTTTGAATTTCACATTTCTGCTATTCTGTATTTGTTATGAGGTTTATATGCCCTAATAATGGTCGATTCTTGTGAAGTTGCCATGTATAGCTGAGAAAATAGTCTAGTCTTTTCTAGGAGGAAAGAAGATTTGTTTTTGCTCTGATTTGTCCTGTCAATGACTCTCACAGTGCCTGGCGCAAACTTAATAAATGCTTGTTGAGTGAGGACTAGAGTTCTGCTGCCTCCCCTATTGACCTTTTGAACAATGCAATGATGTGAGCATTAAGTTGGTTTTAGGGCATTTGGGTTCAGGCTTTATTTATGTTTGGGGCATTATGGGCAAGTTGTCTCATCTCCCCGGGCCTTGTTTTCCTGATTTGCAAAAGAGAGGGATGTACTGGATGACCGCTAAAGTCCTCTACATGTCTAAATCTGGTTTTGCACTACTATAATCATTATGTAATCTGTTCTTTTGGCTCTGCTGTCTTCATTATGCCTCTCTTTTTAACAGTTCTACCCATATTTATCTGATTTCCCCATATGTGGCATTCCTTATGGTGCAATACTATTCTCTTTTATTCATGTAACACAATTTGTTAAGCCATTCCCTGGACGCTGGGCACAGTTATTGGTATTCATGGTGGATTTTCCCATTCTCTGTAAGCCCTGCCAAATCACTAGATTATCTTATTTTTCATCATCTCCAAACCCCATTCCCAGCTCCCAAGCTTTATCCCCTGCCAGGTCCATGTTCAAACCTTGTCCGTCGCACTCAAAAGAGGCCAGTCATATGCCAAGGAATATTTGTTTCTGTTCCTGGATAACAAAGCCATCACAACCTCTCTCCTTCTGGTGGGTGTTCTCTCCCTTCCGGTGATAAGCTCCTACTGGTTTCATAAGAAATATTTTGAGAGAAAAAGGCCACCCGGCGTTTTTAATCAGAGGCCCAGATCAGAATATCGGTGGAAACTCATTAAAAAAGGCAGAGCATGAAAGCGGTGGTTGCCAATTGGGCAGTGGCACCAGGATGACAAGGAAGCTCTAGCAAGTTTGCATTTGGGTCTTGGACAATGTCTCAGAAAGGAGAAACATTTCCTTTTGGAAGGAAAAATAAATGACAGATTTGGCCAGCAAAAAGTTCTCAATCAGAGAAATCATGGGGAATCCCACCTATTGTGAAGAGCCATTAATAGAGTTAAAGCCCCCAAAAGGCAGCCCCCTTGGCACTATAGCTCATCTGAAGGCGGCTTAAGGCATAAGAAGTTTCATGGACAAAGAAATGATCAACTAAAAATGAAAATGGAGACATTTAATTCAGGGATGTGGCCAATGGGGGAATTTGTCTTACATGATTGCATATTGGTGGCTCTTCTGGTTTTTTTCCTTCATTGTGTTTTGATCGATGAGGAGATAGAGGGCTGAAACATTAAATTATGTTCATTTAATTTTAAAATGACAAGATTTCTGTTGGAGCATTCTTTCGTTCCTTGAATCTAAGGCTACATGGGAAGACATTCCACTCCCCCCACCAGTGGCTGCTATGAGAGACCGTCTTTCCGATTCCCTTTCCTTGGAGTTCCTGACAAAGGCATCACACCCATGGAGGAAAGGGCCCTGCAGGAGCCTCTGCCTGGAGTTCTAAGATAAATGAGAACAAAGAACAAAGAGAGATGATGACATTAGCAAACCCCAAACCCTTCCTCTGAATCCCTAAACCTTTCATTTATCATTCTCTGCAGAGAGCTCCCCCGACTCCTGCCCCTTTTCTCTACAGAAGACATGACTTACTTGGTCTGGTTGCACTTCAGGGCTGGTTCAGTTTCATGAAGGTTTTGATAATTCTTCATTGACTTATGAGGCTGAGACAAAAGGCTCCCTTTCTTTGGGTCTCCAGATCTTCCTTATCTCTGTGCCCGGCATATACCAAATGCTTAATGAATGGTGACTGACTGACTGACTGACTAAGGGAACGGTTCACTGACTGCTTCTTGTCACCACTTCGGCTGCCATGACCCTGGGCACTGGGGGCTCCTTCCAAGGAGGGCTCCGTGATGGCAGGGATTCTGCAGCATCCCAAATCCTCATAGCCAGACAGTACACTCAGAGGATGCGCTATCTTCTTCTTTTTATCGACTGACATTAGAATAAGTCTATGATTTGGGTTCTCCCAAAGGCTTGCTGGAAGCAGGATGTCTTCCCAGACCATCTCCTAAACTTGCAGGCTTTTTTGAAAGACACCACAACAGAGGTCATTCCGATTGGCCCTCTGGTTATTGATATTAAGGGAGGCAGGAGAGGCAGGCACATCCACCAGAAGCATTTGCTTTTGCCATGGAGTAGACGAGGAAGGAAGACCTGGAAACGCATTGATGATCCTTTTGGTGGACGTTGTTATGTAGGATGGAGCGACCGCTGGGACCCTGCAGAATCTTTTCAACAAGATCCAAAGTCATTCCGGAGTTTGACTGACCTGCCTCTGTAGGAGAAGCCCCAACCCCAAGACCTTCTAAGGCTTAATTAAATGGGATACCAGGTAGATCACTCATATTACTGCCCCCCGCCCAGACCCAGTCACTTTTTCCAGCTACTTATTATGCTGTGGCACAACTAGAATTATTTCCTGGCCCTCTGTGCTTCGTTCCTTATTAGGCAATTCTGAGAACACTCATTTGAGTGGCCTCATCTACCCAACTGGTACTTGCCTCAGTTTCCTATTAGTGTAATGACAAGTCTTTGTTTAGTCATTCTCTAGAAATGTGAGCCCTGAACGGCTCTGGGCTATTGGAGCAAAGTGCATATCCTGCTACCTGGATGAGCCTTTGCCATTGAGGGGCAACAGAAGCTTCACACTCTGCTGTTCCCTTTGGCAGATCTGTGTTTTCCTCCTCTAAGTGCCCTCCCTGTGTGGCTGTTACTTTGTAGGGACAATTCCTTCTTCTTTTCCACTGTACATACATATTTAAGTAAGAATCTAGTATAGGAAGATGTATGGACAGATTTGCATCTGTCTGCATCTACACACAATTTTAATCTGTATGGATTTAGAATCTTAAACCCTAGAGACTACATCTCCCACAATCCCCTTTTCCTTTTCCTGTCATGCATCATTGGTTAATTTCGTATTCGGTTTCAACTTCCTCCACACTGGTACTCTCTCCTGGAAGCTCCCTCTCTGGCTGGACAGGCATGGAGGAAGGGCGTTTCTGACTGGCTTTCTCTGTTTTTATTTTACTTTCTCTTTGCTCTAAGTTGATTTTAATAGATAGTATTAAAATAATACTTGGAATATCAAATATTAATTTTAATCTTTACAAATCTCTCCTATCTCTTCTCTTATTAGAGATCTTCAAGCAAAAGCTATGGTAGCACTTGTCCAATAGGTCAAAGAGATACCAGTTAGAGTAGCTGGGCCCTGAGACCTTTTCTACCTTTGAGAATATTATTATTATTTTTAAACCCTTACCTTCTGCCTTAGAAGTGATACCAAGTGTAGATTCTAAGACAGAATTGTAAGCACAGGCAATGGGGTGACTTGCCCAGTCACCGATTTGAACTCATGACCTCCCATCTCCAGCCCTGGTTCTCTATCCACTGAATCACTTAGCCGCCCTGAGATTATTTTTAAATATTTTCCTCTATAGTGTTCCAAAACTGAGCTTCCACCTACAGTGGCAATGCCCTTGGCTCTTGTGTCCATCTGCCTGGCAAGGAGGTCAGATTTTCTGGTGGATACTTTCTGGGCTACATTGGCCTCCTCGTGGGGGCCCATGTCTTATATCAGCTTCACGTCTAAGAAATGGTGTGTTGTCAGTGTCTTTCCTTTTGTTCATTTTCTCTTTGATGGGCGACAACTTTTAAGCAAGTCAAGGTGAACCCATTTAGGTATCTAATTGTTTTGAAATGTGATTATAAGTTGATATTGTCTTGGACCTTTGTTATAAACAGTTCATAGAATAAATTTAAGTCTGAAACAATTTTCCAGTCAATAATGAATGATTTTCAATCCCTTAAGATAGAGTAATTTGAAATTGTTTTAAATCATTTAATATACTTTGACTCCAACTCCTTCTGACTTTCTTCTTTCAAAAAGTCTTCCCGATATACCATCAATCCCAGGGGGGCTGCTGACTATTCTACAAAACTTTGATCTTTCTTTTGTCCTTAGCAAACCTTGCTTTCCAACCTACTTTATTATTTTTGCAGTTCTCCTAACTTCTCTCCTTCACCTTGAAGTTGCCTCATTCCAAGTTTGACTTTTAGCCTGGATGTGGACCCATAAAATATGACTTCCAAGCACCTGTCCTGAACTTTGTTCAATGTTCTCATTCTTTGGAAGCTTGTTGTACTGCAGTGTAGAAGGCAAATGACTTCCTTCATTTTTTTTCTTGCATTTCAAGTATGTTCTCATTTCATGTCATGCACCAAGACCACCAGTTTTGCGATTTCATTTTCTCTTCAGAATTTCAGCTTGGCAGAGCACTTGCTGAGCATCTTTGGGTCACATTCCTTCCATTATGATTTATCACCCCACCTATTTCTCGATGCAGGTGGCCTTGGAAACAGGGTTTCTAATGTACTTCTAAGGGAATCTTTGTCCACTTCCCATTCTTCTAACAAAAGTAGGGAAGCAAATGGGTTTAATTGAATTGGGAATTACAGCAAGGTGCCTGCTCTATTTATTGCCTGGGAATATCAAGAAAGGAGATAAGGAGGGTTATTTCTAGGGACTTTGTTGGACTGCAAAGAATTCTGATAGCCAGACAAGGTAAGAACTTTGGAGATTCTCACCTCTCTGACACTTCCTACAGTTAATGCCTGAGTTCTTAAAGTATTTCTTCTGCCTTTCTTTATTTTCCCTGAGAGACTTTGTGAAGGTTCTTTTAATAGCCCATAATGCCAATGTTTATTTTTCCTACATTAACAGGACAAAGTTAATGACTTCCCTTGATTTAAGAGTCCTCACACTTCCGTTCTGAATTTTTTGGGGGGCTAAGTAAACAAACATTTATTAAATGTCTACAATGTACTGAACATTGTAGTGTCTCTTCCAAATATCTCATTGAATCCTCACAATAGCTGTAAGAAATAAGTGCTATTATTTTCCCTAGTCCATAGTTGAGGAAACTGAGGCAGACAGAGGTCAAGTGATTTGCCCAGGTTCAGGAAGCTAATAAGTGTTGGTGGATAGATTTGAACTCTTACCTTTCTGAGTTCCTGCACTACAGGTACTACAACACTCTATTCACTATGACCCCTTCTATCTGGAAAGTAGGTGTGATAGTGAATAGAACTTGGAGGCAGGAGGAGCTGTTTTCAAATCTGCCCTCAGACTCTTATTCACCTATAAAACAATCTAGAGAAGGAAATGGCAAACCACTCCATTATCTTTGCCAAGAGGAACCCAAACGGAGTCACGAAGAGGCAAACATGATGGAAATGACTGAACAACTAGAACACCTGCCAAGGCAAATTGTTATTCAGTCCAAGAAGCTCTTAACAAGCTCCTTGTGTGTGTTATGCATCATTGACCAGAGATATGAAGACACCCAAAATGAAATAAAGCAAATCTATCCTGCCTTCAAGTAACTTCTATTCTAGAGATCATTAAATGGGCTTCAAATGGGAAGGGAAGGTGTTTAACCTACAAACATTTATTTTGGAATCACCTACAGTGTGCAAGACTTTTGCTAGGTTTTCAGTTCACAAAAGTAGGGGAAAAAACACATTGTTGTCTCCACAGAGTTTAGAATCAATAAGGTGTGTGTGTGTGTGTGTGTGTGTGTGTGTGTGTGTGTGTGTGTTCCGCATTGCCACTTTATCCATCATGCTTTTAATATATCGTGGCTTGGCATAAGAAATCAAATAGCAATTTTTGAGAGTTTCAAATAAGACATAAATGACACTTGATGGCCAGCAGATAACACAAAAAAATTACTTAGAAATGCATCAAATAGATTATTTTTGCCATACTTAACATTGACCTACATATAGCCTATGACCAAATAATTAGCCCAGATTTCACAATAAGATACTGTAAATACCCCATAAAGGAAAAAGAACAATTTCAGACTTCTCGGGTACAAAGGGGGGAGCCAAACATTTTATACAGGTTTTCCAGAGTTTGGAGGGCTGAGCCCCTAAACTCTTCAATGTAGATGGTATACCTGTACATATATGTTTATATACACCTATACTTTATATATACATACACATAGGGATATATACACATATATAGAAATATACAGAGATACACATATATACTTTTAAAATTGATAAAGCACTTTCTCATAAGGAACTTTTTTGGGCAATATTTCTAGTCCCTTCCTTCCCCTTTTTCCCCAAAGAAATCATAGGTGGCCATTTCCAACCAGGGTGAAGAGAAGCTGGATGTCTGTCTTTCCTCTTCATGTGTAGGCAGCCAGAAGAGGCAGGAGCACCAAATGGTGGCATGAGCTCTGATCAGAACGTCCTGAGGCCATCTTGGCATCGCTCTGCCACTCTGAGTCCTGGGGCAAGTCACTGCGCCTTTGTGGACTTTCTTTACCTCATCCATAACCAGAGGATTTCCGGTTGACTTCATACCAACCCTCCCCACCTTTTTGCTCTCTAGTTAAGCTGACCTGCTCGCATTTTATAAGCTACCCTCCATCTCTTGTCTCCTGCCTTTGAAGAAACTCATCCCCACATCCGGGCTCTACCCCACCTTCCCTTTCAAGCTCAACTTAGCTTTCACCTTCTACACCTGGGAGACTTTTCATGTTGTCCTCAAGGTGCCAGGCCTGTCCATTTCTTGTAATGAATAGATATTTTAAGTAGAAAAGTAGTTCTTCATCTTTTTGTGTCATGGACCCCTCTGGCCTTCTGGGAAAGCCCATGAACCCCTTCTCAGAGAAGTGTTCTTAAATCCATAGGAAATGATAAAGGCAAACACAGGTTCATGAAAATAATGATATTCCTCCTTCCTGGCTAGTTCATAACTCCAGTGCAATCTATCTTAGAAGCCACTGGAGGGCTTATCTTTGAGCCAGGGAAAGAGCTCATGATGCCTGACTGATATTTCTTCAACAAGTTTCTGCAGCAGTTGTGTCCCCTAAGGAGAACTTCAGGAACACTCCTTAGGGAACAGCTAGATTACTTTGGTTTTGTCTTTGCATCTACACTGATTTACACACAGTAGGTGCATAATAAATATTGAATTAGGTAGAATTAAACTGGGTAAAGTCTGGGGTCTTTTTTAGCTGTGGGATTATTGGAACAGAGCTTTTCTTAGAACACTTCAGCAAGGACCAAAGACTGTAGACATAAGACTACAAAAACCATTTATTTCATGCTGTGCTGTTGGATGGATGGGAGGTGGGTGGTACCCCTCTAGGGAACTAAGGGCCCCTTGTCATGTCATGCCCATCAATGAACCTTAGACATCTGGATGTGTAATGCTGGAATGTACAAACCTCATACTCCCCCCTCTCCCAGACACACAAAAGTACTCCCTTCTCTTCCCCGCAAGCAGAACTGTGCTCTAACCAAGGACAGGAGAAAGAAAAAAGATTTAGGTGCAAAGTGATAAAGGAGGGAGAAGTAGACAGGGAGAAACCCAGATGTCGAGGCATTCAAGTGGTTTGATGCTGCCCAAATGTTTTCAACACAAACCCTGGATGTATCTGTGGAGAGAGTGGTGAGAGGTGCCCAATCCCTGTTCCTCTCCATTGAAACTTTGGGTCTGCAGTTCAGAAAAGCCATCCTTTCAAGGTAACCACAATAAATTCATTCTTTCATGAATTTATTTATTGCATTCTGCTTTCTTTCATTCATTCAACCAATATTTAGTGAGCAAGCAACAAGAATTTTTAATATTAAATATATTTATTGATCTCCTTTGTATAATCTATCTTTCCCACTGTTCTTCACCTCCTCTATATTCTTCTTGAGAGCCAGCTTTTATTACAAAGATTAAAGAAAAATTCACTTTAGTAAAACTAAACCATTCATACCAGTTATCTGACATTGTATGCAGGGTCTCCAACCCATATTGCTCTGTTTACAGAGAAAATGGGAGACGGGTTTGTCACAGATTTTCTTTGGGGCCAAGTTTACTAATTATCTTTATTTCATTGTTTCTTTTAGAATTTCTTAAGTCTCTTCTATGGGGTAGGCATTATGGGAGGTCCTGAGAATACAGAGACAAGATAACACTGCCATGCCCCTGAAGCTAGGTGTTGGTAGCCCTGAGCTAGGTGTTGTGGGGATTCTGTGAAGTACACTTCCTGACTATCAAATGCCTACCATCCAGTTGGAAAGATATGACATGACCATCCAAAGTGTTAAACAACAGAATCAGAATTAAGGAAGAAATTCCATAAATCTACCTATGGCTGAAGCTAACTGAGTAAAACCCTAGTGATTACCCTAGATTCAGACAAGGGGAAATCCTTGCTTTTTGGTGTAGAGAACAAACCATCATGAAGGAGATGGGAATTTAGTGAGACTAAAAACATGAGGAAACTATGGCTCTCTGGGCTGTCCAAGCTTGCCTCTCACCCTGCTCCTTTTCCACTATTTTTCTTCTAGAGACTGGCATACCTGCATGCTCTCATCTCTTGGTGATCTCCATCCTTTGAGTGCCCAATTTTTAGAATAATTTTGCTGCCTGTCTTTCCTTTTCTTTCATTCTTTCCTCAACTCATTGTAATCCAATTCTCTTCTCTATCACTACTAAAATATATCTTTTTAAAGTCGCTGATATCTTCCTTGATGACAAGCCCAATGGTCCACATCCCAAATAATGTCTTTGATGACTTATTTTCTCTTGCTGATTTTAATGGAAGAATTAGCAAATATACCAATTATTCTGCAAAAATTAACACTCCTGACCAAGTTCTTTTCATATATTCTCTGCCGAAAGGCTTTTATAACACTACACTCAACATCTTTCTTTTTCTAACTCATCCCATCCAGTTTTGGGTCTCTGTTATTCACTGTTCATACTTCACCCACTCTAGAAATGATAGTTCCAAAAGCTTCTCTCCCTGGGTTAGCTCCTCCACTCTCATGATCATAATGATCACTCCTCCTTTGGCTTCTTTGTGTCTTTCAGAGGCACTTCCATTGTCCTAGTCATGGAGCCCCTAAACTTAGAGTCATATTCGACTCTTCTCTCTTCTCCCACTCTCCAAATGAGATAGCTAAAGAGCTTTGAAAATCTACAAGGCTATTGGATGCTAACTACTGGTATTATTTTTTTAATATACTTATTGAACTTCTACAAAAATCCCATGTTCTCTTTTATCAGTGATTTGTTCAAATTTCCCTCTGGCTGCTTCTTCCCCTCATTAGACTGTCAGCTTCTTGAGGACAAACAGAATATGTATATCTTCTCTTTGCATCTTTAACATCAATATTGTAGACTCTTGATACATTATTATTGAATTTGGTTCAATCATCAATAGTTTTAATTGTCTCATAATGTTCCTCCCCACTTCAGAATTCAAAGTTTTTCTAGGTAGAAAGTAGAAATTATGATTTATTATATAAATAATTATCTGAAAAAGAGAGTCATAGTATTATATATGTAATTATGACCAAGAATTCTTCTTGCAAACTTCAGTTTTTAAAAGAACATTCATAAAAACGAGGGGTAACCTTGGTGGCTCAGTGGATAGAGAGAAAGGGCTGGTGATGGGAGATCCTGGGTTCAAATATAGCCTCAGACACATTGTAGCTGTGTGACCCTGGGCAAGTCACTTAACCCCCATTGCCTAGCCCTTACAGCTCTTCTGCCTGAGAACGAATACATAGTATTGATTTTAAGATGGATAATAAGGATTAAAAAAAAACCAGACCTTTCAGTGTTACATAATTATTCTTTTCCTTTCTCCCTCCATCACGTTGTCTCTTTTTTTTAAAGAGTCCTTTCACAATGATGTAAAGAGATAGACTTTTAATTTTCATTGGCCACAAGTTAGAGTGCGATAATGGGAGTCACAAAAAACCTAAGCTTGTTCCCCATCTCTGACACTGACTAACTGGGTGAATAGTGGACAGAGAGTTCATCTCTAAGCTGAAGTATCCTCCTCTTTGCCCAGAAATAATTATCCTTTATGACCTACCTACCTCGGAGGGCCATGGTGGGCATTAAATTAAGAAATACGTGTACCATGCTAGTCAAATAATTGCTATTATTTAGTAATATCTCTTTTTTAACCCAATTCATTTAATACCTTCACAGAGCAGAGCTCTCACTGAACCAGCGACTCCTTTTGTTGATGCCCATTACGACCCTCCATGTCCTTCTAGACCCCATGACTCAAGGCCTTGTTATCCCTAGTTTCCTGAAGATACTTTCAAGTTCTCTTCATCTATCTTAGAGCAAATGAGCTGTTCATCCCTCGTCCCTTGCTCTCCTCATAGGACTCACCCAGCTTTCTTGTCTGATCTGGCAGTGTTCTCACAATATCCTTTATGCCACTTCTTCTGGGTGAATCTTGGTTCATAATAGATTTCAGTCCTCTCTTGCTCACCAGGACACTCTCCATTGTCCTTTGGGTGGCCCTTAAATTTTTTTCTTTGTTGACTAGACCATTCTGTGGCTCAGAACCACATCACACCGAGGAAAAAATATCACTGTTTACAAAGATGGGTCCCCAGATCAAGGAGACGTTCTTGGTCCTTAAAAGTGATGTACCATTTCCCAACCTCATCTCCTACTTCTGGTCACTTCCGTCCTAAGTTCATTACTTATGGACACTATAATTTCATTTCCCACCAGCTGCTCTGCTTGGTTTTGACTCCATAAGCACATCCTTGCACCAGGGACTCTTTGGTGCCCGTCCTTTTTTAATAATCCCTTTGGGGAGTCCCCATCCACTACTAGAGAGAAGTTTCTTGTAGGCCATTTCTCTTTCTTTTAGCACAGTGACGAGTCCCTTAATAAGTGTTTACTGATTATTGACTAGGCAACAAGTCAAGGCATTCGCGACATAAATAAATTCTCTGGGTTTTCGATCCATTTGCATGGGAAAGTTTGGAGGAAATCCATTCTTTATCCTCTCGGGTCTTCTGGCCTGGATAATTAGTCCCAAGTCTTCTGAGTGTGGCTAGATCAACCATAAGAAGCCCCCCACGGCTGATGCAAGCAGTACAATGGCATCTGATGAAAACAAGTGAATCCAGGGCAAGTTCTCTTCTGCAGCTAATCTCTCGTCTGTTGCCACCACGCTGGGGTTCCCTCATGATGGAACAACACCTGGGCAAAAGCTGACTGCTTGGTTTCTGTTTTATTTCTTATTCAATGATCAGAGCAGCATTAAGCAATTTTTTCTTCCCTGCTGATGCGGTTGGTTTTGTAAGGTGGCTGAGCCGGTATATGCTCGCAAAGGAAAAACCACCTTAGTGGAGCCTCCGAGCTTGTGCTAAATCAAAGGCGAGGGGCGAGGTGAATGTTTGGTTTTTAAGGAATACAACAAAGAAGAGCTCGTTGGGCCACTTCTATTCTGCAAGCCTTTCTGCAGTTTTGAACGGAGCTGTCAAATATCGCTGGAGGACGCCTCCCTGTTTCTCGGTTGTGGCTCCTTCGAAGATGGCTTCGTGTCACCGTGGGTCCGTTTTGTGTATGTGGGAAAGCCGTTATTCGAGGGACTGGCACGGAATGTTGCCTTAGACACTGGTTCAGAACAGTCTTGTGGGAGGAGAGCTCTTTCCCCTCCCACTTCTGGGTGACGCAGCAGCTCACTGGCCTACGCGGGAGTCTGTGGGACTTTGCGGTCCCCCGCGGGGGTCCCAGGACTGGGGCCTCCCGGCTTGGTCTGGAGATGATTGAGTTTGACCCGAAGGGCCAGGGAGAGCTGCTGTGGTGGCCAGGCTGAGGCCACCCCCGTGGCTACCTTCTCTCCCTCTCTTTATCCAACTTCATGAAAACCAAGGCCCAGAGTCCAAGGCATCTTAGTTCTTGCAGTCGAAGCATAAAATCAAGCCTTTAAAGCACTGCATAGATGGCAAAGGGCTAGAGATGCTCTCCCTTCTGTGCCCTTGCTCCAGCTCCGTGAACCAGTGGCTGGGAATATTCCTTTTTCATAGGGAAGAAAGAGTCAAAAGACTTTCTCAGGATCCCCCGTGGGAAGCAGGATTAGAACTTCGTCCTTGCTGACTGCCAGTCTAGTATGCTGAGTTCAGTGTCTTTGGCATTTCCTGGTTCAGAGCGCTGGAGAATTTATTGCACAACGTCCTTGAAATGGGGTCTCCCCCGGGGCTCACACGCACGCACACGCATCCACACACGCGTGCACACACACCCTATCCGTGCCTACTTAAAATAGCCTGGCTATTCTTAGACGAGACACCCGGGTCAGCCTTTACGGTTAACCCGATTTAAGTCCTTTCTTAAAACACGCTCCTGACTTCCCCGCCTTCCCCAACCTCTTCCTAGGCAGAGCAGCTTCCTTCTTTGGGTCTCAGCTTGTCCTGCAACACCGCCCAGGTTTAAGTCAATGCCCGGGTGATCTCTTCATTCCCTGCTGCTCTGTGAGGGAAAGAGCAGTTCCCAGGGGAAGGATCCAGCCTCGTTACCAAGCCAGGCGCATCCCCTCCTGGTGCTTGGATGAAGCGGGAGCCACGTTGTTTCGCCATCACGCTACCTGTCAGAACTCCAGCAGCCCAAGAGCTGCGGGAGAATCTGGAGCCTGCAATGGGAGGGAGCAGTGGGCACGTCTGTGTGCTGATAGTTATGAATAGTGTGAGTGTGAGTAGGTCAATTGACCTCCCCAGCTTCGGTTTCCTTATCCGTAGGGTGGGAAGAAAATAGCCACGCCATTAAACACGGAGGGAGGAAACTCTGTGAGCATGAAGTTGTTTCTTCAGCCCGTCTCTGCTTATAGAGGCACTTATCTCCCCTTCTCTGAGGATAGCCCTGTGTGCCAGTCCTGGCGCTATGAACTGATAATAAAGATGCCACCTGGGAGAGCGCCTGCCCCTAAAAAGCTCTCTCTCCAAGGGGACAGGAATGATAGCATGGCCAGGGAAGGGAAGGTGGTCTGGGGAGTCAGCAGGATGATTAGAGACAGAGTGGAGGGAATGGATAGCACCTTTCTAGAACTAATGGCCATAAAGCACAGGCTTGATTAAAATTCCCAGATGAAGAGGCGGAAGGGTATGTGTATGATGGGGCTCAAATAGTAAGATAGTGGCTGATGTGGATAGTTGACTGAAGGGATGGATGGATGTGCGAAGCATGGTCCTGGGCTTTCCACTGTGCCCTCTGACATGCTTGTTCCATAGGTAACAAAACCTTGCCTTCATCTTAGATCCAGTGTGGTGAACCTAGGGCACGTGTGCCAGAGGGGGTACTGAGAGTTCACCAGAGTTTGTAACTGGAAAGCCAGAGGGATGCAGGGGCCAGGTTGCTCCCCTCCCCTTTGCCTAAGGACATTTCTCACATCACCTGCCCCTCAATAAGGTTTGCCATCACTGTCTTAGATCTTTGTCTCTCCCACTCCTTCAGTCTTCCCCTTTTCTAGTAATCAGTGAGACCTGTATATCTCTGGTGACAACTTCCATGGCCATTGTCCCTCTTCTTCCATAACTCAATAACCTCTCTATATGTATTACTTCCTTTGGTTTTCTCATCAGCTCCTCTGGGTTTAATGATCATATGTCTGCTAATGATTCCCAGATCTACCTTTCCTGCCTGGACCTTACTGCTAATTTATATTCTTGCATCCCCAATTGCCTTTGTAATATCTGGAATTGGATGTCCAGGAGACATCTTAACCTCAATATGTCAAAAACAGAACTACCCATGCCCTTACTCCTTAAACCCTCTGCATACCTACCTTTCCAGAAAACTGGTCCTAGAGCCAAGAAGATATGAGTTCAAGTCTTTCCTCTAACATATACTGGCTTTGTGACCCTGGGCAAGTCATTTAATCTCATTCATTGTTCTAGGCAACTAAGAATCTGAATTGCAAGGAAGGTGCTAGCTTGTTTTGGTAGGAGTTTCTTCATCTGATGGTTCCTTGTATCACTGAAATCATAATCCTATCTATCACATATTCACTTAAAATAAAATAAGTACAAAATGGAAGACTCAACCTTATTTTTTTCCTATTACACTCTTCTAACTTCCCAACTGAGAGACAGATGAGGAGGAGGAGAGAAAAGGAGAAAGAGACAGAGACAGAGAGAATTATAAGTAGAGCAATTCCCACCAAATCTAGAGGACAAGAGAGTAAGAACATGGATGACATAATGGCTTTATAAATTAATATGGAGAAATAATAATATTTTCATTCCCTTGGCACCCTTCTCCTACCTGTCTCCATGTTTAGATGGGGCACCTGAAAGAACCTACTGGCTTATATTTTACAACCCACAAAGAGATTCCTGGTCAGGTTTCCTTCATCCTGGAATGGTCCCTGTATTATCCAAATCCAAAGAGAATTCAGAGTCTTTAGGGATTCTATCCAGAAAAAGCAGAGAACTGGGACAGAGGTCTAGCATTCATGACTATAGTGGATCTGAAGGAAAAGTAGCTCAAACTCCACTTAAACCAAACCTGTTTCCAATAAGCTGCTTAGTGCCACGACCTAAGCAATAAAGAATAAAATGCCCAACATGGGAAGGGACTGAGGCTGCTTTGGAGTTCAGTCTTAGGGGTATACCGCATCATACAAGTGAAGAAATCACAAAAATAATATAAAGGGTGAGGAGGCTAACATAACCAAATATTTTAAGAAGAATCAAATTGAATTGCAGTCTTAGAAGATAAATAGATGAATGAAAAGACTTAATTCTAAAATTAGAAGAAAAATGAGCACTAAAAACCCAAAGAAAAATTAACTTCTCTACAAAAACTTAACATGTTGAATGAAATTCAACAAAAGCCCCAATAAATATAGAACTCTATAGAGTCATAAGAGAATATGGAATCACAGCAAAAAGTTTCGTGTCTCACAAGAAAAATGGTAACCATAAGAAGAGAAGTCAGAAGGTAATAAATGCCCTCATTTGTGGCTTGCACAGCAGAAATAATGATCAGACAAATCTCTCCAAAAAAATTGAAAAGGGAACAAATGATTAGGAATTCAAGTGTTTTCAGATGAAATACAACCAGGAAGAAAAAAGAACAATGCCAAAAGAACCCGTGCTCTCTACAAGCCAAAGCCATTGATCTCAAAGAAAGGCTATTTAAGTTAATGATGGCAGAACTCTCAGAAGAACACCATGAATCAAAAACCCCAAAGATGCCATATATAATGAAATAAAATTACCCATAACTTCTGCATGCAGAAAGCAAAACACCAATAGAAAGAATCTGTGTGCTGAGTATAGAGAAGAATGGAAAGATTTACATGAAGTGATGCTATCTGAAGTATGTCATTCATCACCTTTTTCATAGAGGAGCTATGACATCACAGGATGATGTCTTGACTTGCAAGTTAAGTGATTTCAGTGAGGCAGAAACTACACAAAGTTGTCAGCCTCATTCTCTCTTCCAGTGTCTTCTAAGTCAATGACCCCAGATACAGTGATTGACTTTGGCATCTTTAACATCTGACAAAGCTCTAAGAACTCCACAGTGCAGGCTTCATCAGCCCTCATGGCCACTGGAATACGTTGCATTCATCTGCTCATTCCTCACATCCTCACATGCATGGTGCAGACTTCTCTCTAATTCACCATCCTCATTGTAGGCTTGAGCGGTCCTTGAAGATTTACCATTCATCAACAGTAGTGACAATATCTCTAACAGTCATTGAAGTATACTCTCTGACTTTGACATGGGTGCTTGGAATAGTAATCTGTACTAAAAATCACAGAATTAAAATAAACTTGTTTATGATACAAAATCTAGCATGTTGTGGCAGAGAACTAGCTAAATATAGGGGAATCGCCTCAGTGTAGTGACATCTAATCACACTCAATAGTCCCGAATCTCTGTTTCCATAGAAGTCCTCGCACATATTCAATTCTGTTACAAAGTGAAATCGTATCAAAAGCTATTGCTTGTACCAAGTGATCCCCCCACCCCACCATAAATTGTGAATGGCAATTTTAAGCGAGTTATTCTTTAAAGAATTTTATTTAAGAATTTAAATATATATATATATGTATATATATTCTAAAGAAGAATAAGAAGATGGCCAAGTAAGCATGTTGGTACAGTGGTGAATCAATCCACGATTCTTTGGCATGGTAAGTCCCTCCCCTAGCTCAAGTGCCCATCTTTCCATGGCATGCCATTCTCTCTCTGTTTATTCATTAATGTTTAACAGTGGATTGCCCTAAAAAGAAAAACGATGAGTGACCTGGTAGTGACAATGAGTCCCTGGAAGATATACCTTCCGGTGACAGTGAAGCAGCAAGAATCACAGAATGGGATGAGCAGGAAATTAGGGTCCACCTGTGCATGCCAACTGTCAGATGGCAGACTGCCAAATGGGCAGGTGTTCTGTATTTTGCTTCACACACAGTTGGTATTTGAAAAATGTTCAATAACGGCTGTACATTCATTCTCTTTCATAGTGAAATCCTGATTTAAAAATAAAAATAGGAAACCAGCAGCAGGGGAAGGCAGTAGGTTCCTCAGCTCTTGAGGCAGAGGCTGGGACAACAGAGGGATTGTTGGAGCTGAATGGCTCTGAGATGTGATGATTTCTCAGGAAAAGGAACCAAGCATCTGGACTTCTTCCCTGCCTCCCCACTTCCAGGCTCTTGTCATTCTTTTTCCTCCTTTTTTGTCAGTCACCTCATCAAACACTTCCCTGTCAGGTGAACTTTGATCCTTCAAAGAGAGCAGCACTCAGTTCTTCGCCCAGAGCCAGTGGGGCATCTCGTCCCTTAGGTGCCCGCGCCACCTCTGAATGGAGCAGAAGGGCCTTCTTAGATGGATAAATCAATGGGTCCAATTTGTCTGCTTGCGATTTAGTCCTGTTCTTCTTCCAAGCTGGCCCAGCCATCACCTGCCTTCCTTTTCCTGGTACCTCTCCTATTCTTGCAGTGAGTCTTTTCTCTTGGTTGTCCCTTGTGAACGGTAATGCATGACATCCTGTCCTCCACCCCAATTAAAGTGGCCTTCAGGGCTCTGCCTTTCAATCAGTCCACATTTACGAAGCCAGTGCCAGTCACGAGGCTAAGCTCTGGGGATCAGTCATTGCCCTGGAGGAGCTCACAGTCTAATGGGGGAGAGAATTAGCCCCCAAGTAGATACCAGGATCAAGAGGGGATCATGAACAAGGGGAAGGAATGAAGAGGGTTTGGGGAAACCTTCGAGTGAAAGTTGGGACTTTAAAGAAAGCCAAAGAGGTCAGTGGTCAAAAGAGAGGAGAGACAGTTTTCCAGGCACGAGAGACAACCAGAGAGAATGTCCCAAGCTGAGAGATGGAAGGTCTCATTTGTAAAATACCCAGGAGGCCAGTGTCCCTGCCTTATTCAAGAAATCGAGTTTGAGTTAAAATCCTCCTTCCGGCACTATTTTTGTGATGTTGGATGAGTCACCTAATTTCTCTGAGCCTCAGTTCCTTCATCTATAAAATGGGGAAAATTACAGCATCTACTTCCAACGGTCATTATGAGAATGAGATGAGGTGTCCCGTGTAAAATGCTTTATAAACTTTAACATATAAGATAATATCTTTTTTCTGGAACCTCTTTTGGGGAGTTTTGTTTCAGTTTGGGCTTATCCTAAGACCTCAAGATTCTGAGAAGCCAGATGTCAAAAACCAGAGAATAAAACACCAAAGAATCAGATTGAAAGAATATCTCGTGGGAAAAAATTGAAGCCAATTCACTCATTTTATAGATTAGGAAATAGACTGAGTGATTAAATGATTTCATAAAGGTCAGGTTTGATTGCAAAGGCCCTCCTCAGGCACTGGTCCTATAACTAGACAAGTTGCCACCCCCCAAGGAAGGCTGCCCCCTAATTTCTCCCTAGAGAAACAAGTGAGACTCTGTTTGGTGTCCAGCACCCCAGAACTAAAATAGGTTATGCTTGTTAGATTTAAATTAGTTTTGAGCATTAAATAGTTGTAGATAAGAGAGTGGGAGCCATAAAATGTGATAATTAAAATGTTTGGGAGCAAGGGAAATATATAACAATTATGACCGCTGAAATATGTTTTCTACTGTGTCTTGGTTTTATATAAATATAAGATGGTCGCCAGGGAATATATTCCCAATTTATGAATATGCCCAAGCCAACTGGGTTTTATAAAGAAATTTAATTTATAATACACTGATTAATCAATAGAAAAAGAGAGAAAGTAAGAAAGGAATAAGAATGAAGGGCCTCAAGCCAATAAGGCCTAGACCTCAGTCCTAAGAGATAAATCAGTCAGTTGGGTTTATCACTCACCCTAGATCTCTCTAGGTAAGGCTTCTCATGCCAACCTCAGGCTCCACCTTCAAGAGAGCCTCCTTTCAAGAAATGTTTCCAGAGAATTCTCCTCCCGACTCCTCCTGAGTTCTCCTTCCACAGCCTCCATTCAAGACCTCTCCAGGAGCTCTCCCTCCAGGACCTCTCTCCTCTTGGACCTCCTTCAGAGCATCCACCTCTTTCAGTCCTCAGACCCCGATATCTTTAAGCAAACAATCTAAGTTCCCTCCCCTCAGTTCTCACATCTACCAATCACTGTCGATGTCTCCCCTGTGCCAATGGTGGCTCTAGCTTAACCCAGGACCTCCCAGAGGTCTGTCCCCTTTGCACATGTCTGTTGAAGGTCATATTCTCAAATAATTAAATCTTGATCTTTGCTGCAGCCCTCCCTAAATCCTGTTACTCTGAGTAGGGTGGAGATTGTAGTTTCCAAGACCTGGTTCTGTCATTCCAAGTATCTCTATTGTATCAATTCTAAAATCAATCATGACTCAAAGAACTTCCTGTTCTATGCTTAAGCATAGGTCAAAGCCCTTTCCATTGTTTAGCAAAAGGTTTATGTCCTAAAGTAGTCTTAAGAAGAGAGGAGAAGGATCCTCCCATGCCAAGGAGTTTCATATTCCAATAGAGTTCTTACTATCAGTAGGAAATTTTTTCAAGTATGAAATTTCCCAATGGGGAAATTTCCAACATTCATAAGTCTAAGAAATTTTAAGGTTTACATGCTGAAACCCCAAAGAGGATTATTTTTCTCTATTCTCACTTCAGATTAACCCCAGGCAAGTTCCCCAATTCTGTAGAAGTCCCTGTTCTTGTACTTGTCCTTTGGGCAGAGGAGAGGCAAAGCAGAGATGACAGAGTTGGGGAGAGGCACGTGTTTGGCTCTTGGGTGGAAAGAAATCTTAGAGATGAGGCTGTGATGGAAAAGGAAGCTTAATCCATTATTGGTCAAGCCTAGAGTCATGGAATGGAGAATCCACATTCCCCTCCCTCCATGGGTTTATTAAGAACATTGGAACAATTATTCTTCCAGCTTATCCCAAGCAGAAGTCTAGAAAGCTGGCCTTCCCTAAAACCCAAGATGTGGCTTAACCTGGGGAGGAGAAAGGAAGCCGGGGCTCGCCTGGGCCCTGGATCCTCCCAGTCCAGGCATCAGGAGGCAGCCCAGAGTGTTCTGCCTGCAGAGCCCTCACTTTTCATTTCCTATAAACCAAATTACCAAAGACATTTTTAGAAATGGTTCCATTACCGTTAGAGCTTCCTTTGTATTAAAGGGCACCCAAGCATAAAAGGCCGCCAGGAAAAGTCTGCATGAAAGCGGCCACTCACAAGTCACAAGGAGTCCCCAAAGAGTGGGCTGTCAACGCTGCCATGAAAAAACGGCACCAACCACCCCAGCCAGATGCAGCAGACCCAAGGATTTATGGGTGGCACCTCTGTGACTCCATGCCCAGGGGAGCAGACCAACAAAATGGCAGAACACAGACTGTTCTGGCGCAAAAACAGGAGAAAAACAGGGAGTTTGAACGATGGATAGAACCAAACCTTTTGGGCATGGACTTTTGACTGACCCTTTATTTATTTTCTGTCAAGACACAAGATGCACATGTGTGTACATGTATGTGTACATGTGTGTATGTTCCATGGGCTTCTCGGGGTATTTTAAAGCATGATTCAGTATTGTTGGAGCTTGAGGGAGTAAGCGGTAACTCTCGTGTAAATAAAAATCATAATCAATAAAGCAGGTTACGGGGCTAGCCCGAGGGTCAGGACTTCCATTTCCCTCAATGCTGGAAGTATTTGTTTATATTTGCCCCTGGGTTAAGCCTGGGTTCTACAATTCCAAGAACAAGCCAGGCTGTACTCAAGAAGCTCATGCTCAGTGGGGAGAAGGTTTGGACCCTGAGCCCAGGACATTTCCAGAGTTCCAGGGGGCGTCCGCAGGGGGCATCTCTAAGAGGTGGTTGCTGAGAAAGCAGGAATGCCACTGAGCAGAAAGGGGAAGGGAATGGACTTCAGACACTGGGAAACCAGTTGGATGAGCCTTTATGATCTCATGCAATCATGGTAGATGAATCTAACCTGTGCAGAGGAAGAGAGGGGAAAGAGCCTGCTCCCTTCTCACCTCAGGAAGGTGGAGCTGGGCTATGGAGAGGAGTTGAATACTTTTTTTTTTAAACCCCTCACCTTCCATCTTGGAGTCAATACTGTGCATTGACTCCAAGGCAGAAGAGTGGTATGGGCTAGGCAATGGGGGTCAAGTGACTTGCTCAGGGTCACACAGCTGGGAAGAATTGACAGGTTGATATATGGACTTAAGAAAATGGGGCATTAAAACATTCCACAGAGCCTCTTCTACTTTTGTTGTTTTTAGGTTTAAATTAACTAAGTGAATAAGAGCTAAAGTAATAGCTAATTGTTATATATCTATAGCTATCTATCTATCTATCTCTCCTTCTGTCTGTCTCTTGCTCTTTCTCTACATATAGACATTTCTTTCTCTATTTGTCTACTTATATGTCTATTCATCCATCCATCCATCCAACCATCCATCCCTCCATCCATCCATCCATCCATCCATTCCATCTATCCATTTATCTATCAGTTATTGTGTGCCAAGCACTGTGCTAAACCCTTGACAAATATGGCCTCAATTGATCCTCACAACAACCTTGGGAGTTAGGTGCAGTCCCCTCCCCATTTTATAGAGAAAGAAACTGATGCAAACAGAAGTTAGAGACTTGCTAACTGAACATACAGCTAGTTCATTTCTGAGACTGGATTTGAACCCTGTTCTTGCTGACTCCAGGCCTGACATTCTATGCACTCAATCACCTGGCTTGTTTCCAATGAATACTTTGAATATTGGTGGGTGCAGCCCAAGATTCCTCTCTTACCATCACTCTGGCTGAATGGATATCCTTTGTAAACCTTAATGCCTTACCGAGAATTGGGCTTCTTATTCCTCCTCCTCCTCCAGGCTGTAGAAATAAATGTTTGCCTTAGAAATCATATGATTTGGAGCTGGAAGAGAGCTAGAAGTCACCTGCTTCCACCTGCTCATGATTTTTAATGTTTTATTTATACTTTTTGCTTACAGATTATGTTAATTTTCTAATATATTGCTCTCTCCCTCTTCTCTGAATAAGGACATTCTCTCTCTCTCTGTGTCTCTCTCTCTTCTCTCTCTGTCTCTGTCTCTGTCTCTTTCTCCCTCTCTCTCTGTCTGTCTGTCTCTCTCTTCTCTCTCTTTCTGTCTCTCTCTCATTCACACTCATTCACACACACACACACACACACACACACACACACACACACACACACACACACACACACACGATTTTCTGCTTTTTACTTCCTTGAGGTTTAGGGTTAAGTTTCAAGGATGGTTGGCTGAAGGATCAGCTTTCCCAACAGTCTCTGTGTCTGTCTTTCCACAGCCCCATCAAAAGCCTGTTATTCATCTTTGCCAGTTTATTAGGTGTGAAGTACAATTTCAGAGTCATTTAAAATGCCTTCCTCTCATTATTAGTGATTTGGTACAGTTTTGCCTGTCAGCTCAGTCATTTGAGATGAGAAAACTGAGATACAGAACGGTCAGGGTCACCCGATGATGAGTGAGTAGCAGAACCAGGCACAAACTCCGTTCAAGAACTCCAGCCTAGTTCTCTGTCCCAAGAGACTTCAGGAGATCTTCAACCGGTTTCTGTAAGATGAAATCTTCTTAGGACTCCCAATCGGTTAACCCTCTTAACTCAAAGTTAAAACTGGTTTATACAAATAATTATGTGCAAACAAACTATATACTGGATAAATTGGGGATTCTGAGAAAAGGCATGGACACTCTTGATTTTTCCAAAAAGAGAAGAGAACAGAATTGGCAAACCCCAGTCCGGGGAGCTTGTCTGATTCCTGGCAAAAGCCTAGAATGTAGTTTTTAGAACAAAATTAACTGTTAAGAAGAAATCATGCCAAATAATATATGTATAACCCACATCGAACTGTTTGTCATAGTTGGGAGGCAGGAAGGGAGACAATTTGGGTCCTATAACTTTGGAAAATGTATGTGGAAATTTGTTATTATGCCTAATTGGTAAGCAAATAAATAAGTAAAAAAATGAAAAGAAAACATGAGGAAATCATGCCAGATTTTTCTTTGAGGTTACCAAAATACTGGATCAGAGGAATGCTGTACATATTTTTCTTTGGTTAGAATAAAGCATTAAAATGTCTTTTGCTACTCTCAAGGAAAAGATGGAGATAAGTGAGTACAATAAGTTCAATTAGGAAGATTTGAACTTTATCAAATAAGGAGTCTTAAAGCGTCTCTTTGTCAAAAAAAAAAGAGAGAGAGATTTACTTCTCAACGGTTTGGTACCTTCTTGGCAGGAGATCTCTGCCAATCTCTATCCTGTTTAGCATCATCCGCTTGGAAGATGACTCTGCATTAGAGATCGGAGACATCACTCCCATCCTGGATATAAAAAAGTCAGAGACCAAAAACAAACAAAACAAAACAAAACAAAACCTCCCTGCTCTGCAAGAGCATTGGGCTGGATCTCATGAGATGACATACAATAGGAAGTATATATAAAATCCAATAGTTGGATTCAAGAAAGTGATGGCCAAACTACAAGCTAGAGGAGGCAGAGTGAAAATCTGTGATTTCTCTGTCAAAGACCACGGTGTCTTAGTGGACTGGAAGCTCGATGGAAGTTAGCAGGGTGATGGAGCATCCAGAGAAGGGAATAATATTGTGTTGAGAGACAGAGCTACTGGGTAGAACAGAGTCTGGAACAATGTACTTGCTTCTAGGTGCCATGATTTAATCAGACACAGGTAACCTGGAAAGTGTCCAGAAGAGGGCAACCAGAATGGTGAAGTCTTGAAATCAAGTTCTAAACAGATCAGTTTCTGGAATTGTGAATGTTCAAATGGGAGAAGAGAAGACTTTGGGAAAGGGGGTGGAGCTTAAAGCTTCATTCCAAGTTTCCTAGGGTGGTCCCTTGGAAGAGAGATGACACTTGTTCCATTTGTCTCTAAATGGTAGAACTTGGAGTAGTGACTGGAGAAGCTTCCAAGAGGGACATCAAGTCTAGACATGAGGAAACAGTCTGGTGGCTGAATGTGCTGCTTTAGGGGCTTGTGAGCTCCCCAGTGTAGGAGGTTTTTAAGCAGAGGATGAAGAACCCTTTGTTGGGTATTTAGTAGAAAGGATGCCTTTTGGGGAGAGTTGAAAGTAGTTGAAAGTCGAGCGCTGCTCTCCCAGTTTGCACTAACATTCTGGTTGGGTGTATCTCCATTTGGACTCTAAATGAGGTGCCATCCAAAGGTTCCAGGCGAAAGACTAATATGAAGAAGTTGGATCTGGCATCTTGGGCAGCAGGACCGGATTTCGGCACCCACTTTGTCAATACCTGGTGAGGGTCTAAGCTTTGGGGGACCCTTCGGAATCTGCGATGAGAAACTAGATTTATTCGGACTAAAATGGTTTTAACTGAGCACAGCTGATTTTGTAACACTCACAGGAAATTCGTCCTGTGTTTGCTCATTATCCTTTCAGGGACTGTGTGAAGCACTTCGTTCTCTTCATTTAATTTGCCTGCTTTGTGGGGAGAGCCTCTAAATTCTGACAGAGCTTAGACTATGGAGGGAATGTTGGAGTGGAAGACTGAGGGAGGAAGATGGGTTACACGGCCATGGCACCATTCTTGAGGCGCAAACATGAGTCTGTGGGCAGGGTTGGTCCCACCAGGGAAAGAAGCAGATATGGGAGAGAAGGCACAGAAGTAACTTCAAAAAGATGCAGAATTCTCATCTGAAGAGTAATGGAAAAAAATAAAGTGGGGTCAGAGGGAACAGGCTTTAGGGGACAATGTCTAGATAGACTTTGAGGTGCTGATGGGAGATTCTGGAGCGGATGCCCTATAAGGGTTGGAAATGTGTGGACAGATCTTGGGAGAACAGCCAGGATTGAGAATAAAGATTTGGGACTGAACTTGGTTGAGTGAAGAGATGAAAACTTTTACTGTTTCCCTATTAATACTTTTTCAAATCTTATTTGCTTGAAGTTTAAAAGATTTCTGTAGTCTCTTGTGTTCTTCCATTATCCTTTCAGTTAGAAAGTACTGGACAGGAAGTGCTGCAATAGTTAGAACTCTGAATCTTGGGTCAGGAAGACCTCAATTCCAATATAACCTCACACTTACTAGCCATGTGACCCTGGGCAAGTCACTTAACTTTTGTTTGCCTCAGTTTCCTCATCTGTAAAATGATGGCAACTGCCTATTAGTATTGTAAAGATAGAATGAAATAACAATTATAAAGCTCTCAGAGATCCTATGGGATGAAGCCTCTTTGCTTCTGAGGCAGCCTGTTCCCTTCTTGAATTACTCTCATTCTTATTATGCAGGATTTATTATTTTATGTATTTATTATTATTATGTATTTATTTACACATATTTTATGTATTTATGTATGTATTTATGTATTTTATGTACTAAATATATATTTATTATATTTAACTATATATATATATATATATATATATATATATACTATATATATTTTTTTCCTTTTCTTCTTTATGTCAAGTCCCAATTAGCCTCTCTGCAACTGACGCCAAATGCTCCTGGTTCTGCCCATTGGGCCCAAGTACAAAAAAATCTAATTCTTTGACAGACCAGAGATTAAAATGCTTAGAGAAGGTCCTTCTGTGTCGCTCAGGTCTTTTATCCTCCAGGCTGAATAGTTCATGCATGTTGGTTATGTATGTCTATGTGGCATGTGTAAACACACTCCCATATATATGGAAGAAGTCAGTCAGGTGTTAGAAGGGTCTCACTTGCTTTCTTTGGCCCAAGAAGATGGAGCCTGGAGTCATGGGTGGAAGATGGGAAAAGGCACGTTTCCCAGCTGAGCGAGCCCGGAGCTGTGGCTGGAGGGGTGGTGGTCAATGGTGGGGAGACGATTTCTCTTCGCCTCCCAGTCCCAGAGGAGCCCGGAGCTCCTGTGAGCAGCAGCAATTTGCAGGGATTATAATGGAAAACTTTGGACGGCGTAATCACTCAGGCATACGAAGATAGATGGCGACGGCTGTAAGAAGAGCATTCACAGTCACCCAAGAACGCGGCATTCACCCCTCTCCTGGCTGCCTGCGGTGCCCTGTCGGGAAGCTTATCAGATGGCACAAACAGACCCGAGAGAACCTTCTATGTCGCACCAGGACTATTGTTTGAAGAATGACTTGTGTAGAGCCACCTCCAGAGGAGTTGATAGAACAGAAACCTGGCAAGACATGGTTTATATACACACGTCTTTTTGTCAAATGATGCTTTCTCTGGTACGAAGAGGGGAGGGAGGGTGGAAGATTCCTGGGGATTTTGATGGAATAAACAGAAAATAAATACATTTATTAAAAGGAGGAAGAGCTAGCCTTGCCTACGCAGTGAGATCTAAGTACAGATTTGGCCTCAAATACTTACCCAGCTATGTGACCAGGGACAGATCACTTAACCGCTATCTGTCTCAGTTTGCTCAACTGTCCAATGGGAATATGAACAGCATCTCCTTCCCAGTGTGCTTCTGAGGATCAAATGAAATACTATTTATAAATCTCTTAGCACAGTGCCTAGCACAGAGGAGGTTTTAATAAATTAGTCTCTTAGAGAAACTGAAAATGAAGTTGAATGCTTCAGTATTTCCAGTATCTTGAGAATGAATTTGTTAATGTGTTGGACATGGAGAAACGAAGCTCTGGACTCAGATCCTACCCTCCGTGTGACTCTGGATCGGGCACATAAGTTCTCTAAGCTCACTCTCTTTCCATATGTCAGAGGCTCCAAGGAGATATGGTTGGTAAAGTGATTTGCAAACCTTAAGGAGGCAGGATCAGGAATT
The DNA here is from genome assembly GCF_027887165.1 of Monodelphis domestica. NCBI lineage: Eukaryota > Metazoa > Chordata > Mammalia > Didelphimorphia > Didelphidae > Monodelphis > Monodelphis domestica. The sequence goes on from NC_077231.1 coordinate 320,928,978, forward strand.
TTCTGACTGTGGGGACTCCTCCCACAGGTGCAGCAATAACCTTCTTCCTCTCACTGGGGGTCAAACAAACTCACCTCCCCAGGGCGAGCATCTTGACAAAACTCAGAACTTGGCTAGGCTGGTGGTCAGCTAGCAGGTCGGGCCACCATTATGGCCTCAATCAAAGTCTGTTTAGACTCCTCGCCCGACTAGATTTTGCCTTTTGTTGGCCCACTGAGCATTCCCATGACTGAGACTCAAGCACTCCTTCCTGGGCACCATTCCCTAACAACGTGGTCTTCCCTAGTAGGATGTAAAGTCACTTCATCCAGAGTCTGATTCAGTTTCATTTTTGTATCTCTAGCACTTAGCGTGATGCCTAGCACAGAGTTGGTGCTCAGTTTTATTGCCATTCATTCATTCATTCATTCATTCAAGAACTTATCGTTACCTTTATACCATGATGAGGCACCACAGAAGAGCTTGAATGCTGGCCGATTGTAGCAGTAGGCAGTATCACTTTGAGTCCTTGGATGCTACTCCCAAGGTAGGACAGCACGATAAAGCCACACAGAATTTCAACAAATTGTAGTTGTTCTGGGAATTCCATGGAAAGAAAGATCATTTCAGGCAAAGAGACTAAGGAAGGTTTTATAGACAACTCGTGTTTCAGTGAAGGATGGGTCAGCCTTGGCTGGATGGGGCGCAGACAAGGATGGTTTCTATAGAACTATTTCTATAGTTTATATCTATTTCTATAGAACTATGTTCTAAAGGAACAGAATGTGTTGAAGTGAGAAAGCTTTGGGATATGGTTGGAAGCCTAATGAATTTACAAACCTGGTTAACGAATAAAGCTGAAGCATGGTGGGATACTGGAAAGAGTATTCCTTCAACCCAGGTCTTGGGTTTGAATCCATCCTCCACCATTTATTTGGAGCAATGAGCAATCTTGTTTTAGACATACTGAACTCAAAGAACTAGTTGAACATTACAAAGGACATGTTCACAAGGAAGCTGGACACATAGGATGATATCACAGACAAGTGGCAGGAGAAAGAGAGGAGGAAAAATCATCAGAGACTGTAAGAGATACAAAAAGGGGGGTTAAGGAGAAAAACCCAGGGACACCCCCATTTAGGAGGCTGGAAATCACAGAAGGACCAAGAAAGAAGACCAGTAAAGAGTAATCTTAGAGGTAGGTGGAATATCAGGTTAGAAAGCAAGGTAGGAAAATTCCAAAAGAGATGTTCTGCAGTAGATTAAAATGCTGCAGAAGGTCCAGGAAACTGAAAGACTAAGGAAAGGTCCAGTCATTTCTGCCACTTTGCTCCCTGTGGCTAAAGAAATGGAGTCAAACAATGCTTTTTGTTTTCTTTAAAAAATGACAGTAGGGGGCAGCTGGGTGGCTCAGTGGATTGAGAACCAGGCCTGGAGACAGGAGGTCCTGGGTTCAAATCTGACCTCAGACACTTCCCAGCTGTGTGACCCTGGGCAAGTCACTTGACCCCCATTGCCTAGCCCTTACTTACCACTCTTCTGCCTTGGAGCCAATACACAGCATTGACTCCAAGACGGAAGGTGAGGGTTTAAAAAAAAATGCCAGTTATTCAGTGAATCAGCCTGGAGTTTTCCATGACAGGAGGGTGGGCCATGAGATGTCTGTATTGTCACTGTGACACCTAGGGGGACTTTCTAGGCATTATTGAAAGAAGCCAGGTGTTCATATTTCCATAAGCATAGAAATTGCCCTCCAGTGGCTTTTTTCTTTAACAATAGATATGAATTTGTTCTCATTTCATCAAGCCTTTATAAATACTATCACCCAAGCAGCCCGGGCTGGCTGCCTTTTTCTCAGTGTAGGATTCACCAAACCCGAGACTAGAATTCTGGAGGAGGACCTCTTTTCTCTGGCTTTTGCAGCTGGCTACAATTTCCCTACACCCGCGTGCTCACCTGGAGTTTCCCACTGGGATGTTATGTGTTTCCTGTTTTGTAAGCACCAGTAATCCATGGCAGACATCAGTACTCCAGAAGTGGTCCCTAAGGAGGGCTGACCCCAAAGAAGACTTCCGCTTGCAACTAGGGGACTTCAATGTGGAGAATCGAAAGCACCTTTTTCGGATTCAGTCTCACTGGATGAACATGTGGTTCATTTCATTGATTCAGGGTTGATTCAGGGATTCGGAGGTGGAAGGGAACTTGGGGATGATCACGTCCGACCCTCTAAAAATGAGATGACTAAGGTTTGGAGAGAGGAAGCCCCAAGTTCAAGATCAGCCACTTCTTTGCTCCTGCTGCCACATCTAGTGCTCTTTACACATTTTTCAGACACTCACTAGCTGCCTCTTACGTAGGGGCAAATGACTTCACCCTGTTTGCCTCAGTTTCCTCCTTTGTAAAATGATATGGAGAAGGAGATGGCAAACGGCGCCAGCATGTTGGCCAAGAAGACCCCAAATGGAGTCGCGAAGAGTCAAACACGAGTGAAGCACAACGCAAATCCTTTTTTCCCCTCTTCCCATGACCATCCTGCTCCCATAGGAGAGAGGACCTACTCCTAGCCCACATTTACAGAGCAGGGCGTAACTCAGCGACTTGGCTGTTTGAGATCCTTTCTATGGATTCAGAAATGGGATTCGGCATTCGCCTAAGTCCAGCCTCCTCACTCCTGGGCAGAACCACCTGAGGGGGATTTCTTAGTCCCGCAGCAAAAGCTGGTGCTGTTCACGAGATTTACGGGGTGCTGGAAGCAGCCCCCCCCCTTCCAGTACTTCTGTATTTGGTTAAAAAAGGAAGCTCTCTGGGTCTCAGCGTGTCTGTCCCTCTCTGCCACTCTGTCCATCCGTCTGTTCGCCCCCCCCCCCAATGGTTTATTCCGCTCCTATCTGACCCCACTATAGTCAGGGAGGAGGAGAAAACTGGCACGTGCTAAGCAGACGTCGCCGGGACGTCCGGTCTGTGTGCCCGTCCATGTTTCTATTTGCTCCTCCAGCTCGGTTCACTCATTCGTTCCGGCATCACTACATGTGGGCAGGTCCGCTTTCCTTCAGGAGGGAGCTCGAACCCGCCTTCTCCCACTCCTGCTCGAGTATCCCTGAACCTTCACCTCTTCCACAGGAGGGAGGGCGGATGGTTCTTGAGGTGTGCCGGCCGCCATCTTGGTGAGAATCGCGGCTATGCTGTGTGTCTTGAGACTTTCCCTCCTGGGCTCCAGGGCCTCGGCACTGACCTCCAGGCTGTGGCAGAGCGTCTGTCCCCCCAGGCTCCTCCTGGCTCCAGGGCTGCCAGGCCACCCACGTGGAGCCTCAGGTGAGAGACTCATCATCCAGGGCGGGGCTGTATGGGCTCTTCCTCCCTCCCCTCCCCCTCAGTGGCGGTTTGACCATTTAGGGAGCCCCATAGGCCCCTGCGGAGCCACTTAGGCTCCCTCCAGTTGGGGTGCCCTGAGAACCTTTAACTGCCCGGAGAGAGTGAGGAAGGGGCCCCGGACAGTCCGGAGGCGGGCTTGGGCTGCTTGCGGTCGCGCCATTGGACAAAGAGCCGAGGATGGTTTGGACTTGTTCAGGTGGGACGTTTTCTAAGTGGCACCTCCCAAGATGGAGCCTCTACTCAGGGGGGAGGGGGACAGGACCTCTCTCCTCCCTTAGAGTCTCAGAGACATGTGGGCCCGAGTTGGAGGGGCTTCCCGATCCCATGCTTGGGGGGTGGGGGGGACGCAGGCTTTACCAGGCCCACCCCATCGTCTCCTGGGAAGGCCATCCTCCCAGACACCCGAGGCGTGATGCCATGGCCCTGGGCTGGGACAGGCACCCAGAGACTTCTGGGAAATCCAGCCGCCATTCTAGGCCTCTCCCGGGGCCTGGACCCCTTTAGCAGCCTCAGAATGACCGTTTCAAATACATAAGCCAGAGTATGTTCCTTTAGGAACGAAACTGCCTGTGTTGGACTAAAGATGCCTTCTTGGCCCCCATCCAAGCCCACAAACACGGCAGAGCCCAGGCTGAGTGTCTGGAGGGGGTGGGCATTGTGAGAAGTCTGAGCAGGGGCTGCGATCTGCACCCCGGGAGGGAGAGGCCAGGCGGCGGACATGGACCCCCTGGAGGAGGAAGCTTCTCTTCAGAATGGGGTGTCTCATTAAGACTGAGGTGGGTGGGGAGGGGGCAGGCAGCCAGCCAGCGGGGCACCTCAGCCTCCAGCCTGAGGAACTGAAAGGCCCATCAGTCATGTGATTGCCAGAGGCCTGGCCGTCCCCAGGGCGGAAGCTTTCTCTGCAGCCCTCCCCAGGCTGCTGGAAGGGAGCCTTTGTCTTCTCCTTTTCCTGGTCTGGTGGACTAAACTCACTTTGGGGGTAGGGAAGGGGGACCATCACCCCCCAGGGGGCCAGGGGGCCCCTCAGGAAAGCCTGGATGAGCTGGCCTTTGAGGTCTAAAGTTCTCCCTTCTTGGCAGGATTTCTTAGCTTTTAGATCAGAAAACTTTGCCAGCAAGTTAAGAGGAAGCCATCAGCCTTTTGTTCCTGGTCTAGACCTGTGAGAATTCTGGGTTTAGAAACACCCTCAGGGCACGAGCATCCGAGGTTAAGGGGTTAAGTGTCTCTGGTCACATTTGAACTCAGGGCTTCCTGACTCCAGGCTCAGAGCCCCGTCTGCCCAGCCACCTAGCTACTTCTAGACTGGAAACTGCTTGGCCTCTCATAGTGCCTTTCCTACAGATTATTCAATACTCTCGCATTTATACCAGTTGCTGTAAATAGCCGGGGCTTGAAAAATGTTTGAATTGTATTAAAACAAGGCTAGCTCATAGATTGAAGCGGAAGGGAACAGGAGGTCATTTAGCTCCCAGCCCCAGCTGTGTGCCCGCCAAAGCCTGTTATTACCCCGCAATTGGAAATATTGAACAAAAAGAAAAGAAAATAGAAGTCCCCTTACATTTTTAAACGAAGTCAGTGGGAGACTCCTTGGCATCCTTCTGGATGGAGTAAAGGCCCCACTTCTATTTCAGATGGACCCTAACTCCCCTGGTCCTACTCTCTCCTTCTCTAGGAAACTGAGGCCAGTGATGGGCCAAGCTAAGATTCAAACCCAGGTCCTTGCATTCCAAATCCTGGTCTCTTTCTGTTCTTTGCCCTTTATCTTATAGGGTTTCCCCCCAATGAATGACGGGTTATTGTTTTGTGATTTCACATGTAGAGTAGACATCATATTGCTCACCTCAATAGATGGGGGAGAATATTTAAAATGAAACTAATAAATTAAAATGGTAAAGAAGTAATCCCACAAAGCCTTTCTTTTCTCTCTTTTCAGCAGCCTTTACATGTTACGGTTTAAAGAATATTGAAATCAATTTGTCGCTCATCTTCTTTCTAGCTCTTTCTGTTGATGGGCAGGAGTGGACAGGAGTAGCCATCCCAGGCTCTTTTATTTCCTCCCATTGACCGAGGACTCCTTGAGAACTGCAATGGGTGGATTTTTGTTTCAGTAGACCCAGAAGAACAAAGCCTTGAGGACAGTAGGCACTTAATAAATATTCATTGATTTGAAGGGAAAAATAAAACAAAAGAAAGCTCACCATGGACTGACCTTTGTATTCCTTAGTCTAGTGTGCTGAAGCAATGATGAACTAAAGAATTATATCGATGCTGTTTCTTTTCTGGGCAGATTCTACAAAGAAAATCAAGGATGTCCTGGGAGAATTCCATGGCAATGGAGTGCTGGCAAAGTATAATCCTGAGGGGGTAAGGCTACTCTTTTCTTGCTTCAGTCTGTATTCTAATAACATTCAAGGAGAATGAGACTCATCTTTTATGTCCTAATTGCCTTGTGTCATCAGTGTATGTAAATTAAGTAATCAGGGCTTGAGATCTCGAACTAGCCTCTCCCAAGACCTTGTCCTATGCCCCATGCCTGGGAAGTAATCTTCAATCAGGGGTTCCCCAGACTTTCCTGGAGGATGTTCACCCCCACTCCCAGAGATGGTCCATTCCACCCATATCCCATCTGGTCTTCTGGCTTTCAGTTTCCCTCATTGGATCCTTTGAGTTGTGGTCTCTAAAGCCCTCCTCTTTCTATCACCTTTATTTAGGTCCCAGGCTACAAAGAAGGGGTTTCATGGGGGTTACCTGATCAGTGGATTAATGGCAAGTAAGCTTCTGAACAGAGAAAGAATGAAGGGGCTGGGCCCACCTCAGAGTTCAGGGAATGGGAATGGCCCTCGGAGAGGAGGACAAACTATACTGCATTATGGTCATTCAGGGTCATTTGACAGAGGAAGCTGGACATATCCTGCCTTGGCTTTCTTCCAGGCTCAATTCAGACTGGACCTTTTTTCTGTATGATCCTTCCCCAACTTCCTCTCTTCTTCTTCCTGCCACATACTCGGTAGGCTTCTAGTTGGGTACATGTTGTCTCCTCTAGAAAATATCAGCTCAGAGGGCAGCTGCTACCTGGATTCTCTTTGGCTCCCTGGCACCATTCTTAGCCCCTTAGTGCTTATTGAACCAGTAGTGGATGTAGGGGAACTCTCACCACACAGTCCTCACACTTTCTGAAGAATGGGGATGTCCAGGGCTACGCTGAGGCCACCCTCACATAATTGTGTCTTCCCTCACCAATGTTGTGGTGAGGAGCAAATGAGATACTATTAGTAAAGTGCTTTGCAAGCCTTAAAATGCTACATAATTGTTGGGTATTATTATTTTGTTTGTTATTGTTTTAAATTACCTTCTATTTTCAGCATTGAATCCTCTCCCTCCCACCTTGCCCTTCCCCACCTAAAAAGAAACTAGGAAAAACCAATAGTAATACCCAAGCCACAAAGATTACTATATCCGTGCTGGTGAAGATGATGCTCCCTCCTCCTGGTGGCCAAGGTTAGGGGAGAGGATTAGGATGGCCACTTCTCTGGAGCTAGAAAGGCTTCCATTCATCCCCGGCTCCCAGAGGGATGGTCATCCAAGGAGCTGAAGCCAGGGAGACCCATCATCTGGTCAGTCTCAGAATCACAACTGCCCAGAGCTGTCCCTGATTTCTAGAGGAGTCACTATCTGCATCCATGCAAGGAGCACAGGCAGAGAAAATCATCATAGCAGGACTTGTTGGGACCCAGCAATGTGAGAAGCCAGGCTCAGCCTGTGGGATGGGGAGGCCATGCCCTCCTCCCTCGCCTCTTGTTCACCTCTTCACAGCCTTGGACTATCTTGACTTCTAGGAATTCTTGAAGAAAACCTTCCACTATCTTGGCATTCACTTAGGTACTGTGATGAGGATCTGTTGTTACTATTTACAGGAGAATCAGATTCTGGGTCCTGCTGAAGTGGTGCCTGAATGCTTAATCAGTAGAATCCATTTCAGTGCCTTGCCTGGTGTACACTGTCAGTAGAGATATGGGATTGAAATGGAACTGGACCAATTAGGTGCCTCTTGGAAAAGCAGGAAAATCCCAACCAGATTCTTGCTATAGTTTTTGTTAAGCTAAAACAAAGTCAGGCTTTATGGCTCTCTCTGTATCTGTCTCCCCTTTTCCTCTCTCTGTGCATCTCTTTAGTCTCTCTCTCTGTCTCTCTCTGTCTCTCTGTCTCTCTGTCTCTCTCTCACACACACACACACGCACACACACACACAAAACAGAGGATTTGTTTTTAGAACCGAGCATCCTTGAAGACCTTTACGTTTCACTTCTACAATGCAACCCTCCAGGTTGTCTGTCCCAGAGCCTTTCTTGTCCTCTTCCCTCCCTTCCCTCTCTGTCCTTAGAGCTCACGTAATGCTTCCACTCTGGTGCCTTTTTCTCCTTGCTCCACTCTAATCTGTCAGAGCCCTTGATATCACCTTCCATCTTGGAGACGTCTATTTAGAAAAGAGAGAAAAGGGAGAAGAAACAAGCCTTTGGCCCTGGGCTTCCAGGGAAAAGATAAGAAAAGTAAAACCATTAAAAGTCATTGTCTTGTCCTGCCTTCACCTGAGGAAGATTCTTGGCTCCAATAATAATCCACCTAATTCTGCCTCCCATTTGGATTCGTCCACATGAAGTTACTAGCGATTTATGAGAAACTTGAAGTCCAAGGAGGCTCCGTGTCAATCAGAACTCTACCTTCAGGGACTAATGATAGAGGCCTGGAAATGCTGTTAATGAGCACATCCTGGTGCCTGTGGAAGTGAAGGCCCTTGAGGAATGGGACACACTTGGAGCCATTCCACTGTTGTACAGAACCTGCTCGGAGTCAGGCTGCCTGGCCAGCTGGAACATGTTGTTGTTTACAAAGTGACCTCATTGCTGCTGCTGATCACTTGCTAAAAGGTCCCCTGAGACTCATTACCAGTGAAATGATTGATTATACCAGGAGGCATTCTCAGGCATGGGGTAGAAGCTTTATTGGGCTAATTACCTGATTTGTTGTTTGAGACAAATATGATGTCAGGCTTTTTAATAATTCAGGAACTCTATAAATCCAACAATCAATGGGTGAAATCCATTATAAAAATATGGAACAGCTGGAAAGTGACAAGTGAATTGAACTATGGAGAAGATGGTGGCTTTATAGCCTAAATGTTGGTGCCTTTGGAGGAATATATTGGAGCTTAATGATGTTTAATGTTGAGTTTTCAGATTAACGTGTGTCTTGGTATAAGCCAGTGAGAGGGAACGAGTATACAAATTGTACTGTTGAGAAGGCCAGGTTTCAGGCCATATGAGTCTTAACCCCCAGTTACCTCATCTCCTGCACTTCATGGGACCCCTAGTGACTAGAAAGGACTAACATGCCTATGAAAGGAGATTTTTTTTTTCTGGATTCACAGTTCTAAATCAGCCCAGAGTTGCTTTGTAAGGATAGATGTTTACTGATGCTCAGTGATTTAAGACAAATGAAGACCATGATGGATTCTCCTTTTCTTTGGCATGAATAATTCATCCCTTTTCTGCTGAGAAGACCCATATATGTGAGTAGAGATTCGTGGGCACATCTGTACAGATGCCAATCCACCCAAATCCCTCCCACTCTTAGGAAACTTTACAAAGGACAGCTGCTCCACTAAGATTCTTGTTAATCAGCCTTATTCTATATTTTAAAATTCTAGAGAATATTAAAGCATGTCATTGTTGTTCAGAGGAAGCTGTGGCCCACTAGAGACCAGGGAAATAAGTTTCGGTTACTTTGCTAAAGTACATATCTGTCTATAAAACACACACGTATTATATGCTGGTATGTAGACAGGATGGGTGTATGTGCATGTGTATCCTCTACAGAGATTCATATCATTACTTAATTTTTTCCCTGAATAAGCAATTTCTTTGTTAGTCTGTATAATTTAGAAACTGAACATGATTTCGGTTCTAATATTTAATTTCTATCTTGGAATATTAGGGGGAAGGGAAGGTGACAAGCATTTATTGAGTATCTGTCGTGTGCCAGGAACAATGGAAAATGCTTTTCAAATATGATCTCATTTGTTCTTCACAACAATCCTGGGAGGTAGATGCTATAATTACCCCATTTTACATTTGAGGAAACCAAGGCAAGCAGAGGTTAAATGACTTACCTGGGGTGACACAACTAGTGAGTGATGCCGGATTCACCCTGAAGTCTACTCTAGGCCTAATGCTCTGTCTCCTGTACTGCATAGCTGCTCTATCTGAAGCTGAGACCCAGTAATTGAGTTACATCCCAAATCAAGTGGCTCTTGGATATCTAGCAGAACTGGGAAAGCAACCCAGAAACATGAAAGGAAAACATGAATTCCAAAAGTATTTTTTTGTTTTGTTCTATCCCTGCTGGTAAATGAGAAAAAAAATGTGACAGGAGATGAGGACAAAGGACAAAAACACTGATGGCCATTGGTGGCTGTCCTAAATTATTTTCATCTATTCCTATAGATAGAAGACTTGCAGACTCACTCTGATGCACTAAGAAGTGACTAAGTCATCAAGAGAATGAAATGATTCACTATTACCAGCCTAACCTTGCCTGCCTGCTGACTGAAAACCAGCAATTCTTCTTTTGGAGCCTAAACAATGAGGGAGGCCACCTAGCAGGAAGTTTGCCATTAGATTCCCCCTGGCTGATATATCTCATTTCCCTGGACTATTTCATTGGGTGAATTTCTTCTTGAGGAGGGAACTTGGGGCTCCCCATGGTTTCACTTGAGTCTCATATTAGGCTATAGAATCTCCTGTTTCCTGGACCTGGAATTTTACCTCCATCCCAGTGAAGAATTTCTTTTGCTAGATGTTTTAGAGTAAATTACAATGGAGAGACCAGCATCTTCCTAGTAAGTTACATTTTTACAGTCCTTTGGGGTCATGAAAGGAAGTCTAAGGGACATATCCAAGGTCATATAGCCAGGATGAGTCAGAAGTTTGACTGGAATCTACATTTCCATGGATTGCTCTCCATACTGCTAAGCTTTATAAATTAAATTGGTGTAATTAAAAAAGGTGAGGAATTCAAGGATTTTTTGACAAAGCAACTTCATATTTTCAGCCAGTTTTGTCATGATATATATAATATTTCCCCTTTGGTAACAAATTTTATGATGGTCTGTATGGGGTTGGGGTTGGAGAGGAGGGAAAAAGGAGAGAGAACTAGAGAGAAACAGAAGAAAAGAGGAGGAAGAGAAATAGGCACACCAAAGGTCAAAGGATAGGAGAGGGTTAATGATGGATGGGTTGGGAGAGGAGAGATAGACTGACAGACATAAACAGAAACAGGAAGGAGACAGAGCGAGAGGAGGTGGGGAAGGGAGAGGGAGAGAGTGAAAGGTTGAGAGCACTATTGTAGGCACTGAAATGAGTTCTTCCCCAAATAGAAATCTTCCAGGGTTGGAGAGGGAAGGTTCACCACTATTTCAGTTTCTGTGCTCTAAGACCCTCTTATAACCTACCACTAAAGACTTTCATTAAAAATGTTTAGATCATTTTTAAGGCTATAGAGTGTGTGAGGTGGGGAAACACTTCTAATTTTGGTCTCATACTTCTTTTTGATGACTAAGAACTACAATTTGTTGTTTTGGAATTCTGAATGTTTCTCAGTGAATCACAACAGAGAAATATTTGTTGTTCATTTTTCCTGATCATACACACCCTATTTCCTAATGAAAGAAGATTGTACTCATTCACCTGGTCTTCCAAGCCCTCCTGTATTTCCTAGCACCTTATGTTTCCAGTCACTTTCCCATTGCTTCTTTTACATATGGTAACTCCTGTCAGAGTAAGTGATTCAGCATTCCATAAGTCCTTTATCCCATCACTGTCCCATTGCTTAGCTCGTGCCTGGAATTTCATTCTAGTACAATTCATCCAGTTCAAATTGTATTTCTTCTTTTAAAAGTCTTATACTCTATGAAACCTTCAGGAATTTCCCAGGGCAACAGTGTTCTCTCACTCTATGAGTCTGTCTTGTTAGTCTGTGTCAATTGGACTCCCTCTTTGTGGTCATTTCTGTGCATATTATGATGGTTTATGTATGTGCTCACACATAGGCATATACCTAGTCTCCCTTACTGGACTGAAATTCTCAAAGGTATGTTTGTGGCTCATTTATCTTTAGATTTCTACATAGGTTAATAGATGCTTAATAAATGTTTATGAAATAAAATTAAAGTCAAATCCATGGATCAAAATTTAAAGAATTCTAGACTTCATTCTTTTAAAAATGGATTATTGAAGCTATTCTAAGTTTTTCTTTAAAATCTATCTTTAAGATTTTAGTCCCAAAGCCAAAGAAAATGTGTGAAATTAACATGTCTGTTTTCTCTTTTCTTCCATGTACTACAGAAACAAGACATTCTTAACCAAGTAAGACATTTTCCTCTTCCTTTGGCAATCATGTCTGTTTTGCCCATGGTTCATGTGAATAGTAATTTCCTCATGTGCATCATTAAGTTCATCCCATCGTGATAAGTTTCATGTAAGAGAGCATCTACCATCTTGGGTTTCTGGCATTGGAGAGTCTGGTCAGTTCGAGTTAAGAGGGTGTCTTGATGGTATCCTGCATGTTGGGGACTCATTGAGCCATATTGTCCATAAGCTAAAACCTCTCTCTTCTAGTAAATTCCATCTGACCTCCAGAAGTGGGACTTGAGTCAAGCTTTGCAGACAGCCCATTAGAGGAAAGATGACCTTCCTATTTCCTTCTGGTTCTTTTTGTCCAGGTTAAGGAAATAGGGATTTTCTGAGGGATAAGAATCTCCTTGTCTGTGTCATTAGGAGTAGGTTGATACTAGTTGTGGGGCATTCAAGGGGGCTTAAGAGGAGTTGTAGGGAGCAGACCTCAGAATGTACTTACCAGTATGTCTTATGGATGCCATAAACATCTCCATGTCAACCAGAAAGAGTTTGTTCACGTTCCTATGAAGTTCTTGATATGTAGCATCCAGCATTATCAGTAAGGAATCTTGATGGTTTCCATAATGGGTAATCATAATCCAGAGTTCACTGGAGCAATTTTTTGAGGAGAGGAATCATTCATGAAGATAATACCATGTGTAGCTTGCTTGTTTGTTTAAGTGACAAGGAAGGAAGGAAGGAAGGAAGGAAGGCAGGCAGGCAGGCAGAAAGACAGACTTTTATACTGCAGCTTGGGCCACTGATTTCACTAGTATAACCAATACTCAAATAAGGAAATTCCTTCTACCAGAAAAGGTGCTCAGTGGCAATGAGCAAAGCATCCTGAGCAAAACCGGAACCACGTTGTTCCCAGATGGAAACTGCAGTGTGACATTCAGTTCATCACAAAGGGATTTCAGAAAGTACCCTTGAATTTATTTCTTTGAGTTTATTAAACTATTTCTGCCTTCATATAGTTAAACAAGATAATTTAAACAGCTTAGTGCAGACTTTAAGTAATTGGATTGGGGATCCCCACTTGTGTACTTGAGTAATCACGATGTTAGGGTTCTGCTCAGGATGCTTTGTTCAGTGCCTGCCACTGTGCACGTTTTCTCCCAAGTGCACCCAATAGGTAGAGCTTAATCAGGCAGCCTTCTGCCAGATCATCAGCCAGGATTTGTCCTCCATCTCTCCAATTTGAACTCATGACAACCATGTAAGGGCTCTGGAGTCATGTGGCCCCCAGGTTCACAAAGACCTGTTTGAGCATTTGTACTTATCAAAATAGATAAGAAAAGAGAGATCTGGGGACCCTCGCCAAGGGAGTTGAAGATGTGCCATGCCTGGCATCAGGCAGCTTCTCTATGTACATCAGCACTGTTTCCTCTCCATCACTTTGTCAACAGGCATTTATGAACTACATGCAGTGTGGTAGCTAATGTGGTAGACTGGATTACAAAGACAAAGACTGAAGAAGTTCCTGATCTCCTGAAGCTCCCATCTTGTTGAAGGAAGTAATGGGTGTGTGTAATAAAGACAGAAACATGAGATAATCTAAGGAGGAAAGCTTATGGCATTTGGGACAATCAGGAAAGGCTTGATATAGAAAGTGGGATTGTGCTAAGGCTTGAGAGAAGTCATGGATTCTGGAATGGAGAGGTGAGGCCTACCATGGCCAATGCACAGAGATAACAGATGGAGGAATACAAGAGAGTCACTTTTACTAGTTGGCATCAAGATGGCACAGGGAACAGAGGGGGGCCCTCAGAGTCATGGAGACACGATCAAATGTTATCTGAGAAATATTAGCAGACTGGCGAAGTCACTTTTTTTGAGGGAGAGTTTCAGTACCAGCAAAATGGGAATAATAATAGCACCTTCTTCCAAGGGTTGTTATTGGGATCAAATGCCATTATATTTGCGAAGTACTATGGAAAATGTAAAGACCTCTGTGCTATTTATTATTTATTGGCAGGGTTCAGAGGCAGAACAATGTATGAGGAGATGGTGAAGGTAGGAAAGAGGCTTTGAAGGCCAACTGAGGCATTTTTATTTGACTCCCAAGTCCTAAGGGAGCCATGGGTTTTTATTGAGTAGACAGTGATGTTGTCAGGCCTATGCATAAAGAATGTCACTTTGACCCCTGAGATTGATTAGAGTACATAGGGATCTAAGATGGGGAGACCAAATAGGAAGCCACTGTGTTAGTATAGGAGAAAAGTCATGAGATCTGGAATCCAGTGGAAAGAAATAGCCAGGTCTGAGAGATATTGTAGGGGAGAGAACGTCTATGGGACGTGAGAGAGTACTTTGAACAGGGCCTTTAGTCATCACTTTGAGGGGGAAATGAAATGGATGATGAGTCTTCTAAGGAGGTTTGGAAGAGTGGTCAGCTGTGGAGCTGGGGAACCAGGCTAAATCAGCCTCCTGGAAACCTAGAGAGGGGAGAGCAGTCAGAAGAAGAGGATAGCTGAGGATGTGCAGATGAATCTGACAGGACAAGAAGGTGGAGAAGAGTATAGCAATGGGAAGTAAAGGTTGCAAGGGATGATTGACAGGGGCTTGAGACCAGAATCTTCTTGAGCCTGGTTGAGTCAGAACTCCTAGGAACAGTTCCCCAACTGTCACTGAATCTGGGAGATGAAGGAGAAAAGGTGTGTGGCTGAAACCCATCCATCATACTACTAGGCTTTTGAGTATCTACTGGCTGTGGTGAGAAGTAATCTTCAGTCTTCTGCTGGACAGACCTTCCTACTTTGAGGAGACCATCTGTGGACATCACACCTGGGACTTCAGTGTCTGACTTAACCAAGGCACTCTATTTGTGAGATTTTGATTCCCTGTTGAACTTGCCCTTAGGAACTTAGGTTTTAGTTTCGTGTGAGTTAGATAGTGTTAATTTAGTGGGTAAAATATTTAGATTTTATCCTCTTCCACTGTCCTTCTCTTCATTCTTTCTCTGTTAAATAAATTCAATAATTTTATATGTACTATTTTCCCACTGTATTACTTTCCTTCCCCCTTTCCAAATTATATACATTGAAATCAGCTACTCCTGTAAAGGTGAGGACTAAGGAAGGACCAGTTCCTTGTGTACCTCAATATCCCTTAGGTAAAGAAGCAATAGAGGGTCTCAGATGAATCATTGAATCCCTAATCCAACAAGGGATCATAATACCTTGCTTCTCAGAATATAATACACCTATACTTCCAATCAAAAAGCTAAAGCTAGATCAAAATGGTAAAGTATTCATACAGGATTTAGGAGCTGTAAATGATCATGTGATAAAAATACATCCTATTGTACCAAGTCCAGATGCTATAATTTCTTCCATTCCAACTCAGGCAAGATAGTTCACTGTGGTAGATTTATGCTCAGCGTTTTTCTTAATACCAATTCATGAAGATTCTCAAAAGATCTTTGCGTTTATATGGGAAAATACCCAAGCACAGACTTGTACTCGTCTTCCCCAGGGGTATACTGATTCACTGAGCCAATTCTCACAAATTTTAAATAGAGATCAAAAAACCATAATATTCAAAGAAAGTAAAATAGAGCATTTTGTTGATGATAGCCTCCTTGCATCCCCAAAAGCTAGTGTGTCTAAGAGACAGCAAGATTCTTTTGATAGAATTATATAAACATGGGCATAAAATCTCCAAGGCCTCGAGTGCAATATCTTGGATTTGTGTTATCAGCGGGTTCCAGAAGTATCACACAGAAAAGAATAGCAGACATCCAGAAACTGAGTGCTCTTAAGACCAAAAAAACAACTCAGAGCAAGATGGTGGTAATCTAGCAGTTGAGAGATCATTGGGAACTCATGAAAGACAATTTTCAGTGGTTGATGAGGTGTCCAAAGGCAGGCTACAAATTATTGAAGTAGATGAAAGGAGAAGAAGGCAAGGTATAAAAAAGGATAAAAAGCTTTTTTTTGGTGGCATTTCACTGTCATTGAGAATGGCAATAAGATGGAGGCTTAAGAGAATGGAAACCCTTGGGCATTCAAAAATAAAAGTGAGAATTGGGTAGCCTGAAGGTAATAAATAGAGGAAGAATAAGCAGTGAAAGACTAAAGAGTGAAGAAAATGGGAGAATGAGAGGACAAGCAGCTAGAAAAGATGAGACAAGGAGCTAGAGAAGATGAGACAGACAGGATCAGGGGTACATTGAGAGGGCTTGTCCTTGGGAAAAAAAGGACAACCTCTTTGTCAGAGCCTATGGGGTAAGGAAGAGAGGGGGAAGTGACGTCAAGGGATTTGAGATATGTAAGGTTCTAAGAGGAGAGGGTAGGAGGAAGGAGAGCTAGAGGAGGCATGTGGAGAGAAGAAAAGTTCACTGTGGGCAGTGGGATAGGAAATCAGAGTACTAAAAGGATTGTCTTTCCTCAGTGAAGTTTCAATTGGGATGAACATCAATTTGTTGTAAGTCCAGGAAGCACAAATGTAGGACTTCTTTCTGCTCTATTCTGTCTATTGTTTGCTGACCATCAACTAAAGGTTGGCTTTAACCGACAGATACAAGTGTTCTTTCCACTTTCTGACTCTAGTCAGTAATAAGTGGGAGTTGTTGGTACCTGAGGCTTCTACTTGATTCTCTTTTGCCCCTAAAGATGGGATGGAATTTGTGCAGTTGCCCTAAATCTCTTATCTATGAGGAGGAAGAGACTTAGCAAGGGGAGTGGGTGGCTAAATGATTGTCCAACATGCAGGCCACCAGCAAGATGCCCTTACTCTAATGTCACAGCTTCTACAATAGTCATGCCCTTGTGGAATTTCCCATAGAAAGAAGAATGCACTACCTGTACCCTTTCCTGTACCTGTACCTGTACCCTTTCGCTTTTGTACCATCAAGTCTCTCATCATCCCTATTGTGATAGCATAGATGTGTGTATAGATAGACCAAAGTATTGTATTCATGGTCGGGAAAAACATGCAGATTACCCATTGGGGCCTATAAAAGAAAGGAACATCTACATTCCCTGGTTTCCTAGGGCAGTGGAGGCAAGGCTCAAATTCCCACCTACTCACAGCTAATTGAATTTGTTTCCCGCATAGCAGACTGCCTCCTCAGCTGGAAGAATGAATGATGTGACCATGATGTCTGCCATCCTCTCATCACCAGGGACAATGCTAATTCTCTGCTGCTTCCCTGATCTGGATGATGGCACCATATTTCCTTCCCCCTCCTTGTTCCACCCTCCTAATGTAATGACTGTTCACAGAACACTCTGGGGCAAGGATGGGATGCTAAAATAGGACGTAGAAATAAGTATTATTCTGTATCCCTTGTAGAACTTTCACTCTACATTAGACAGCAAGTTGTTTAGAAACACTTAGAACTTGATTTCAGAACATAGAATGCAGCACATCTTAGAAGTAGCAGGGGGAAATCAAGGTGCCAGTCAGTGCTTGTCCTTGGAGAAGCCATCTTAAGGCCTGTCATAGTGTGACCCCAGTTCAATGAAGCGTGCACTCTCTGATTTAGTTACTTATACTGTCTTTGAGTGCTGCTTTGGAGGATAAACTTAGTGTCCCTAAACTACCATGGAGACAAGTTCTAGTCTTGGCCAGACTGGTCCTTAGAAAGTAAAGAAAGAGTCTGTTACAGGCCCCAAACATGTATGTATGTGCATGTTTACACACTAATACACACATGTATGTCTAATTGCTACAAACCATCTCACCCCATATTCTTCTGTTCATTCTTGCTAAAGATCAGCCCAATGGGATCATGAACTGTTGTCCAAATTTGACAAGCTGTCTCCCACCTCTGTTCATTTCCACCTGTTACTCCCTATATCTTCTCTACCTATTAGGATCTTTCTGGATGCCATGGTACTTTCCCAGTGAACTCTTGAGAACTTTGGAGCAGACTTTGAAATGAGTTATCCCAGGCTCCTCCATCAGGATTTTGGGTCTGGATCTCTGCTAGTATTTGAGGTGAAATCTGTGGGAAAAGAAAACAAAGCTCAGTTATCTCTCAACAGAGGAGATTTTGGATGGGAAAACCACAAATGTCATCATTGGCAGCTTTCTCAGTCCATTTGCTGTTATAGAATGCCTTGGGGCTATGATGACCCAGAACCCTCCCTTGATTTCTCAACCAAATTTCAGTGAAAGTCAGGAAATACTTTAAAAAGAAAACTGCTCTGTGCTAAATGCTGGGGATAGGAAGACACAAAGGTGAAAACAAAAATAAATAAAAATACAAGTCTCTGCCCTCAAGAAAGTGCATTTGTTCTGAGGGGACCACATAACTGGGCGTAGGGCATTTGTGGTTTCTAGATTTATCAGTTGGGAGTAGCTTTTAAACATGGCCATCCACATGGCCTTGCCTCTTAAGGAGGATTGTTTTCTTTGGGGCTAAATCTCTGCTCAGGGTGGTGGCTTGCTGAATGTGTTTGTAGAACAGACCCAGTTATTCTTTAATTTCCCTAAATAGAAACTGCTCCTGGTATATGTATTGTGTCAAGATGGTGTCCTTGGAGCCAGTAGTTTTTATCATGGAGGCTGTCTCTGACTCCTTAAACCCTTAGTTTTGAGCATTGCTGTTGCTGTCTGAACCTTTCTCTGTTGGCAGGTGGAGAAGCATTATATATATATATATTTTTTTTTTTGAAAGGATGGGATCATTGCTTTTGCTTTGGTCTACACTGTACAAATACATCCTTTTGTTTCTTCTTCAAGTGATGCTTATTAAAGTACTTCTATCTCTCTTAGTGCCTATGAGGCCTGAGGATTTTTATAAACACTTAAAGATCATGATTGAATAAATAAAGGAATTCCTTACCAGTACTGAGAACAATGATCTTCTCACTTCCTATTTGAAGCTCACCTCAGCTCACTCTTAAAAAAAGCAAGTTTCTTGCTATTCTGATGACCGGAAGGCAGATTTCTAACTCCATACTTACAATAGCGTTTCCACTTATGGATTTGTCCAACCATTCTGAAATTCTTGGGGAAAATTGACTTTCTTGTCTCTGCTTTGATCAAGGTCTCACTGCTGAGTATCCCGAGCAGGTCCATGACAAAGGATGGCCCCTTATGCAGTAACAAAAAACTGGGAAACAAAGGTGGTGCCTATTGATGGGGGAATACCAGAAATGACTGGTGGGGTTTTTGTTGGAAAAATTGACACTCTCAGAAATGAAGAATCTGAAAAATGTAGAGAAATGCGGGAAGGTTTGAATGAACTAATGCTTCCTAAGCTCTGTGAGAGGGACCCAACTTCCCCAGTATTGACTATGTTTCTTGTTGTATCCATACTAGGCACTTATTAGATACTTGTTGATTGATTCATTTTGATGTTTGCCTGTTATCCTGGTGAGATGAAATCCCAAGAATGGTTTTAATTAGATTTTTTCTCATTCTTAGTGATCAGTGGAGTCTTTTTTATGGTTGTGGGTAGTTTACAATTCATCAGATGGCCGCCTTTCCTGTCCTTTGGTCTCTTCTTTACTGGGAGAAGTCTTATATTCATTGCCCTGTCACCCTTTACCAAGAAAATCACATTTGGTTTTCTTTGAGAAGAGAAGGGTGGTTAAAAGCTGAAGTTCTACATCTCTGTGTGCCCCTGAAACAAGGAAAACATTTTCAGCTGACAAGTTCATTTTCTGAAGCCCATTTAGGAACTGAATCTGTAGGGTTCACATTCTGACATTTATTTTCTTCCAAAGAAACTTCCTGCACAGCAGCCTTCCACTGTCCTTTGGATTGTTTTCTGGAATGAAAAGCACTAAGAAATGAGAACCTTTTAAAATTTTCCCCATGAATGCATCTGAAGTTATTTATTTATTCCTCCCTCTTGATTCCTGGGACTATCATCAGGTCCGAGCAAGTGGATTCTCTGCCTGTATTGTCCTCATCAAACCAGCCCTCATTCCACAGAATGCTTTTGTACCCACTTCAGTGCCTGGAAGCAGAGAGGCATATAGATGAGAATGACAGAATAACAAAGAAAACAATCAACATCATGAGGATGATTTTTTTTTTTTGTCTCTGGGCTGGCTTAATAAATATTTACCTTCCAAGAGAAGTAGAATGGTTGCTTTTACTCAGGAAATGACATCCCCCATGTCTAGTCTGTTCTATGAGTGTCCACATTTCACTGCTAGGCTCCAGTGACATGTACATACTGCCCAGAAGGCTTCATTGTACCCAGTGGGCACTTAATCCCATTATCATCAAAGGAAAAAATAAATGATGGTCTTCACGTATTGAACAAGAATAAGTCACAAAAGAAGAAAAGCTTGTGATACTGAGAGAAAGGCCAGGAGGCCCAAAGGGTATAGGCAGTAGAATTCCTTCTAGGGCAACTTAGGAGCACACTTGGACAGGAGTTGCATGAGATGAGCAGTTAAGAGTGGGTTCCAATTCACATCATGGCGGTTATTGCCCACATTGAGGATATCGCTCATCCCTTGGAGTCTAGAAATACATGTATAAAGCTAAGGTTGATAATGGCATGCGGTATATTTGGTTCATGAAGATGATTTATTCTGTGGCACTCCTCAGAAATGCCCAAATAGCAGCCAGAAGTTATTAAAACAATACCAGACGGATAAGTTTTATTTTAATTCACTTCTAAGCTACTTGGATGAACTGGGAAATGCTATATACATGTAAGATATTATGATTTATCCAGTTTTGACGGAGCCATCCACACAAAAAGCTCCAGATGGTCAGACTTAAATAACTGAGAACTAGGGCACGTGCTTTAAAATGGGGATGGGCTTGGCAACAGTCCCAAGCACTCTGTGCAGTCTGGGAGTTCTGCTCACCCTCTCTTTTGTTATCTCCCTGAATAACTCATTCACAAGCCCGAGACTGCTTCTTAGAAAACATCTCAAAAGCAGATTTGACAAAATCTGACATGTCTTGTTTATGATTTGAAGCTACCATTGGACTCTCAAAACTCGACCAACTGATAAATCAGTCAACCAGCCTCATCTGAATCTTCTCTTTGAGGATCACTGGAATCATCTTCATTTGAAAGTCAAGATTTTTCCAAGCAGTGATGGCGCTGCCATGGAGGCTGGAGAAAGCCATTGCCTGGGGCTACCCTTTTCCTGAAGTGAGGAGCCCTCTGATCCGGAATAGGACACTGATGAGTTTGGAGTTGGGGTGTAATGGGATATTGGCTTTGTCTGGGGCATACATTAGCGAGAAGACATCATGAGACCACTTGATGTAGTTGCCATAAAACCCCCAGGTCAGTGGTGATAGCTACTGAAGTTGGGAATCCAAGTGACTAGGAGGATAGTGGTATCCTCAGCAGAAATACAGAAATTTGGAAGAGCAATAAACAGGAAGGACATAAGGCAAGAAAGAAGGAAAAAAGAAAGCAATAAAGAAAAAGAAGGGAGACAGGGAGGAAGGAAGGAAACGTGTTTATTTAGCATTTACTATGTGTCAGGCATTGTGATAAATGATGTAAAATATTATCTCATTTGGTATTCACAAAAACCCTTCATGGTAAATGTTATTATTTCCATTTTGCAGATGAAGAAACTGAGGCAAGCAGTGGTTTGTTTGCTCCTTGCTTAGTCATAGAGCTAGTAAGGGGCTAAGGTGATATTTGAACTCTGGTCTTCCTGACTCCATTGTGCCACTTACCTGCCTTCTACATGATGTCTTTCCTGATCCTTCTCTGTCCCCCTCCCCTCCAGTAATCATCGACCTGTTCCATTTATACCATGAAATGCTATATTGTGTCCCTTCCGTAGATAATCTGTACCTCAAGGGCAGGAATGATTTCCTGTCTCTGTCTCCTCCTCATGGAGCACAGAGCTTCATCTATAGCAGGTGCCTAATCAATGATTATTGGTTGACTAACTTGTTGCCCCAGACCCTTTGGTGATCATCTTTCTCTCTACATCACTCGTACACATTTAAGCGAAGGGATGAGCAGTGGGAATGAAGGCTGTCACCCAGGAGGTCCAATCATGGACCATGTTTTCACCATCTTACAACTCAAAGATTCAATGAAAACGTGCTTAGCTCTAGTGAAAGAGCACTTGATCTGATAGGACAGAATCCCCCCTCTGGGCTCTCTCTCCAGCCACGTAGCCAAATCATTCCTGATTCATTCGATAATCAAACCCCAGAAACAGTGCCTTGGGACAGCCTAAACACGTATGTCAATAGAGGAGGAATACAACAGGGAGACGTCCTCTCTTCGATGTGATGGAGCCCAGCGTTCGAGTTGAAGTGGCATTTTCTGTTCCTGAGGAGTCTCTCCAGATGTTTTCTGATGAATGACATGATGATGTCACCAAGCCCTGCAATAGGAAAGGGCATATTAGGAAAGATTGATTCATTATTGGAAGAATTTGGACACAGGAAAGATCAGGATGAAGAATGTTCCTTTGCCAGTTGACAACATGCACTTAAATAAGTCGTCTGGAGAACCTGGCCATCAGTGTGCGTGTACTGAGAGCTGATTGGGCCAAGAGCTAAATACTGGTCTGCCTTGTCTTTGGGAAACTTAAATGATTCCAAGCTTCCTAAGAAGGAAAAGATAAAACATTTTTATATCAATATTCTAATAATGTTTCTATATAGCAGCAAAACATGGACTACAAGAAAGCCTGAAGAGGAAGCAGGAGCAGTTCGTATTGCAGTGGACAGAGAATGTAAGGAGATCTGAGTTCAAATCTAGCCCCAAGCACAGATGAGCTGTGTGACTTTGGGCAAGTCACCTTATCTCTGCCTCAAGGTTCTCATCTGTAAAATGGGGAGCACAATAGTACTTACATCTGAGGCTATTGTCAGGATCAGAGTGGATAGTATTTGTGAAACACTTGGAATATATACTACTACTGTATATTCCAAGGGCAATGGAGAGGCTGCTGCAATGACCTGCGATCTCTCTGAGAAGGCATTTCCGAAAACAACAAGAACAAAGAGCTGTAGTTTGGTGGGCTGTCCCTGATCAAAGATGAGAGTGTGGGCCGTGCTTACACAAACGGCACCCCATCGGTCAGGCGGCGACAAGTCTTTCTTGTGGGTGGTCCGTCGTGCCTGGCTCTTGGAGACTCTGATTGGGATCTTCTAGGCAAAGAGCAGTTTGCCATTTCCTTCTCTGAGGCCTTCCTAAGCCCCTGGTACGTGCCCCAGGAGGAAGAGGCTCCCCGTGCCACATGGACGTGAAGACTGGAAATCTGCCCACACGGAACACACCTGGCTATATTTTCAGAACCGCTGTTGGAGGGATCTTCTACACGGGCGACCTTACGGGTTTGCTGGAGAATCCTGGGACAGACTGATCCACGGAGGGCTGTAGATGTGGAGAGACGAAGCATGTCTGTGGGGAAGGAGGGTTGTGCACACGGTAGACATGCAGACTCGCGTGCCTGCGTGTTTCTATCCCAAACCATCCCCGGAGCGATTCGGCCCCGGGGATTTGCTCCGCATGCGTTCAGGGACTCGAGCCTCAGAGCCTCAGGTTTTCTGTGACATACCAGCTTCTTTCCCTCAGAGACAGAACTCCAGTGAGGAGAGGGGCTGGGAGGGGGGAGCTCAGAGAGGACTCAAAGACTGTATCAGACCAGCCAGGTCCCTGTCAGAAGCGCTCCCGGAGCCAGACTCCTCTCGGGGACCTCGGGGCATACAGCTAGCTTCTTTGAGCTGGGGTTTCCTCACTAGGAAAGTGACTTAGCTCCCTCAGGGGCAGCCAGAGGGCCAGGCTTGGGAGTCAGGAAGATGCATCTTCTGGAGGTCAAATCTGGCCTCAGACCCTTATTAGCTAGGTGACCCTAGGTAAGTCACACAGCACTGTCGGCCTCAGTTTCCTCATCTGTAAAATAAGCTGGGCAAGAAAACGGCCGATCACTCCACTATCTTTGCTAACAAAACCCAAATAGGGTCTTGAAGAATCATACATGCTTGGAAATGATCTCACAGGGGTTGTGTTCAAACGTGATCGTGAATGTGTTTTGTCGTTTGTCAGAAATTGTCGTGCTCGTCCTCCTCCTCCTCCATCTTCATCACACAGTGGAGCTAGAGACGCGCCCTGAGAGTTTCCGTGTTTCTAACCACCCGCCCTTGGGGCGTCCTGCTCACCTGGGCCTTCATCAAGCCTTTTCTTCCATTGCAGACCATCGATTTTGAAGGCTTCAAGCTGTTCATGAAGACCTTCCTGGAGGCCGAGCTCCCGGAGGACTTCAGCGCCCACCTCTTCACGTCCTTCAGCAGCCAGGCCCTTCATGCCAGCCCCTTGGTCCGCAGCAAGCCTCCCCTCCTGTCCGGGGGTAAGCTCTTCTTGTCGCCTCTGTCTGAGGGTCTCCTGCCCGGCCACAGAGAGCCTGGGCAGCGGGAGGCCTGGCTGGCTCTGCCCGAGCCGTCGGGGTGGGGGGGCCGGCGGTCTGCAGCAGCCCCCCTCAGGCAGATGACGGGGGGTCGCGGGGATGGCGCCGAAGCACCAGCTTCTGGGAGTACGTGATAACTGGGGAGCCGTAATGGGGTTCTTCACGCAGGCGAGCCTGCGTCCGGGAGGGCCGGATAGAAATGGGCTTTTGGCCCAAGGCAGCCAGTATGTCCAAGCAGTCCCTCATTTGGCCAGAGCGTGGCTGGGCTGGGGCAGCCTCGACACGCTTTCGTTGGGACAAGTTAACAATAATCAAAATGATGAATCTGGTTTTCAAAGTCAGACGTTTAGGGGACTGCTTGGGCCAGGAATTTAAAGCAACGAGTGATGCAAGGCCTTTCCCTCAAGAACTACTCTTGTTTCTTTTTAACCCCTCGCCTTCCATCTTAGAATCAGTCACGTGTACTGGCTCCAAGGCAGAAGAGTGGCAAGGGCTAGGCCATGGGGGTCAGGTGACTCGCCCAGGGTCACCCAGCTGGGAAGTGTCTGAGGCCAGATTGGAACCCAGGACCTCCCCTCTCTAGGCCTGGCTCTCCATCCGCTGAGGCACCTAGGTGCTCCGACAACATTATTGGTGAATGGGTTGTGCCTACTGTCAATAAAGGCTGGGTCCTTGGATCAGGCTCCCCTATGGAAGATGCTCTGGGCGTGAGCCTCTTTTATGAAGGCGGCTCCTCTTCCTGAGTGCCCTGATCATCCCCATTGGTGCTAGCAGGAGAGCGGATGGATCGCAAGCTCTCCGCTCCCCCCTCATGATTCATTGCAGCAGAGGCGGATCGTTGCCTGTGAGGGAAACGCGGAGGCCTCGTCCTTCAGACGGGCGAACGTTGAGCCCTTCTCTGGCAGGTCAGGAAATGGAATGTCCGGGAGCTCCGGCAGCCGGACCCGGGGAGGCCTCGGGGTCTGGGCGCCTTCCGCCTGGGGGAGGGGCGATCGCCCATAAGAAGGTTACCAATTAGGAACAGAATTCAGCATGATTTTCTTTAGACCTTGCTTGGTTACCAATTTAGGGAAATGTCGGCTGCGGCCTTTTAAGCTCACGTGAAGGGCGCCTGCTCTCATTTCAGATTCATGAGGGCGTCCCAGTTGGAGCACCAGCCTCCTCCCCCGTGAAGGCTCAGAGATGCTCTCAGCCGACTGTGTGCCTCCCAGAACTGTCACTCCTTCCGCAGATGGTGCTTTGTTGAGCCCCTCCTGCTGTCTGGGGGGTTCGCCTGGCCTTGTGGGGCCCCCAGGCCGGCTCCTCCCCCCCCGAGTACTCCCCTGCTTTCCCAATTGCCTGTCCTCTTCCAGCCCAGGGACTACACTGCTTGTCTGAGCCCAGCATCTGGGACGTTGTGAGTGCCTAATAGATGCTCTGCTCACCTCTCTGCCTGCCTCACTGGGGCCTCCATTGTTCAGCCATACCAGTCACGTCTGACTCTTCTTGACTCCATCTGGCCAAGATGCTACCGGAAGGCTTGGCCATCGCCTCCTCCAGCTCCTTTTATGGAGGAGCAGTCAGGCAAGCAAGGAAAATGACTTGGCCAAGGGCACACAGCCAGAGGCAGGGGGATCCACTGGTGAACATCGGAAGATGAGTTTTCCAGATTCCAAGCCTGATGCTCTCTCCAGTGGGCCGCCAGCTGCCGTCCCTCCCACTCTGTTAGTCGTCACTAATGAAAGGTGCAGCTAGAAGGGAAAACACCAACCTTGGGAGGCAGCTCCAAGAGGGCGAGACGAGGAGAAGCTCTGGACATCAGGACAGGCTGATGGGGGGGGGGGGAGCAGCAGGGCTGCTTTGAGGAGTGGTGGAGGCAGAGCGATGGAATCCCCCCCCACCCGAGAGAAGGGCGGGCAGGCACTAGGGGCGACGCTACCGTGATCCCAGGAGTCCAGGGATGAGCTGATGTGAAGCGGACAGGGCGGCCCCAGAGAGGCTGCCCAGGTGGAATCCCTAGAAGAAAGGGAACAGTTGATGGGATTTAGGGAAGATGGCGGAAGGGACCTGGGCTCATTCTTTACACCCTGATCCATTTTACTGTCTTTCCTTCCTCTTACCTTCTTGGCCCCTCCTTCTGCATGGCTCGATTCATGGGAAATTCTGTAACGTCTTCTGGGACTTACTCTTTATCTGTGCAAAAGGCAGCGGCCATTGGCACCAGATCACATGAGACTGTTGAGTTCAAAATACATTTTTTTAAACCCTGACCTTCCGTCTTGGAGTCAATACTGTGGATTGGTTCCAGGGTAGAAGAGCCGTAAGGGCTAGGCAATAGGGGTCTAGTGACTTGCCCAGGGTCACCCAGCTAGGAAGTGTCTGAGGCCTGGTTTGAACCCAGAACCTCCTGAGTCTAGCCCTGGCTCTCCATCCACTGAGCTACCGAGCTGCCCCTCAAAATACATTTTTAAAGTTAAGCTCAGACATCTTTTTATTTTGTTAAACATGAAAGGAGTCCCATCTTTTCCTCTCTTGCATTCCCTGGAAACTGTGTTGAGCAATGACCCCAACAATGCAAAGGAAAACAATACTAAAAGGGATTGGAATTTTGATCAAAGCCTTCAGAGGACTCATAAAGAAACCTATTTTTTCCCTCTCTAGAATGGTGGAGGCATGATGTATGCAGAATGAGACATGTAGGCCAACCCTAATGGTCAATATTTTGATCTATTTTGCTTAGCTTACATTTTTCTTATTATAAGAAAATATTCTAAGGGAGTCAGGAAATTGGAGAGTTTGAGAAAATGGCAACATTTTGAAAAATCCTTCCCTTCCATCTTAGAATCAATACTCTGTATTGGTTCCAAAGCAGAAGAGTGTTAAAGGTAAGGCAGTAGAGGTTAAGTGACTTGTCCAGGGTCACCCAGCTAGGAAGTGTCTGAAGACAAATTCGAACCCAGGACCTCTTGTCATTAGACCTAGCTCTCTATCTATCTGCTCCCAACATTTTTTAAAAAAGGATCAACTAAGTGGTGCACTTGATCGAGACTCTTCTTACAAGTTCAAATCCAGTCTTAGACATTTATGAGCCACGTGACTCTGGGCAAGTCACTTCATTCTGATGACCTCACTTTCCTCATCTGTAAAATGAGCTGAAGAAGTAAATGGCCAACCACTCATAGCAAAGCCCAAATGGGGACATGAAAAGTTGGACCCAACCAAAATGACTGAACCCAAACCAGACCAAAACAATGGACACATATGTCTATATTGGGAAGAACATTTGCAAGTTCATTTCCTTCCTTAGCCCTTCCTTAGCTGTCCCACTCTGATGATTGAGGTGGGAAGATTGGGAGACTCGCCGAGGCCAGAAATACTGAGTTGTGTAAAGAGATGGTTGTTGCCAAACCCCCCAACTCTCCGCCGGTAATACTTTGGAGCTGAGAAACAGACAAAAACAAAATTGCTCCAGTTTGGAGAAGCCTCTTACCAAAAGCTTGACTGTAGAGAATTGATTTGAGGTCTCCCGTATCTTCTGAAAGAACCTCATAAGAAATTGTGCAAATGTTGCTTGCAAACAAGTATTTATTAAATGCCTACTATAGACTAGGCACAGTGCTAGGCACTTCATAAATATTATCTCATTTGATCCCTATGAAAACTAGTAGGTAGGCACTATTATTATCTCCATTTTACAGTTTAGGAAACTGAGTCAAGGTTGCTTGCCCAAGGTCACAAATTGAGCAACTGAGGCTGGATTTGAACTCATGTCTATGTGACTTGAGGCCCTGCATTTCAGCCCCTGCTGTGTAAAGGGTGAATATTATGGTTGAAACTGAAAAAATCTAAATTTAAATGGTCGCCAAGGGAAATCCCAAATAATAAAATACCCAAGTCAGCTGCCAAATTTTTATGGTGATTTAATTACAACAGGAGGAAGAAAATATTAGAGGGAGAGAGAGAGAGAGAGAAGGAAAAAGGGAGAGAAGGAAAGAAGTTTAACTCAGAACCACTCTGGTTCAGGCTGAGCCAAAGTGAGCGTTAAGGCCTTGGAAAGCCAAGGCAGAGAAAGGGGTCAGTCCTTATCACTCACGTGACCGATCTGAAGGAAAGCTGTCTGTGGAGCTCCTCCAAGCTCAAGCTCCAGGATCGACCTGAACTCTAGCCCTCTCCACAGGAAGTCACAAGGACTCCAGAGGCTGTTCTCTACCTCACTTCCTGCATCTCACATGTGCCAATGGTGGCTCAAGCTTGACTTAGGACCGCTCAGAGGTCAGTCCTTTTTCTGCACATGTCTGTTGAAGGCCATCTCCTCAGATAATTAAATCTTGAGTTTAATGTAGACCTTCCTAATCTGGTTAAACTAAGAAGGGAGGAGAAATGTAGTTTCCAAGACCTGATTCTGTTATTACAAGTATCTCTATTGTTATTGATCAGGAAATAGCTAAATCAGATCTTCTAAAGAATGGTCTGATTAGTGTGGAATAGTTTTGAAATTCACAGTTGCACCTAGCTACTTTTGGTTTTCTCTGAATCTTTCATCCTCACGGACTTTAGGGTGGGCTTCTTCCGGTCTCCATTGTTCCTCCCTTTTACCCTCTGCCTCTGTTGGCAGTCATTCATGATTGGGGAAGTAATCAATTGTGAGGGTCACGTCGGATACTGTTGGCTCCTGCTTCCCTGGGTTCAGGATTCGAGGCTTGCTTCCATTTTTACGTCCTGTGAGAAGGGTCCTCAGGGACTTTGGGGAACAAACATGTGGAGCAGCAGTGAGGAAACCACTGAGGTGTGGAAGCCTGGGAGGAGAGAGAGAGCTGCCATGTTCTCCCTCCACTCCTCCAGAAGGCCTTTCCCAATGGCCCATTGTTTACTAGGCTTGCCTAGGATGGATGCTGGTGTTCTTAGGGGAATAAGAATACTGATGAATGCCGGGGGCACCTGCGCATTCATGCCTGCATGGCCGTGGAGGCAGCCAGTGTGAAATGAGAAAAACACAAACCCACCCAGACGCCATCCCTGAAAAGGGAACCAATCAAGTCAGCCGTAGCCAAGCAAGGAGAGCTGTAAGGAGAGCGGGCTTCGGGAAACGTGAGAAATCTCCCCTCATGGACCAACTTTCAGGATGGATGCCTCCCACGTTCACAGGAGCCCCCCAATTATTGGGTGAGCTGAATAATTGTCTGCTTTGAACAATAGAAAATAATTATCAGCAATTTTTACAAACATTATTCTAAGACGAGAGTTCTTTTGACCTTTTTATTTCTCTCATTGAATTATTATGGTTCAAAGTCTTTTAAAACAGACTCATTTTCACATCATGGAGTTAAATAGGCCTTTTAGACTTAAATGTTGATGCTAAGGAAATTCTGTAATCCTCAACCAACGTGAGAGACAGTTTATCAGATAATTTAATTATATTTTATTATCATGATGAATCATCTGGAATTGGTGGGCATTATTTTCAGAAGTAATAATGGGAGGCACGTGTGTGTGTGTGTGTGTGTGTGTGCGCACGCGCGTGCGTCTAAAGGGAATAGCTTATTCCATAAACCTTCTCCAGAAGCGATTAAAATAGGATCCGCTCTTTATCCCTGAGAATTGAGTAACAAGTGCATGAATTCTATAATCTCCAGCATGTTGCTCCCTATATGACAGCAGATGCCTTCATTTCCTCTCCTGTCATTCTCTTCTTAACCCCTTATATGCCAGCTTCTGCCCTCATCACTCCACAGAAATGATTCTCTCCAAAGTGATGAATGATTTTTTAATTGCCAAATGGAGCTTTTTCTAAGTCCTTCTTCTTGATTTCTCTGCAATCTTGGACAGTATGGATATTCTTCTTAATTCTAGTGCCTTCCCTCTATTAATTATTTCCTCCTTATTCTCTGTATGGTTTGTTTGCTTAATTTTCACTCTAATTAGATTGGCAGCTTCTTGAGGGCAAGATCCCAGGGCTTAGGGTAATGCCTGGCACATAGTAGGAGATGAACAAAGGATGTTTAATGGATTTACTAAATTTTAAAATTATATTTTGAGAATATGTAACATATGTCTGGAAAAGGAGCCTTGATCTCATTTTTATCATTGTCTTCTACAATACTGGTATTTTTAATGGATGGATAAAATATTGCCAAATCATGCATTCTGAGGGCATTATTTTCTGGGTGTGACCAGAGTCCTAGGCTAGATGGAGGACAGAAGGTAGCCATTGGCCCTCTGTAGGTCATTTCCAGGCAATACTGAAAAGGGTCAACGGCTCTTTATGGCCTCCTATCTTACAGGATCTCAGAGTTTGGGGAGACTTCAGGGAGTATAATCTAGTCCAAGCTTATTTCTTCTTCTCTTCAATTTAACATACCTGGCAAGTGGGCATCCAGCATCCAGGCCCCCCCCCCCCCTCTCTCTTTCTCTCTCTCCCTTCCTCTCTCTCTTTCTCTGTCTCTCTCTCTGTCTCTCTCTCTCTGTCTGTCTGTCTGTCTGTCTCCCCCTCCCTTTCTCTCTCTCTCCCTCCCTCTCCCTCTCTCTCTGTCTCTGTCTCTCTCTGTCTCTGTCTCTCTGTCTCTCTCCCTCTGTCTCCCTCTGTCTCTCTCTGTCTCTCTCTCTCTCTGTCTCTGTCTGTCTGTCTCCCCCTCCTTTTCTCTCTTTCTCTCTCTCCCTCCTCTCTCTCTCTCTCTCTCTCTCTCTCTCTCTCTCTCTCTCTCTCTCTCTCTGTCTCTGTCTCTGTCTGTCTGTCTCCCCCTCCCTTTCTCTCTCTCTCCCTCCCTCTCCCTCTCTCTCTCTGTCTCTCTGTCTTTCTCTCCCCCCCTTTCTCTCTCTCTGTCTCTCTCTCTCTCTGTCTCTCTCTCCTTCCCTCCCTCCCTCTCTGACTCTCTGTCTGTTTGTCTGTATCTCTCTCTCATACATACATATATATTGCTAGGAAGACTTTCTTTTCATCAAGCCTGAAACTTTTTTCCTAGTTCTGAGCTCTGAAGTCAAGAAGAAAAACCGTGGCTCTTCTTTTCTCACATGACCTCTCGTTCACACCAGGACTCTTCTCGTCTATGGATATGGGCTCTTAGATGACGCCGCCCTCCATCAAAGTCAAATTCATCTGCCAGGTCAAGCCATGCCATTAAGCTGTTATTAAATGTTCACTGTCTGCCAGACCCTGGGCTAAACACCAGAGATGGATAGGAAAGCAAAATAAAGGAAAAAGTAACCCTGTCCCTCGTCCCAAGGAGCTTGATCTTATGCAAACCACTCTGTACTCACAAGACTTCAGAGGGTGGGGAGCCACCCAGGGGCAGTTGGGTGGCTCAGAGGATGGAGAGCCAGACCCAGAGAGATGGGACGTCCTGGGTTCAAATCTGGCCTCAGACACTTTCTAGCTGTGTGACCCTGGGCAAGTCACTTCACCTCCATTGCCTACCTCTTACCACTCTTCTGCCTTAGAACAAATACATAATATTGATTCCAACATGAAAGGTAAGGGTTTACTTAAAAAAAAAAAAAAGACTTGGGATAATGTGGGGAGAGTCTCAGGCAGGAGGTGCTCGGATTAAGGGGATAGGAAAGCTATCTTGCAGCAAGAGAGATTTTAGCTGGGGCTTGAAGGATCCAGAAGGCAGAGAAGACGAGTGTAGATTGTGTAGATTCTCCAGGTGTGGAGGACCCCCAGGAAAGTGGCCAGTCAGGAGACGGCATGTGGTAGCTGAGAAACAGCCAAGAGCCCATCATTGTGGCTAGCTTATAGACTCTTTGGAGCAAAGAATGTGATTTAATCATCTTAAAGGAGGCTTGGAAAGGGTACAGCATTTGGAGCAAATGGTGCATTAGACCAATGGAAATGGCTGAGCATCTCTTTATCCCTTTTTGAAGAGAAAAAAAGCACCTGCCTCAGCATCTCTTTCCTGAGACCTTCTCTCGTTTAAGGAAGGGCACAGCAACTGACTTGTGTATTTTAGGCACTAGTTGTTACCCAGGTGGCTTTGGGGGTTTGGTTTTCTCTCGCTGCTATAATATCTGATTCCCACCCCCCCCCATTCCTCTTCTCCTCGGCTTGTTATTCTGGAGGACTTTTGTCCATCCACTTTCAGTGAGTTTCTCTAAACGTTTTAAACTCCTTTCAGAAGAAGGCTTAGCTAGTCTGACAAGCCCGTTGAAAACAGTGGCAAGAGAGCTCTCAGTGACTGGCAGGATTTTAATGATGTGAAACATTTTCAAAGTACTTCAGAAGACTAGTATGGAATGTTTTCCATGATGTGGCTGATGAGGCTGAGCCAGGATAACAGATACTTGGGGCTCCTTCACTGTTCCCATCATCTCTGGGCCCCCCAATAACCCTGCTATGTGGGTGCCTCGAGGCACAGAATGGTGCTCTGGGCTATCAAGGGCCAGGCATGGGTGCTGGTGACTCCTACCACTATGGGAAGCTTTCAGGACAGATTTTCTTACCATTGTGAAGATTGGATTTGGCTCTCCCCTGATTGTAACAATGAAGGTATTTAGCTCTTCTTTTATTGTGAAGATTGAATTGTAATCCCCGGTCTATTTTTAGATTTTAATCCCCGAAGTGTAAACCCAGTACTTAAAGTAGATCTACCCATTTTAACCACAAAAAGGTATGAACACCCATTTCATATATTGAATGGGAGATCTGGAACCCATGTGTGAAAGAGTGGCAGTCCTGGAGAGGAGTATCTGCTGTGATTGGTAGACAAAATTTAGGGGAGGTGACACAAGAGAAAAAGGTCTTTAAATAGTGGAAACAGAGGCACACTTGGAGTTGGACTGAATCATCATCATTCGATTCAGTCACTTGGAGTTGGACAGGAGATCAGTCACTCAGACTTGGAGTGAAGACAGTCACTTAGAGCTGGAGGGAAGACAGACACTTGAGGAGAGACTGGAAGACAGACACTCAGACTTGGAGTGAAGACACTTGACTGTGGAACTGGACCCCTGGAGCCGTGCAGGAGACGTCAGACTGCTTTCCGTTTAGACGGTCACCATTGAGTTAAAGGCTGACTTAGTTTCATTGCCTTCCTGGAGGTGTGAACCTCCGAGAAAGGCCCATTGTCTTCAGACTCCTTTCCCCTTGCTGGGGCTTAGAATTTCTACCTGACTCAGAGGAAGCCAGAGTTCGTTCTCTCTCTCTCTCTCTCTCTCTCTCTCTCTCTCTCTCTCTCTCTCTCTCTCTCTCTCTCTCTCTCTCTCTCTCTCTCTCCTTCCTCTCTCTTCCCCCCTGTCCCCCTCTCTCGCTCTCCCCTTTTATCTCTTCCTTAATATCTTCCCTCTATTATAAAATAAACTACCATAAATTTCATTTACTTGAGTAATTCATTCTGGCATTTAGAAATTAAATCCCTGGAGATCACCAATTAAATATTAAGTCCAACAATAAATCTAACACCTTTCTCAATTCTTAGTGTTCATTGTGTAGGGACCAGACAGGTTACATCTAGAGACTATGGCTACCTATGAGGTGCCCAGCAAGGCATGACTCTCCACAAAGACCGTTTTCCAAGGCCCAGAGAGATAGCAAACGACATCCAAGGATTAAATCATAGCTCACTGAAGTCTTTCTCTGCCTGTACATAGACATGTGTATGTCTGCAAGGTTATAGAGACATCAAAATGCACTCGTCTAGGACCAGTTGTTTTATTAAGTGGAGACTCCTACCCACACACCTGCCAACCCATCTCCCTCCCAGGAGCCTAGAGATGTGCTTGAGACCCACATGGATTACGTGACTTATTCAGGGTCAAAGAGGATTGTTCTACATGCTCTACCTACCTCCCTGCCTGCCTCCCTGCCCTCACTCTTACCTCCATTCAACCCTCCCAACTCTTACAATTTCTAGGAGCTCAAAACAAAGAACACATAGCAAAACCTTCTCAGCCAATCAGTTTTTTCCCTACATTTTCCCATGGTTACATGATTCATGATCCCCCTCTCCCCCTGCTCTTTTCTCCCCCCCTCCCCAAAGCCAACAAGCAGTTCCCCTGGGTTATCCATGTATCATTGATCAGAACCTATTTCTGTGTTATTCATATCTGCAGCAGTGCAATTCTTTAGGATCAGAACCCTAATCACATCCCCATGGAACCACGTGTTTGATCCTGTGTTTTCCTTCTACGTTTCTGCTCCCACGGTTCTTTCTCTGCATATGAATACATTCTTTCTTATAAGTCTCTCGGGATTGTCCTGGGCCATTGAATTGCTGCTAATAGCAAAGTCAGTTACATTTGATTGTGCTACAATGTATCCATCTCTGTCTACAATGTTCTCCTGGTTCTGTTCCTCTCACTCTGCGTCCATTCCTGGAGGTCGCCCCAGTTCACATGGAATCCCTCCAGTTCATCATTCCTTTGAGCACAATAGTATCCCATCACCATCAGATACCACAGTTTGTTCAGCCATTCCCCAAGCGAGGGACACCCCCCATTTTCCAATTTTTTGCTACCACAAAAGGCGTGGCTATAAATATTTTGTATAAGCATTTTTTCCTATTATCCCTTTGGAGCACAAACCCAACAGTGCCCTTTGCACATAATTTCAAATTGCCCTCCATAGTGGTTGGATCAGCCTATCAGTTTTTAAAAAATCTTTTCCTCTCACTTAGTTTGTAACTCAGTCTGACTTCCAACATCATTTTTCAACTAAAATGGTTCTGTTCATAGTTATCAGTGATCCCTTCATTGCCAAATCTAATGTCTTTTTTCTTGATTCTGATCTTCTTGATTTCTCTGTAGCTTTTTATCCCATTGATCACCTTCTCCTTTAAGTATCCAGGAACTTGATCAATCATTTCACTAGATTTTCATAAAAATCTCTCTTTCTCTTGGTTCTCCTCCAGCCTTTTTTTTTTTAATGAATCTTCATCCAGGAGATGCCCATTCATCCTGTTTGTCTATCTAGTTTCTGTCCTGGATCTTCTCTTGGTACTCTGTTATTTCCCTTGGTGATCCTATCAGGTCCCATGGATTCAAATATTAGCAACATATAAATGATTTCCAGATTTATCTGTCCAGGCCTAATCTTTCTTCTGATCTCGAACTGCCTATTGCACATTTCTAAATGAATGTTTTACAGATAGTCTTAAGTGCTACTTTTCCAAAGCTGAACTCACATTTTCCTCTAAATTCTTCTTCTCACTTCCCGGTTACTTAGGAGGCCACCACCATCATCCCTTGTGACAGCCTCCATTAATCCTCAGCTCTACTGCCCAGATCCCATGAGTTGTCACAACCTGTTGATTCTTCTTTCCTATCAGTTCTCACCTATGCCCCTCCTTGTTCCCTGGCTCTGCCACCATCCCAGCCTCCATGACATTGCAGTATCCAGCTGGCTTCTCTCCCTGCCTTAAGCCTCTCCTCAGGCCATTTCGTCCTCTACGCAGCTGTCAGATTGGTCTTGCTAAAGCACCAGTCTGACAGTCCCCTTGCCCTCCCACCCCAATTCAGTGAGCTCCAGGGTCATTGTAAATGCTTTCATCTGGCTTCTGTTGAGCTCTCCACTACCCGGCACCTCTCACCTTTTCAGTCTTCTTGCTGATGATCTGTGACACTGAACTACATGTCCTTCTTTGAGTGGTAAGGAGCCCCGTCTTCTGACTCCGTGTCTTCTCTCTCCTTCATCTCCTCTTCCTCCTCCTCACTCCCCTTCCTCCCACCTTCTTCAAAAATCTTTCCCCATCCTCCTGAATCTTAGGACATTCCCTCCAAGATGCTTTCAAGTTCAGCCCATCTCTGTCTTGATTGTACCTAGTTTGAAAACCCCTCTTTTCCTTTTCTTTCTATCGCCTCCACTTGGCACAGTGCCTGGCACACAGTAGGTGCCCAACAGAGAATGACCAACTGATATCAAATAGTCTGACATCCTCCCTGTACTTGAATTGATTTTGTCTATTTGCAAAACATAAATCATGAGTGTGAAACTGAGGCAGGATTTTGTGGTAATCGACAAAGACAATAGAAATGTCTCCATGCTTTGGGGCACCTTGTTCATTAATTAATGAATACATAAATTGCTTTATTCTTTAGCAAATATGCTCCTCTCTTGTAAATGTTTAGAGATTTAAAAAATTATACATTCCTTGAATATGTTATGTAAAGCACACAAACACATATTGGCTTGTTTTTGGTAGAGTCACTTCTGTTATTATCTTTTGGTAATAAATATGCAATGCCTTCTGTCATGAGAGGCAAAGGCAGGCTTCTCTCCGAGAGGGGAATCTGTTAAAATGCTTCACTCGTCATCTGTGCCCCTCTCTGCAGCGTTTCAGCCAATGATTAGGGATCTCTACTGGCGCCATCCATTTTCCACTTTGTTACCTCCCTTGGCAGAAATATTCTGTGGTCCTTCTAGTAACATGGGGGAGGCTCACTTTTTCTCATTTCAACTTGTTACGTTGCATTTCTTATACAGACCATTGGAACATTTGGCATTTTCCTGTGGGGGTCCTCGCTCTCCCCTCTGATCTCTTTTCTCTTCAAGATGATGCAGAAAAGTCTTTTTTTGGCCCTGAATTCTTCCTTTCCTTCTTTGCCACGGTGCGTCTTTGCCTCGCCAGATCTTTTGGCTTGTGCTTTCATTCCTGTTCTGCTTTGGTTTTCTGAATTAGTTTCTGACCTTTTCGGTGTCATCATCTTTAATTGGGCCACATGGGATTAAAGGTTTGTGCCGCGGGTTTCTAGCCAGACATTGCTGCCTTCTTCCGGGCCTTCCTGCGGCTCTCCCGTGACTCGCTCCGCTGGGACTCGCTTTGGTGGTGGTTGATGGTTTCTCGCGTGGCCGTGGTCCTCGCACGTCTTCTGTGGCACGGCCTGAGCAACCTTTGCATTTTCGTGGTTAATATTGTCTGTCGCGGCTCGGTGGGAGAGAGAGTCATTCATTAGGATGATCAGCGAGCGCTTTCTTCTCCTTCCACGCCCTGCTGGAGGGTTGTGCTCGGCTAGAAGCGCTCGTGGTGTTCATTTGGGAGAAACTTGGAGGCACAGAGCGGCTCGGCCTTTGCAGGCTCCCTCGAGGTAGGGGGCTTCCCTGGTTACCCTCCAGGGGAAGATTCTCGCTGGCCTGAGCTCTTCCTCCCTCCACGGGTGGGAGTCCCCGGCGGAATCCCTCGGGGTCATCTGGGACCTTGGCAGCACCGAGCATCCTAGAGAGAAAAAGACTCAAAACCCAACTGTTGATTTCCAGGTCTGCGGATGACCAAAGGAGCCGTGACCCCCCCGCACACTTCCCCGTCCAGCCTGCATTTGCCCCAAGTCATCCAGCTGAAGGACATCGTCTGCTACTTGTCCTTGCTCGAACGCGGGAGACCGGAAGACAAGCTAGAATGTAAGTGGCCTGCTTACCCTGCGGGGGGGCTGGAGAGGGCGACGGGATGGAACGAGGGGGGAGCCAGCGGGACTCGAGCCCAGGGCCGGTGCAGCCACAGGGGAAGGTTGGTGCCGGGACCAGAGTGTAGCCTGAGGCTGCTGGCCAGCGGTGCCACG
The DNA here is from genome assembly GCF_027887165.1 of Monodelphis domestica. NCBI lineage: Eukaryota > Metazoa > Chordata > Mammalia > Didelphimorphia > Didelphidae > Monodelphis > Monodelphis domestica. The sequence goes on from NC_077231.1 coordinate 320,966,554, forward strand.
GCTCGAGGGCCGGGTCTCCGGGCCCCTCCTTCAGGGCCATGCTGGAAAGCCAGGCTTCCTGCAGCTGTTCGGGGTGTCCCAAAGCCTGCTGGTGTCGCCTGTGTCCCCTGCAGGCCCCCTACTGAGCGGCCCCCACCAGAGGCTCCCCCAGGGTGGCGGCCGGATGAACTGGAGGGCGAGGACTCCTCCTCCCCCTGCCAGCCAGCCTCCTTCCCCCGTGGAGTGGCTGCCCTTCTCCCCTGCCCACCCCGCGTGGGTGCCAGGGGCCTGCGAGGGATGGGGATGGCTTCTTTGGGGCCCCAAGGCCGGGCCCTGGGCCTGACTGCTCTGTGGAGGCCCAGCCCCCTGGGCGCTGCCATACGGCTTCATCCATCCTTCCTAGAGAAGTGCCGGGAGGGCCTCCGAGAATGGGCCTGACAGCCGCAGTGCAGCGGCGCCATCTGGTGGAGGATGGCCGTCAGGACAGCACCACATGGACTGCGTCTTTGGCTAAGGAAGCAGCGACTCTGAGGCTCAATGGTGCAGGCCTCCCCAGGATCCCCGACTCCCTTTGGGCGGCCACCTTGTCCCACCTTCGTCCTCAGGCCGGGTGGCCAGCCAGGCTCTGCTGCCCTCCTCCTCGCCCACAGAAGAAGAGAACTCGCACCCCGGAGTCCGCAGGCTCAGGCCCTTCCGGAGGACTTCAAGGGTCTCCTCGTGCCCCTCAGCTGGGCTGCTCCTCGGGCGCCCCAAACTCTGGGTCTGCCTTTCCTCCAGCCCAGAAGAGGCTCGCTGGGTGGGGAGGGGGGCTCTGCGACGGCCTCGTCCTCCCCCTCATCCTCCCATCCGCCACCCCAGGAGGCCGGAGACCCTCCCAGAGACCCCCCCCCCCCCGACCCCTCCAGGGCTCCCTTCCCCTGACGCCTGAACAGCCATTTTATCCAAGTGAGAAGCTCCCCACGGCATCCCGGCTTCTCTCCTTTTCCTCGCGTCGTGTGTGCAGCGCATTATTGCTGTCCTTTACCTTCTTGCTTACACTCCGGACTGTTGGTTCCAAGGCAGGACAGTGGAAAGGGTCAAGCAACGGCGTGAAGTGACTTGGCCGGGCCACAACCGAGGAGGTGTCTGCGCAGATTTGAACCCAGCTCGGGCGCTCCATCCACACAGTCATGCGTCTCAGCAGAAACTCATCTTCCTTCAGGATTGCAGCTTTTCTTCCCGGCTCTCCCTCTTTCCCCAGGAAGAACTGGCGCTGGCTCCAGAGGAGTCTGGTTTGTGCCTGGGCTCCTAACGGGCACAACACGCGCCTCTCACCCACTCCGGCTTCTGTTCCACCTGCCTTTAGGCCGAGCCCTGGGCTGCGTGGCCACTCGGGCCCTTCTCCTTTTCAGTCTTGCCATCCTGCTTTTTCCTTTCCTTCAAGCCTAATGCTGGCACCGCAGCCCTCTAAGGTGTCATTTTCCCACATCTTGTTTTCTCTTATCTTGGGCTTCTGACTCCCCAGGGTCCCCGGGGCATCCTCCCCCGCCCCAGGGGCTTGAACGCCCCAGCTTGATCCTCACCATGTTGTCAGAGCGTTCAGCCTATCTCTCAAGATTTCCTGGCCCATCACTGGTCCTCTGGGCACTTTTCCTCGGAGCTTCTCCAAGGGTAGCCTGAGGACCCCGAGGAGAGCAGACCCTTAGGGGGGTCCATGAAGTCAAAACCCTTTTTTATGAATACTCTGGGATTTGACGTTCTCGCCTGGAACCTATCGATATGGAAGAGACTCACTAAGAAAGACGTTTGGGGCTCGCGCTCAGCTATAAGAGTGTAAAAGGATCCTGAGTCTCGGAGGTCTGAGATCCGCGGCTGTGTGCTGTGTGCTCTGTCTTTCCGATCCCTTAAGACAGTTCTCATTCTCTCTTTAACCATCTCTGTATTTAAAGTCTTTTTTTTTTTAAAGAAAAACAATTCTCCTACTTCCTTTGCCTCCCATGGAGATTTTCATTAGGTTTTAAAAGACTACTTTAATCTCATCACTTAGTGCAATAATGATTGCCCTCACGTAATGGTGACAGCTCAATTATTAAGGAAAGGGTTTTTTAATACATTATGTGGATGCATTTTCCTGCCTAGGGATTAACTTCATTCATTAATTCATTTGTTCATTCAACAAGTATTTTCTGAGCGTCTACTATTTACAAAAGATGACCTACGCCAGGAGCCTTGGCATTGGATTCTCACCACCTCGCGGGTTAGGTCCAAAAAGGATCTGTTCTGCAGATGAGGTAACTGAGGTTAGGGGAGGAGGAGACACAAGGGAAACCTGAGCCCAGGGGTTCTTGGCTCAGCCCTCCGGAATGCTCTCATCTCCACCAAACAGACCCAGAAAGCAGCAGAGCCACAAAGGCAAATTGGATCTCCGCTCTGGTTGTAAGTCTTGTCTTTCAGAGGTTCTGCTAGTGTCGAGCTTCGTTTCTCAAGTTACAGTCAATATATGGTGTGTTCTGGTCCAGCTGAGCTTCTTACATTTCACTTTGCTCAAGCTCTCCGTGTTGCTTAGAATTGAGCAAAGTAGATGCTCCCCTTCCTCTTCCTCCTTTTCATCACTACTACCGCCCGCTACAAGGTTGGTCCTTGAAACATGAGCCGTTGGTGAATTGGGGAGTCAAAGAATTACCGAATAGACATTCGTCTTCCTACCTCATCTCTCGTGTTTGAAAAGCGCTCGCAGGCTCCGTCCGTGGATGCTGGCCAGATGGCAGCCAGGGCTCATTCTAATGGCCGTGGCCCTCTTATTCCCCGAGAAGCCGCCCTCGAGATCCTTCCCCGGTGGCCCAGCAGCCCCCAAGCCAAGGAGCTCCCAGACTCTTAAATCGTAAGGTTTTTGCCGCATTTGGGAATGGAGATCTCAGATCACTGTTGCCTCACCCAAGTTCAGGAAGTTTGCCTGGGGCTTCTGTAGACAAACCGTTACACTGTCCTGTCTCACAGCTGTGAGTAGTGTTGGGCGAGGAGGGGAGGGGACAGATCCTCTGCTCCCCCAAAGCAGTCTGCCCCAAAGAGAGTCAGACAGAAGCTTGGGTGCGCCATCTACCCACCGCCAGAATGAGATTGTGTTATGGAAGTGAAGCTGTGGGACTTGCCCACGGCTGCCTCGCTAGTTCCCCTCCTCATAGGGGCTGCCTCTTCCTGCCCCCCAGAGAGTAGAGGCGATGGGGTGGAATGGCGAGACGTCCCTCCTGTCCCATAACAGGACGGTATATCAACGAGGGCTCCCTGAAGACGCTGCACCTGTGGAGGAGGAAGCTCTTAACGATGTAGGAGGGCACGTGGTAGACCCCAGCACTCCGTGGCCTCCTCGCAACGTCTTCATGGGGGACTCGGATGAAGAAATAAATGACCTACTTTCCAAAGATGACGAGAAGCCAAGAGGACAGGCTAATATGTTCTGGGACATAATCAGGGTCCAAACAATGGGGCCACGTGAGAAGGTGACGCGTGTGCCATCCCCGTGGTCCTCTTTGTCCCTGGATCTGTACCAAGCTTCCTTCCCACGAGTCCTCTCTGGCAAAATGAGCGTGCCCTCTCAGACCCTGTCCTTGGTGCAAGAAGCACTTCGTTTCTTCCCGTGTGCAGAGGCAGCAAGGTTGAAGAGCGGCTGGTCCCAAGACTGCTCTTGTTTGCATCCATTCCCAAAAGAGAGAGAGTCTTAGCGATGATGGTCGCAGCGGCCTTGAGGCTTCAGGCCTGCTTCCCTCCAGCGGCTTCTGAGCGGGCTCCAGCATTAAGCAGCTCGGCGAGCGCTCACGCTTGCCCAGCGAGGCGTTCTGGAAGGCCAGTGGAGAAATCTCTCTTTTCACTCCCCGTCGATGCATCTTCCCACTCTGACACTGAGGCGTGGTGTTGGCCTGCCTCTTTGTCTAGCCGTGTAGCTGCGAGTATTTGCACGTATCAAGTTATACACGGGTGTGTTCTAGCTACTTTTATGTACTCTAGCTAGAGACACCTTTGTAGATACATGGATAGCTCCGAATTTCTATGCACCATCCACCTCATTTGGGGTGTGATCTTACATGTGGGAATAGACTTTCTATATATGAATATGTTTATATTCAAAGTTGGAAGATGCAGTGGCTAGAGAGCTAGGACTGGTGTCAGGGAGACCTGAATTCAAATCCTGCCTCCAATACTTATGGGCTTTGTGGCCCTAAGAAAGTCATTTAACCCTGTTTTCCTCAGTTTCTTCATCTATAAAATGAACTGGAGAAGGAAATGGCAAACTATATTTATCTTTGCCAGCATCTTTGCCAAAAAAACTCTAAAAAGGCTGATTAAGAGTTGGATGAGACTGAATGACTGAACAACAACAACAAAAAGGGGGATAGAGGAAGGATGAAAGTAAATAATCCAGTGAGATGCCTTAATGGATAGTAACAAAATCAGATGACTTCCGTTTGTGCCTGTGTTCTTAAAGGTTAACATTCCACAAGTATCCAAATAGTCTCATCTCAGGGACTCACTGAAACCGTTGTTGGGGTAATTCTTGAAGCACGCAGGATGATGGGACTGATAATGATTTCACACTGGAAAATTCCTTGTAGCAAAGATCAGAGAAAATCCAGTGTTCTTATCCTCAAAATAAAGATAATGTTTTTCCATTGGATGTGGTTGACATTTGCCAGCATTCTCTAGTGGGCAATGGCCCCTCTATGGGCATCCCTAGAAAGATGGCATTGCTTCAGTGATGCTGCTCCACACCTGGGGCTTCTTTGGCAACTTCTTCAGGCTTTACAGTTCCTCGGGCCACTTGAGTTCGGAGCACTGAGAAGTGAAGGGGACAGGGTCCCAGAGACTATATATTAAAGGCAAAATTCAATCCCAGATCTCCTTGACTAACCACCAGGTTGCACTGTCTCTCTGGGTATCAATAATAAAATGTGAAAAGTGCCATATATGAGTATGTGAGAAGACATCATAAATATGAATAATGTCCTTCCAGCTCATGTAAACAGATATTCTAGGAAGCCCCAATTGTTTCTACATTGAAGGAATATCTCTGATCCCTCTCCTGGTTTTTCCAAGTGGACCAAAACTACTTCAGTCTTTTTATATCCATTTTTGATAAGCATCCGTCTGCCTCTCTTTGTCTCTGTCTGCCTGTCAATTGATCTGTCTGTCCCTTCTTTCATTTAATATGCAAAAAATCTTCCTATAATCATGGCTTATTATACAATGCTGTCAGTCCAGGGTGGAGCTGGCTTCGGCTGCCCACTCCAGACAGTGGATCATCTTTTTTAGACAAAGAATGAGGCCTCAGAAATCCTTAGCCTTGAAGTCATTGGCCCCAGACTAGTTCAGTCTTCAGTGGATCCTTGAAGTTTTATATAGGAAATATTTGCTGAAAAACTTTAGAATTTAATAGTGATCTTGCAGGGAGGAACATTTAATGGATGCATGATTTACATTTCAATAGCAGCCATGGACTTGTCTGTCATGGCAAGGAGGTGTTCATAATTATTGATTTAATGAAAGCAACTTTGGATAATATTTTCCTCAAAGTAGCAGACTTGAAAGTAACAAAATAGATATTTTTGGAGAAGTTTTACTGGCGTATTAGAAAGGTTTTTTTTTTCCTTTTTGGGGGGAGGGGGTCTCTCAATAAGGAAAAGGCAAAATTAACTTAGTTATAAATGAAAACCAAATCCAGTCAGTACAGCAGTGTGTTTGGGCCCATAAACTTACATCAGAGGATCCTTGACAACAAAAGGAAAGGTTTCCTTATCCATTCAAACCTGCTAACTAAAACCTTATCCAGCGATGGAAATATGGGGAAAAAGGAGGGCTCCTCTTCGCTGCCCCTTAGCAATTCCCACCTTATTTTTTTAGATGCATAGATGGGGAAATTGATCTTGAAAGAGGGGAAGGTCAGATGGATCCCTTACGGGTCTGATTGAGTATTTCTGATTCCAAGTCCCATGTTCTCTGGCCTGTGCCAACAAGAGCTGTTGAGGGAGTTGTATCACACAGACAAGCCAGTCCTCTCTGGACACATCCCTCCTGTGTGATCCTGGGCAAGTCAGCTCATTTCTCCTGTTCTAGTTCCAAGCCTCTAAGTGGCAGAGAAGACGCTGCCCTGCATTTGATGGAGGGAGTCTCTCCACCTGGGAATTCCCCAATGATAACATCCTGGCCCTGCCCTCTCTTTCTTAAAGAACCTTCCCATAGATTATCCATCAACATACACTCATAAAATGCGTCCTGGGACCCAGACGCTGGATCAACATTGGGATGCAGTAGGGAGACAGTCCTGTCCACAGAGAGTCTGCATCCTTCCCTATGAAGTCTAGCCCTCCCCCGTGGGCTCTGATTGCTCTTTTGCACAAGAGGAAGCCGAGGCTCTGAGAGAGGAGGCTCCTTGTCCTCCTGGCTAGAAAACGAGGCACCAGAGAAAGGCGATTTTCTGGCTCTTTGTTCACCGTGCTTTGTCCAAGTCCGGCTGTCCGGTCCCTTCCCTGAATGAGGGCAGTGGGCACTTCCCGTGCTTCTCTGGAAGTTGGGTGCAGCAAGGATTCCTCAGTGGTCCTCCACTGAATATGGCCGGCAGTCTGATGGCCTTTGGATGAGTCCCTGGCTAGTGCGTGGCTGGCAGGGCCTGTGCGCCAAAGGCAGGCTGCTTTGATGGGTATCCAGGGAGCTCTCCCTGGAACTAAACGGGAGTCACCCCTGGAATGTTCCTGGAGTTGCCTAATCTCCTGCCTTTTTCCTTTTCTTTTAGTCATGTTCCGCCTCTATGACACCGATGGCAACGGCTTCCTGGACAGTTCGGTGATTACATTTTCTTCCTTCAACTTTTCTTTGATCATTTCAAAGTTATTCTTTCGGGAGAGGGTGGTCGTGTATCAGTCTTAGGCTTCATCAATGAAAATGAACTTCCCCTCATTCCCATGTAAGCCAGCATGTGTTTCTTGGGTCAGAAATCTAAGAAAGCCCTGCTTAGAGTTGGCTTATTCCTATGGAACTCTGAGCACAAAACATGGAGGGGCCCAAATGGGAGAGGGGTGCTCTATCAGTTAATCACATGAAGAAGAGGACTTTGGTTTGGAGGAGGAAAAGAGCACACACTCCTCAGCCTTAGGGCACCTCTGTGGTGCAGTGGGCAGAGAGGCCAGCCTGGAGACGACAGGTCCTGGGTTCAAATCTGGCCCCAGATACTTCCCAACTGGGTGACTCTGGGCAAGTCACTTAATCGCAGTTGCCTAGCCCTTAGCACTCTTCTGTCTTAGACCCAATTCATAGTATCGATTCTAACATGGAAGGTAAGAATTTAAAAAGAAAAAGAAAAGGAATAACTAATCTGGGGAATGAAAGCTTCCTGTAGGATCATAGGAGCATAGATTTACAACTGGCAGGGGACTTGGAGGCCATTGTTTCCAGCTTCTTCATTTAACAAATGAGGAAAGTCAGAGTAATTAAGTGACTTTCCCAAGGTCACCTGGCTAGTAAGCACTTGACAAGATTCAAACTCAGGACTTCCTGATTCCAAGTCCATTGAACTCTTCTTTCTGGGCCCCTGATTAATGGTAGATGAATGTACTTGTTGCTTAGACTGCGCCCTATGCCATTGCATTAGTCTTCAAGTCTATATTTTGTTTTAATTTCCAAAGAGGCAAGTAAGATACTATAAACAGACAAGAAAGATGACTTCTGGTGATCTGCCTGTGAAACCTGTTTGTTTTTTTAAAAGGTTGTTTCAGTCAAATTTTGCTACAATTGCCCCCAACTCCATTTAGAAGCTTCTTTGTCCTCAGAGATACCACCTCATTGTTCAATGGAACCTTGATCTAACTTTATTTTTCCAAAGACCACGAAATTCTATCCACTCAACCCCAGGAAAGAGGGGAATGCTGATAAAATATTAAGTGTAGGATTATGGAAAGTTCGGCATGTAAAAGTCCACTTAAAAAATCAACATTTTGATCAATGGAACATTGATTCCATCAAGCATCCCCCACACACAAGTTGGCCTCGTCGCTCAGTGTCAATCCCCTCGACAGAGCGCAAATAGACTTTACAAGCAATGAAATGAAGTTGGAGACGTTTTTATGTAAGGAAGAAGCAGGATAATGGCACATTAGTGATTCTGGAGAGAGATCAAAGCCATTAAAAAAGGCAAAGAGAAGACCTTTGGCTCAGGGAAATGGCCACAATTATGAATTGATTGTAATTGGTGAATTTTGTGATGTTTAAGTAGCAGGGATTTTTCCAGTGGCCGTCTTTGTTCTATTTGGAAGGGATTAAATCATTGCCTTTTACAGCTCTGGAGGCCCTAGAAGATCACTTAGTCCCACTTCCTCCTTCCGCAGATGAGGAAACTGAGGCTGAGGGCATGGAACTTCCCAGGGGGATGCCCAGTTTTATATTATGGCAGAAGAGGGACCAAGAGCTTCTGACTTGTTGCCAATAAGGATTTCCTTCTCCCCTTGAAAATGTGTCTCAGAGACATCCCCAGTGATCCTCCTTGTCAGGGTCACGAATGAATTCCTCCAGGGCCTGTGAAGTCAGTGAATTGGTCCTGGCTCTGGCTTTGTTTTTTGCCAAGTCCAGCACACTGACCCTGGGGGCCTGGCTCTGAGTCTTCCAGGGCGGCTGGAGCAGGCGCCACGAGGGCAGGGACCACCCCCTCTCCTGCGCCTGTAGTTCTGAACTCCGCCTAGGAGCTGCTCAAGCCCTGTCCTTCGCAGTGGCCATCACTGCCATAGCAGGCTGTATCTGTAATGCAGGTTGCTTGGTGGTGTGCTTTGTGTCAGTCTGTGTGGACCCTGGGCAGACACTGTGCAGGGCCGAAGCACCTCTCGAGACTCAGAGTGGTGGACAAGGTGCCCACCTGCACTAGAGGAGAGTTTTCTTACCCTAGAGTTCCTTCCTGTCTCCCCCTCCTCCTCCTCCTCCTTCTCCTCCTCCTCCTCCTCCTCTTCCTCCTCTCCTCTTCCTCCTCTTCCTCCTCCTCCTCCTTCTCCTCCTCCTCCTCCTCCTCCTCCTCCTCCTCCTCCTCCTCCTTCTCCTCCTCCTCGTTCTCTTCCTCCTCCTCCTCCTCCTCCTCCTCATTCTCTTCCTCCTCCTCCTCCTCCTTCTCCTTCTCCTCCTCCTCCTCCTCCTCTTCCTCCTCCTCTTCCTCCTTCTCCTCTTCTTCCTCCTTGTCCTTCTCCTTGTCCTCCTCCTTCTCCTCCTCCTTCTCTTCCTCCTCCTCCTTTTCCTCCTCCTCTTTCTCCTCCTCCTCCTCTTCCTCCTCCTCTTCCTCTTCCTCCTCCTCCTCTTCCTCCTCCTCTTCCTCCTCCTCCTCTTCTTCCTCCTTGTCTTTCTCCTTCTCCTCCTCCTTCTCCTCCTCCTTCTCCTCCTTCTCTTTCTCCTTCTCCCCCTCCGCCTCCTCTTCCTCTTCCTCCTCCTCTTTCTCTTACTCCTCCTCTTCCTCCTCTTCCTCCTCCTCCTCCTCCTCCTTCCTTCTTAACAACATGAAAAGTCGACCTCATTTTTTGGCCACTTTAGAAAACAAAGAAACAATAATAGTTAGTTACATTTCAAGGGAAACGATAGTGATGGCTGACTCCTGGCCGACTGGCTTTTGCTTATAAGTCCCCTCCTTTCTCCCTGTATTTTATTGGGATCCAGAGGATCTCAGCTGGACTTCCCTGGCAGTCTAGTCTAGCTGCTGAAGCAGCGTCCCCTCTACATTGCACATGGCAGCTGGACATTCAGCCTTGGCTTGGAGAATTGGCTTCGCTTCTGAGGCAGCACCTTCCATTTTTGGATATGTCTAAACATTAATGTTTTTGTTTTTTTGTGGGGCAGTGAGAAGGCTCAATGGGAGGGCCTGGGTTCAGATCTAGCGACAGACACTTCCTAGCTGTGTGACCCTGGTCAAGTCACTTGACCCCTGCCGTCTAACTTTTACTGTTCTTCCACCTTGGAACTGATGCTTAGGATTGATTCTAAGACAGAAAGTAAGAGGTTTAAAAAAGTTGTGCCCCCTCCAGTGTCGAGCTTACGCCTGCCCCTGCCCCTCGCCCCCACCATGCCTTGATCTGCCTTCCAGGGTCCACCAGAACCAGGCTGCCCTTTTTCTCTGGGCTTCACAGATGCATGGAGACGAGGCTTTGCCTTCTCTTTCCTTCAGCTGGAGCTCCCGTGACAGGGAGGCCGAGCCCTGCGCCCTCTCCCCAGAACGTGGGCCAGGATGGCTCGTGCCCGGCCTGAGGCTGGCCCGGGCTTCTCGGGGCCAGGCCCTTCCAGGTCTCCCACTCTGGCTCCAGCGTCCAGGAGCCCTTCCTTGACTCCTGGCCGGGGGAGGCACCAGGCGAGCCTGCACCGCTGTGCGCTCCCGGGGGACTCCGCGGCATGGCGCCCCGCAGAAGCCCCAGGCTGGGTCTCCGCCTCCCCTCAAATGGAGGATGAGGAAGAGGCACATTTCAGAATTCCTTTCCTTCATCCAATGTCTTTAGCAGCAATTCAACAGACACGAAATGTGTACTGCATGTAGGTCAGGGGGCTTGGGTTCAAATTCTGCCCTGTCCCCCGCTAGCTCCATTCCATCCGCTGAATCCGAGTTAGCAGTTCCTCCAGGTCGAGGGAGTTTCCACAGTGGAGCTTTTCCAGGAGAGTGAAATCACCAGGCAGGGGCACCCCGAAATGAAAGAAGCAGCCCAAAGGCCATTCCAAGGGCCCATCCTGGCCCTTCAGGCGGGGCCTTCCTCCCCTCCCCCTTACTGTGAATCACTCCACTGCGCTGCAGAATACGTCCAGCTTTTGCTCATGAACACTTTTGCGATGAGAGGGCGGGGAGGGGGGGTGAAAACAGAGGATCTCAATGAAAAATAAGCCTGCAGCTTCCCCGTCAGCTCTCGGAGTGATTCCGCGGCGTTGGGGGTGCAGAAACTCCTGCCGTCGCCCCCGTAGTCGGGGCAGCCGCTTAGGGCAGGATTTGTGCTCAGGGGTCCCGGATGTCCTGTGTCCATGTCCACGGGCCGCCCCCTCCCCTCCCCCGGCCTGCAGCGGGCAGGCGAGTGTCCCTCCGTAGCAGGCCTAGACTGGCTTTCAGAGTCAGCGCACCCAAGGGGCCAGTCTCCTTGGCCTCGGCCTGGTCCCAGACCGTCCGGCTCCCGCTAGCCCCCCTCCCCCGGCTAAGCCTGCCAGGCCGGCACCTTCCCGTCAGAGCCCGGCCAGACGGGGCCCGTTCTGAGCGGGAGCCGAGGGCAGGGTGTGAAGGGCCGGCCCGAAGCTGGTCCTGCTGCCAGGGCGGAGCTCCCTCTGGAAGCTGCCCGGCACGGCTGGCGCCCCGAGAGGCCCTGCTCACGCTTGTTTGTTTTGTCCCTTCCAGGAGCTCGAGAACATCATCAGTCAGATGATGCACGTGGCCGAGTACCTCGAGTGGGACGTCACAGAACTGAGTCCGGTACGTGCCCCACCGAGGAGGACTCGGCCCTCCGTGGGAATGTGGCCGCAGTGCGGGGGGAGGCTTGGCGTCCTCTCCCGCCTCCCCCTGCAGAGGGAGGCGCACGAAGCCACCCGCCTCGAAAGACCCCGAGAGCTGCGCCCGCCCCAGGGCACTTGAGCGACTTTCTCGGCTGTTGGCCACCGGCTTGGTTTAACCATCTCAGTCGTTCTCTCTGAGAACATCCCAGAAGCTCATTTCTGGGTCGCTCCAGACCGTCAGCAGCCTCAGGACTCTGCCTTCCCTCCTGATGGCAGGCCTCACCCAAAGCCTTCTGACCCCATTGGAAGTCCCCGCTCCTTCCCTCTGGCTCTCCCGTGCCTGGAGCGTTCTCCTTCCTCCTCTGGGTCCCTAGACCCCCCCAGCTTCCTTCCAGGCTCCCCTAAGCCCCTGCTTTCTGCTGGCAGCCTTGGCCCGCCTTCCTTTCGGTGCTTCCCTCCCGGAGCACGCCCTAATCATCCGGGGTGCCCAGCCGTCTCCAAGCACTCCTCCCAGGGCCCCACACAGAGGAGGCTCTCACTCTCCTCCTAGCGACCCCTCTTCCTGCAGAATAACAGGGTCTGCAGAATGCTAGGCTGGGAAGGGACCCTCCAGAATACCTCGGTCCAGAGGTGACCGCCCGGGGAATCGGGATCTTAATGGTCAGCCTGAGAGAGCCCAGAGCTAGCCACAGCAGGCGAATGGACGAAAAGGCAGTTGGGGGGAACAGCAGGACACAGGACCTGTTTAAGCAGTTATTAGGTGCCTCCTCAGGACCAGGTCCTTGCTAAGTTCCGGAGGTACAAATAAGATGGAGGACAGGCCCTGCCCCCAGGAAAGCCGAGAAGGAAGGTACCCGGGCTGGGGGGATGTCGGGACGGAACAGCAGGGCAGGGAGTTTGTACTTTCAATAAAGGAGGCCTCCAGGAAGAGGTGTTTGCTCCTTTCTCAAGCCCGTCAGAGAGATGGGTACTGAGGGCACCGCGGAGGTGTGAGTGCCAACGCCGAAGCCATCCCATGATGAGGAACTTCCTGGGGATGAGCTTATCCTGAGGGGCAGAAGGTGACGATGGGGATGGGGATGATGGTGGCAGCGGTGGTGGTCACGGTGGTGATGATGCTGGTGGTGGGAGTGATGCTGCTGCTGGTGGGAGTAATGATGGTGGTGATAGTGATGATGCTGGTGGTGGGAGTGATGATGCAGGTGGTGATAGTGATGATGCTGGTGGTGACAGTGATGATGCTGGTGGTGGGAGTGATGCTGCTGCTGGTGGGAGTAATGATGGTGGTGATAGTGATGATGCTGGTGGTGGGAGTGATGATGCAGGTGGTGATAGTGATGATGCTGGTGGTGACAGTGATGATGCTGGTGGTGGGAGTGATGGTGGTGGTGATAGTGATGATGCTGGTGGTGGGAGTGATGGTGGTGGTGATAGTGATGCTGCTGGTGGTGATAGTGATGATGCTGGTGGTGATAGTGATGCTGCTGGTGGTGATAGTGATGATGCTGGTGGTGGGAGTGATGCTGGTGGTGATAGTGATGATGCTGGTGGTGATAGTGATGATGCTGGTGGTGGGAGTGATGATGCTGGTGGTGATAGTGATGATGCTGGTGGTGATAGTGATGATGCTGGTGGTGGGAGTGATGATGCTGGTGGTGATAGTGATGATGCTGGTGGTGGGAGTGATGATGCTGGTGGTGATAGTGATGCTGCTGGTGGTGATAGTGATGATGCTGGTGGTGATAGTGATGATGCTGGTGGTGGGAGTGATGATGCTGGTGGTGATAGTGATGATGCTGGTGGTGGGAGTGATGCTGGTGGTGGTGATAGTGATGATGCTGGTGGTGGGAGTGATGGTGGTGGTGATAGGGATGCTGCTGGTGGTGATAATGATGCTGCTGGTGGTGATAGTGATGATGCTGGTGGTGATAGTGATGATGCTGGTGGTGGGAGTGATGGTGGTGATAGTGATGCTGCTTGTGGTGGGAGTGATGATGCTGGTGGTGATAGTGATGCTGCTGGTGGTGATAGTGATGCTGCTGGTGGTGATAGTGATGATGCTGGTGGTGGGAGTGATGGTGGTGGTGATAGTGATGATGCTGGTGGTGACAGTGATGATGCTGGTGGTGGGAGTGATGGTGGTGGTGATAGTGATGATGCTGGTGGTGACAGTGATGATGCTGGTGGTGGGAGTGATGGTGGTGGTGATAGTGATGCTGCTGGTGGTGATAGTGATGCTGCTGGTGGTGATAGTGATGATGCTGGTGGTGGGAGTGATGATGCTGGTGGTGGTAGAGGCGTGTGTACCCTGTTGCCTCTTCCTTGCCTCCCTCATTCAGGGTATCCTGGGAATCACAAGAGAGAAGGTGGGCACAGCCACACTCCTATGAGCCCTTAAGAAATAGAAGCACTGAAGATCAGGAATGCTACAGTTCAGATCTCCCCTCAGACGTGTATGTGGCCAAGGGATGTCATACATTGCCTTTGAGCCTCAGTTTCCCTACTGTTAAAATGGAGAAATAAAATGCCTATAGAACCTTCCTCAAGAAGTTCTTGAATGGCTCAAATGAGATGACATTCATCAAAGATCTTTAGGATGGCTGTTGCTGCCATCCATGGCCCTTCTCCAAGCCCAAGGCTTGAAAAGCAGACTTTGCTCACAGGAAGTGGAGCCATTTCTAATGTTGTTTTTATAGATGAAGCAACTGAAGCTAGTGACCTAGCCAAGGGCTCGTCCCCAGTTGTTCATGGAACCAGCACTGGATGTGGGGCCCCAGGCATTCTGTGCTCTCTCCTCAGTCACACTGGCCACTCTCCCACAGCTAAGTGCCTGGGGGTTTTCATTAGGTATTTAACCCCAGTGGAAAGTAGACTTTGGAAATAGTATTCATGAAGGAACATGGTGGATTGGGCCGATATTTGGAGCGCCTCCCCTTACTGTCTTTGTGATCACAGGCAAGTTCTTGAATGTTTTGAAGTCTTGGTTTTCTGATTGGTGAAATGAGAATGGATGTGTGCGCTGCCTTTCTCCCCAAGCCTTTGGGAGCATCAAATCTAGAGCCTTTTGGGTGGAAGATCATCCAGCCTCCCTTCCTCTTTTTATAGATAGCAAATACATTCCAGAGAAGTGAAGTGACTTATCTAGGGTCACACTGGCTTACCCCCATTCAGAACTGGGATCTTACCCCAGAGTCCCTTGGAATGACCCAGGCTCTGTAGATGTAGCATCCTTCCTACTGCCCCCTGCTAGATGATTCACATGCAGTTGCTCCGAAGTCTTTAAATCTTTCAATGTCAGGTAATGGCAGTAATAGTGCAACTTTTATCTTGGGTCAAAGGTGGCCCTAATTCAACAAAGGATCCAGAAGGGGCGGACAAAAAAGAAAGCCGGGTAAAGAAATGCAGTCTTACCCCAGGATTCTTTGATCATTACAATAGCCCTGGATGTATATTCAGAAGAATGGGAATGTTTCCCCCTCAAGCAGGAACTTGGGTCCTAAGCATTGGGATGGTGCTGGGCTGGACCTGAAGTCAGGGAGGTCTGTGTTCAAATCCAGCCTCATGCATTTTCTAGCTGAGGAATGCTGGGCAAGTCACTTAAGTTCTCAGCCTCAGTTTCCCTTACAGGAGTGTTGTGAAGATGAAAGGAGATAATCTAGGTAAAGTGCTCTATAAATAGTGGCATTGACGGATGGAACTCCAGGTGGGGTTAGACCCTCTACCATGCGAATTGGCAACTCTTATAACTGAGAGTAGGAGCCGGCCAGGACAGGCTGTGCCAGGGAGGGACTCGGGCCTTGCTGTCTCTGGGTCCGCCTCTATCTCTCGCTGCCTCTCCGCTCCCGACAACAGTAATAATCCTAGAGCGCGGGCCCCCTGACGCCATGCGATTGAACTCGGGCTTTTTATAGATAAGAGAACTGGTGGCTGGCATCGAGGCAGTCTGTCACACCCCATTAATAATTAAAGATGCATCCAGTTTTGCAGTCTTTGGGAATTAGGGGAGAACTCTTGCTGAGTCTTCGGTTTCCATTGCTTCCTCTGCCTGTGCCAACTGCGAGATCATGAGCAAATGGCTGACCCTTCTGGACCCTTTGATGATGAGGAGAAGGACATGAAGGGGGGAGCAGAAGGGAGTTCACTTTGGGCTCCTCCAGGAGCTGAACTCACCCAACCGGAGCAGAGCTCATGTTTTCAGGGAAAACTTACCCAACGCGGTGATACGCCCCAGGGACAAAGTTCTGCCTAACATCACGGTCACCAGAGGACCTGGGGCCCCGGCGCCATGTTCTCTGGCTTGGAAAATAAGGCTTATTGTCTTGTCCCACCTCCTCCCTTTTGGATCCATTTCTCAGAGGGGTTTGCTTTAATTGAACCGGCATCTCCTCAACCTCAGATTGGCGTTGGAGAGCAAGATGGCTTCTGGTCTTTCCCCAAGGCACATGGTTTATATCAGGAAAATGCTTTGTTTTGTTTGTGTTTGGCTTTGTTTTAGACCCTAATCTTCCCATATGTTATATTTGCAAATGGACCCATTGATGGCTAACAGTTGTACAGACAGCCTTTTCTGGGCCCCAGGTGGACCCTAACTCTAGAGACTGACCTGCCTAAATACCGGGTTCATGGATCCCTCCTTCGGCACCCCTTTTTGTCTCCTAAGCTCTGAGAGGTGACTAACTTAACTGCCTCACTTTGCTTGCTTTGTTGATGTTCGGAAAGAACCATTTAACTCTTTACTACTAAGCTGAGGGACCCAAACACTTTCCAACCAATCCTTGAACCTCAAAAATAATCTGAGGACGATGATGGCTCATTAAGGCCCAAAAGGGTACTGAGATGAAGACAGAATAATTTCTAATTGCAATTGTTGCTGAATTAGGTCACGGTTGAGTACAGTCATCAAAAACTCAGGCAAAGTTTTATTTGGTCAGTTTTGTTGTTCAGTTATTTTTCAGTCACGTCTAATTCTTCATCACCCCATGTGGGGTTTTCTTGACAGAGATCCTGGAGTGGTTTGCCATTTTCTTTTTTAGATCATTTTACAGATGAGGAAACTGAGGCAAACAGGGTTAAGTGACTTGCTCAGGATCACGCAGCTAAGAAGGGTCTGAAACCAAATTATAAGTAAAAAATATGAATCTTCCTGATTCCAGGCCCAGAGTTCTATCCATTGCATGCCTCGCTGCCCAAATTTCCTACTAACCTTCTTCAGAATTGGGGGGATTTGAAGGAAGAGGACTCCTAGATTAGACGTGAGTTGAATGACCTCCCAATTCCACTTGACTTTATACCTGTACTTGTCTCTCCCTAGTCTTCCTGAGGTTTGGTCTCTTCTAGTGGTCGCCTTCCCATGGTCAACCTTAAGTAGGACCTTCCCTAGAACTAGCTTTTCTTGCTAGATGCGTCCCTGTAGCTAGTCCATTTTTCTGTTTGCCAATATGAAAACTGATTTCCTCATTTTCTCTCTTAAAACAGATACTTCATGAAATGATGGAAGAGATCGACTACGACCATGATGGCACCGTGTCTCTGCAGGAATGGATTCAGGGAGGGATGACCACCATCCCCTTACTGGTGCTCCTTGGCTTGGAAAACGTAAGCTTTGGTTCCTGGATTGGGGGGGAGGTGGTCCAGCCTGGTCCAGAGTGGCCAGCAGGGAGTGCTGTGGGGTGTCATTATTTTATTATTTTTTTAAAATCCTGACCTTCCATCTTGGAAGCAATACTGTGTATCGACCCCAAGGCAGAAGAGTGGTAAAGGCTAGGCAATGGGAGTTAAATGACTTGCCCAGGGTCACACCACTGGGAAGTGTCTAAGGCCACATTTGAACCTAGGACCTCCCATCTCTAGGCCTGACTCTCCATCCACTGAGCCATCCAGCTGCCCCCGGTGTCCTTATTTTAAAGGTCTCAGTCCAGCTTGGTTTGCTGTCTGAACTGCTCCTTTCCTCTTGCTCCCTGAGTACGTGGTGGTGTTTCCCTTATCTGCCTCTGTGGTTGCCTTGTGATAGAGGGGAGCCACTGGTGGGAATACTCTCTACCAGGCAAGAGGGCGCCTCTTGTGGAACTTAGGGTCATCCCTGAACACATAAGGGCAGAATTTTCCCTGGTTGTCCCCCTCATGTTGTCAGAGGCCGCCTCCTACCCAAGGCAGCCCTCCAGTCCCCGGCCATCCTTCTGCCAACTCTCGTAATAAATCTTGGGTCGCAGAGGGCAGAACTCCATCCTGAGCCTGTTTCAAGTCTGAGGATGGTGATGCTGACAGTGGCCACAGGATGGCTCCCTGGCCAGGTGCTGGTGGGCCGCCCAGAGTGAGGAAGCTCTGATTTCAGATGTGGCCTCAGGTACTTGCTAGCTAGATGACCTTGGACAAGTCATTTGAGCTCTGTTTGACCCCACTCCCATGGCGTTAATGATCACCTCATCACAGAGAACTCCAAAATCTGTGTGTGTGTGCATCGTGTGCGCGTGCGCACGTGCGTGTGAGCGTGTGTGTGTGAGCATGCGCGTGTGTGGCCTTCGCTTGTCACTTGAACTCTGGGCTTAGATCACCAGCTGGAACTTCAACCTGAGCCTGGCCGGACTAGGACTCCTCCCTCCATCCCACCCTTCAACCTCAGTTCTTCCAAGTAAGCGTCCTCGCTTTATTCTGAGTGGGCCACCGTCCATATCACAAGCGTGTCCATCATGTTCAGTCCTCCCGGGTTCGTGTCTCTCAGTTTTCCCAAGTGGCATTGCGGACCTGCTCTTCTACACTCACCCAACTGGTCTCCCCTTCTTCAGCCTCTATTCCTGCAACCGTCTAGTAGGGATGAATGGAAACTAGGGAAGCTGGGGGGGGGGGGGAGCAGCACACCACAAATAAAAGAGTTTAGCTACAAAGTAGGAGTCAAGACTCAGGAGCTCTTGGGGTGCCATACAGGGCGGATGGGAAGAAAAGAAGGAGGGACGAGGAGCATTGTGAAGCCCCTACTGTGTGTCAAGCCTGGTACTAAGCACTTCGTTGATCCTCACAGTGACCCTGCAGGCAGTGCTATTATTCTCATTTTTACAGATAAAAAAACCAAGACCCCGTGACTTGCCCAGGGTCACCCAGATAGGGCGTGAGGCTGGATTTGAACAAGGGTTGTGAGTATTCCTCTAGGTTCCACGGATGGAGGGCAAGAAGGACCAGACCTACAGTCCCGGGAAGAGGCTGGTAGTTTTAGAGTGAATTGGGCATACTAGGTTCCCTTCTTTGGGTCTTTGGGAATGGGAATGGAGAGCTGTCGTCAATGGAAGGAGAGGGATAGGGGGCATTTTTAGGAAGGTTGGAGGGCAGGAGTTAGCCGGGGACACAGAACGGCTTTCCATCTCTGTCCACTTAGAGCAGGAAGCAGCATCCTGCTGAGCCCTCCCTGATGGATGCTCCCTATTCACTGTGACTTGCCTATCTTGCAAACATTAGATTTGTCCTCTGCAAACATGCTTTCATACCATCTAGAAAGTAATGCGACTCAGATACACAAATGAAAGGTTTACCTTTGCCTAAGGCTGCCGTGTAAAATCTTAGATGTCGGTTCAGTAACCTGTTGCACAATTGCGGGACAGGAAACGTGCCTAAATGAGCTTTTCCTACAAAGGCTCTGGGAAATTTAGTGGACTGGAAACTCATGATGAGCCAGCAGTGGGACAGGGTATCAGGGCAAACTAATTCATGTTGGCTTTGGATGAATAAGAGTTGTGGTGTCCAAGACTAGAGAGTTAGTGGGACTGTGGGGCTTGATCCAGGTCAGACCTGCCTCCTTGCCCACAGCCCACTGTATTTGATGAGTGCTGGATATCTAAGAACAACGGATGCAGCATCCGAAGAGAACCTTGAGGAGCAATGTTATCCTTAGGGAAAGAAACAAATTGTACTCCTCAATCATTTCAGTAATTTATGATGTAAAAATTATATAAGCTGTAATCAAGACAAACATAATTGAATCAGGATGGAAAATTAGAATAGTGACCTAGAGGTAAAATCTCAGAAGTGACAGGGGCCTCAGAAGCCATCTTGACCAACCACAGGGTCTGGGCTACCATGCTCTTTTTTCTTTACCAAAGAAGCCTCATGTGGGTTCTTCCCTGCTTGGTACAGGGGAAGAAAGAGAACACTTAAAATATTCAGGCTCATTGGTGGTAGGGCCTAGAAGGAATGGCACTTTTGACAAAGTAGTGAGGAAAACAGCTGGAATGTCTGGGAAGCATGGGGTAACAAGTTTCAGGGCCTAGGGATGGGCCAAAGAGAAGGGAAAAATCAAGCTGTAGTTTTTGCTCCATAATCTCTCTGAGTCCAGACCTCCTTATTTCCCCTCCTTAGCTAGTATTGGATCACCCACTTCCCTCACTTTTTGTTTTTTGCCTTCAAAATTTTCCACTCCAGGTTTAAGGGGTAAAATTTAGGGTTGGACTGGGTATAAATCCCAATGAAAATACTCGTCAGATTGGAATTTATGGTGATTTATTTATAATAGAGAGAAGAAATTGAGAGGGAGAAAGAGAGAGAAAGAGAAAGAGAGAGAGAGGGAGGGAGAGAGAGAGAGAGTAAGGGAGGGGGAGACAGACAGAGACAGAGAGAGAGAGAGGGAGAGGGAGGGAGGGAGAGAGAGAGAGAGAGAGAAATTGAGAGAGAGAGAGAGAGAGAGAACGGCAAGGAAAGGGGAGTCAGCCTTTTTCACTCACCATGTGACCGTCTAAGGGAAGCAGTCTGAGGTCTCATGCTTGAGCTCCTCCACGGTCAAATTCCACAACCAAGTCCCTCTCACAGGAAGTGACGCAAAATATAAAGGCAGTTCTTTATGTCACTTCCTGTGTCTCACATGTACCAATGGTGACTTAAACTTGGCTTTGGATGGCCCAGGGGGTCAGTCAGTTGTTTCTGATTTGTCACTTGCTAGCACTCGTGGGTCATAGACCTTCCTCCCCCACACTCAGTCCTTAAGTGGGGTGTCTACATAGTTGCTATAATTCTAAAGACTAAGCAGGGTACAACCTGGTTTGCTTTGGGGGTGTGGTGGGCAAGGGGGATTGGTTGAAGGAACTGAAGATGCTTAGCCTGGAGAAGCCTTTTACTGGGATGAAAAGACGAAGACAGTTTGCTTTCTGCAAATAACTGAAGCGTTGTCAAGGGGAAGAAGAATTAGAATTCTGTTCTAGGAACAATGAGTAGAAATAGAATTTGCCTTGGAGTTGAGTAGAGCTTGATCCAGCCCAATGGGTTTCCTTGTGTGGGGGTGGTTCCCGATCAGGGACAATGTTCAATCCAAAGCTAAATGGACAGGCCGTGTGTTGGGAAGGCAGGTGGGGATCCTTGGAGGCAAGGCTGAAGGATCACTCTTCATGGAGGCTGTAAAAAGATTCTTGGCCGGCTCCAGTCTGGACTTGATGACCTTGGAGATCGCTTCCTCCCAAATCCTCCGACTGGGAAATATGAATGGACCCCGAGAGTGTGCTCTGATTTCTCTCTAGCTCTGGCTTAAAGCCATCAGTCCAACCCTCATCATGGCTCTCCTCCGACAGCAGCTCCTCTCTCTGTAGACATGGACAGTTAGAAAGGGGCTTCTGTGCCTTATCGGCAGGACGAAGTGTGGGGAATATTCAGGGAAGAGGTAGGAGACAATCTCAGCTCAGCAGCAGACCATGAGTAACCCTCCAAGAGAAAGGGAAGGAGCCAGCGTGGTCATAGGGCCATTGGGCGCCCACCCGGCAGACGTGCCCTGCTGATTGCCAGCCGGAGTCGGGCTGAGGGTCTCTGTGTTGTGGCTGCTCATTCAGTCGGTGTGTGGCCCGAGCAGTGAGTGAGTTATTAAATTAATACCAAGACATTTTGGCAGACAAAGTCTCAAGACAAAGCTTTAAAGAGCATGGATCCCATGAGCATTTGTTTGTGTTTAATTCTGAAGCCGGCACTCCCCTCGGAAAGGTAGCTGTCGAGACCGTCAGGCTCGAGAACCCAAGGGTGCGCGTCGTCCATGCAAAAATCTGCGCTTGGGTGCCGCCTCGGGAGCGTCTGGGTTTTTGTGGCGCGTTGAGTGGGGGAGATGGGGCACGCTGTGAGGGTGGGCTGGGGCAGGAGGGAAGGGCAATGGTTTGGGATTGTTTGTTTCGAAACAGCAAAACAATTAGGAAGTGGAGTCTTGGAGGGACCATGGCTTTGTGGGAAGGATTGAGCAACCTCCAGACAGACACACAAAGCAAAACAGGCCTTGGCCCCGGGACCTTTCGCAAGCAGGGTCCGTCAGAAGCGCCCGGGGGCTGCTGGGGACTGGCCAGGTGCCGCCTCTTCTGAACCTGAGGACCACGCGAGTCTCTCCCTGGAGAAACGTCCAGTGGTGCCCGGCTGGCTCGAGGACAGCTGCCTTCCCGGAAGTTCAGATGGTTTTATCTGGGGTTTCTGTTTTGCTGACAGCTCCCAGGCTTGGGCCATAGAAAGACAGACTGGAGACATGGCGCAGGCGTGTGAGGAGGCCTTTTCTCACATCCAGGAGTTTCTCTGAAAACGTGCAGCCCCTCAGGACTCCGCTGTGGGGGCTCCTTTGGGGCTGGGCTGGACGAGACAGCGCCAGGGGCCCCGCCGGCCCCCTCTTCTGCCCTTCTGCCATTTTCCATCGAAGGGGCTGCATCACACCTGCTTTCTCACAGACAGCCACTGGGTGGCAGGGCCACACCGTCCGTGGCTTCACCTGGGCTCCTGGCGGCCAGGCAAGAGGAGGGCCAGAGCACAGGAGCCTTCCTGCATGCGTGCTCGGGAAGCCCCCCGCAGCGGAGAGCTGGCCGGCATCGTCTCAGCACGAAGCTGGTCCTGATGCTGCAGCCGTCTAGCCCTACCAGGTGCCAGGCAAGCTCCCTGCTAGGGATGCGAGGGAGGAAATGCGCTCGTTCCCCTTTGCTGCCGGAACAGTAAGAAATGCCAGTATTGGCCATTCAGCAGAGCCTTCCGAGTGACTGGGCAGAAAGTCCTGTTCAGAGGGAAAGAGGGGTGGGCCGTCTGGCCAGACATTCCAGGAGAGACAAGAAAAACCCAGCTGTCGGGGAAGCTCTTCTGCCAGGCAGCCCCCCCAGCCTGGTCCATCCTCTGAGGGGATTTGATGTGCCAACCAATGAAGAGCTACAAAGTGCACCCCCAGGATGCCAAGAAGAGGGCACCGACACATGGGAGGGGAGAGGGCAGCACCCAAGCCCTGTCTGAGGAAGGTAGGGAGAGGCGAAGAAAGGGGGCCTTTGGGTCATGGACACCAGCCTGGGCAGAAGAACAGAGAAGGGAGAGGCACTGTTACACCCCGGGAACCACCAGCGGGCAGGTTGTCCTGGCACAAGTACTGTGCGGTAGGCACAGTTTGGGGGGAAAAGGGCGAACAAGAGTGTCCCGAGCCAGATTTTGGTGCACTTTAAATGCTCACCTGCATACTGTATATTTCGTCCTAAAGGAGTTGGGAGGGAAGAGACGGTAAAAGCCTCAGTTAAAAAGTTTAAGTCGGGGAAGCAGCCTTTCAGACTTGGTGGGATCTATTGTCAGCAAGGAAAGTCCATGAGATGGAGTGTGAGCTTTCACCAGCCATCTCCTCCTTGTCTCTCCCCCTTTTTACCCAACATTTAGCCTCACTCCTGTCGGTCACTGGGGAATCTCAAGGATTCCATGGCTCCAGCCTTTCTGCTTTTTCTCAGGGAAGGTCCAAGGAGCAGATAAAGAGTGACAGCGCACCTCGAATTCAGACCCAGCGAGCCATCTCTACATAACGCACGTGACTCCTCCACAGCCCTTCTTCCCATCCTTCCATTTCCCCTCTCCATGACATCTCACCCCTCAAGGGCAGGGACTGTCTTGTTTGTCTTGTTTGCTTGTTTCAGTTTGTACCCCCAGACCTCAGCTTAGCCCAATGCCTGGCAAATAGTGAGCACTGAAGAGCTGAACCCCTCTCTCTGTGTCTCTCTCCTGTGTCTCTGTCTCTTTGTGCACACGTTTGTCTGTCTCTGTTGCCAGTAAATAATAGTTCTTCTTGCTACTGAAGAAATAACGACTCTGCTCTAATTTCTGAGGGTTTCAGGAACAAGGCTGCCAGAAACCCTTTTCTTTTTAAAATGAATTGAACATTTATTCTGAATTGGGGATTCGTAACCTGGGCTCCAGGAACTCCCCCCCCCTTCTGTTAATAATAACTACTTTTCACTATACGTGGTTTCCTCTTTAATCCTTTGTATTTGTCTTATACATTTAAAAATGTGGTTCAACTGCTTCCCAAGGTCACAGACAGCATCCAGGATGCCTGCCACAAAAGGTCTTGAGTCTCTGTTCTAAATGTAAGGATTTGCAATTTAGACAGAGAAATGCTCCAAATGCCAGTCCTCAGACAGCTCCCGAACACAACTCAATTTGAAGAAGATCGACAGGAATCGTAAACAAGGGAAAAGTTAGAATCTGGTGATTAAATTCAGGTCAGAGTTAATGTTCTTCCTCAGACAGAACAATGATTGCTTATGGTTCAATTAAGACAACTGAGTTTTCTCTTTGAAAAATCCAGAGGGCCCCTCTGGATTGAAATTCTTTCTGGCAGAGTAAGAGTTGGGTATCCACTATTGTACTCTCTATTTACATGTTAAATTTGATTTCTCAACAGTTTAATTGAACTAAGTGATTTGAAATCTACTTCCCCACTATCCTGTGACACTATATTTTAAGTCTTTTGCTATCATCCATCCATCCATCCACCAAGCCGTTATTAAGCATTCCTTTGTGCCAAGTCCATCTTCAGACTTAGAGATTGAAAGATAAAAACAAGGCCAGGACCTCGACCCGGGACCTCGAACATTCAGTTGAAAATGTCATTCAAAGAAATGAAATCACTAGTGAAAATCTGTTGAAGGTGGACCATATCTCTAGATATTTATGCCAATTTCTTAAATCTTCCTAGAAGAATCTTTGTCACTTCCTTTTCAGCTGTGGGTGTTTTTTTTAACTCTTAGCTATAGAATATAGCAATGTGGTTCTTAGGTCCTAAATAATAAATACTATTATCTCCAAGCTCATCATGATTGCTTCCTGATCAAAAAATTCCCCAAATTTAAAGTAGTTGGCAAAAATTAAATTCATCCATAGAATTGAATGTATAGTGGCTTAGGAAACTTAGACTTCATAGAATCTAGATCTATTAGGGGACTCAGTTTGATATATGAGGGACTCACAGAATTTCAGAGTCTGAAAAGAACTTAGAACCCAGCTAGACCTACTCATACCTGAACCAGAGCTCCTTCTCAACTTCTCCAAAGACTTGCCCACTGTTACATGGGTACTTCGTGATCCAGGGACCACTAGAGCCCAGGGGCTGAGACTCAGAAGCCAGTACTGTTGACTTCTTCTGGAAAGAGTAGGAAGACTTAGACTCCTGTCCTACCTGTATCCCATACCCTTTTAAAAACATTTTTTTAATTTATTGATTCAATTTATAACATTATTTCTTCGTTACAAGAATCATATTATTTCCCTCCCTCCCTTCCCCCCACTCTTCCCATAGCTGACGCGATTTCACTGGGTATTATGTGTGTCCTTGATCAGAACCTATTTCAATGATGTTGCTTGCACTACGATGTTCATTTAGAGTCTATAATCCCAGCCATATCTCCCTTGACCCACGTATTCAAGCAGTTGTTTTTCTTTGGTGTTTCTCCTCCCACAGTGTTTCCTCTGAAAGTGGATAGTGGTTTTTCTCTTAGATCCCTCCAGGTTGTTCAGGATCACTGCATTGCCACTAATGGAACAGTCCATTATATTCGATTGTACCACAGTGTATCAGTCTCTGTGTACAATGTTCTCCTGGTTCTGCTTCTCTAGCTCTGCATCACTTCCTGGAGGTTGTTCCAGTCTCTGTGGAATTCCTCCACTTTACTATTCCTTTGAGCACAATAGTATTCCATCACCAACATATACCACACTTTGTTCAGCCATTCCCCAATTGAAGGGCATCCCCTCATTTTCCAATTTTTTGTCACCACAAAGAGCGCAGCTATGAATATTCTTGTACAAGTCTTTTTCCTTATTATCTCTTTGGGGTATAAATCCAGCAGTTCTATGGCTAGATCAAAGGGCAGACAGACTTTTAGTGCCCTTTGGGCATAGTTCCAAATTGCCTTCCATAATGGTTGGATCAATTCACAACTCCACCAGCATTAATGTCCCAACTTTGCCACATCCCCTCCAGCATTCATTACTTTCCATAGCTGTTATGTTAGCCAATCTGCTAGGTGAGAGGTGATACCTCAGAGTTGTTTTGATTTGCATCTCTCTGATTATCAGAGATTTAGAATACTTTTTCATGTGCTTATTCATAGTTTTGATATCTTTAACTGAAAATTGCCTATTCATGTCCTTGCCCATTTATCAATTGGAGAATGGCTTGATTTTTTGTACAGTTGATTTAGCTCTTTATAGATTTGAGTAATAAGACCTTTGTCAGAGGTTTTTGTTAGGAAGATTGTTTCCCAATTTGTTGCTTCCCTTCTAATTTTGGTTGCATTAGTTTTGTTTGTACAAAAACTTTTTAATTTGATGTAATAAAATGATTGATTTTACATTTTGTGATTTTTTTTTCTAGCTCTTGCTTGGTTTTAAAGTCTTTCCTTTCCGAAAGATCTGACATGTATACTATTCTGTGTTCACCAAATTTACTTACAGTTTACTTCTTTATATTCAAGTCATTCACCCATTCTGAGTTTATCTTGGTGTAGGGTGTGAGATGTTGATCCAATCCTAATGTCTCCCACACTGTCTTCCAATTTTCCCAGCAGTTTTTATCAAATAGTGGGTTTTGGTCCCAAAAGCTGGGATCTTTGAACTTATCATAGACTGTCTTGCTGAGGTCACTTACCCCAAGTCTATTCCACTGATTCTCTTTTCTGTTTTCAGGACCAAATTGTTTTGATGACCACTACTTTATAGTATAGTTTTTAGATCTTGGACTGCTAGGACACCTTCCTTCACATTATTTTTAATGATTTCCCAGGATATCCTTGATCTTTTATTTTTCCAAATGAGCTTTATGTTTTTTTCTAATTCAGTAAAAAAGTTTTTTGGTAGTTCAATGGGTATGGCACTAAATAAGTGAATTAATTTGGGTAGGATTGTCATTCTTATTGTTACCTTGTCCTACCCATGAGCAATCGATGTTTTTCCAATTGTTTAGATCTAGCTTTAATTGTGTGGAGACTGTTTTGTAGTTGTGTTCATATAGTTCCTGTGTTTGTCTCGGCAGATAGATTCCTAAGTATTTTATGTTGTCTAGGGTGATTTTAAATGGAATTTCTCTTTCTAATTCTTGCTGCTGAGAATGTGTTGGAAATATATAGAAATGCTGATGACTTATGCATGTTTATTTTGTATCCTACGACTTTGCTAAAGCTGTTGATTATTTTGACCAGCTTTTTCATTGATTCTCTAGCATTCTTTAAGTAGACCATCATATCATCGGCAAAGAGTGATAGTTTAGTCTCCCCATTGCCTATTTTAATACATTTAATTTCTTTTTCTTCTCTACTTGCTACAGCTAGTGTTTCCAATACAATGTTAAATAATAAAGGTGATAATAGGCATCCTTGTTTCACTCCTGATCTTACTGGGAAGGCTTCTAGTTTATTCCCATTGCAGATGATGTTTGCTGGTAGTTTTAGGTATATACTGTTTATTATTTTTAGGAAAGGCCCTTCTATTCCTATGCTTTCTAGTGTTTTCAGTAGGAATGAGTGTTGTATTTTGTCAAGGGTTTTTTCTGCATCTATTGAGATAATCATGTGATTTCTGCTGTTTTGCTTGTTAATGTGGTCAATTATGTGGATAATTTTCCTAATATTGAACCATCCTTGCATTCCTGGTATAAATCCTACCTAGTCATACTGAAAAATTCTCATGATCACTTGCTGGAGTCTTATTGCTAGTATCCTGTTGAAGATTTTTGCATCTATATTCATTAAGGAGATTGGTCTTCAGTTTTCTTTCTCTGTTTTTGACCTGCCTGGCTTTGGAATCAGTACCATATTTGTGTCGTAAAAGGAATTTGGTAGAATTTCTTCTTTATTCTGTCAAATAGTTTATATAATATTGGGATTAGTTGTTCTTTGAATGTTTGACAGAATTTGTTTGCGAATCCATCTGAACCTGGGGATTTTTTTTTAGGGAGGGGGATGGCTTGTTCAAATTCTTTTTCTGATATGGGGTTGTTTAGGTAGTCTATTTCTTCCTCTGTTAGTCTAGGCAATTTATATTTTTGTAAATATTCATCCATATCACCTAGATTGTCATATTTATTGCCATATAATTGATCATAATAGTTTTTAATGATTGCCTTAATTTCCTCTTCATTAGAGGTGAGGTCTCCCTTTTCATCTTGGATTCTGTGTATTTGGTTTTCTTCTTTCCTTTTTTTAAAATTAGATTGGCCAGTACTTTGTCTATTTTATTTGCTTTTTCAGAGTACCAGCTTCTAGTCTAATTTGTTAAATCATTAATTCTTTTGACTTTCAATTTTAGTAATTTCTCCTTTGATTTTTAGAATCTCTAATTTAGTCTTCATCTGAGGGTTTTTAATTTGTTCACTTTCTAGTTTTTTTAATTTTCATGCCCAATTTATTGACCTCTGCCCTCTCTAATTTATTAATATATGAACTGAAGGATATAAATTTTCCTCTGAGTACTGCTTTGGCTGCATCCCATAGATTTTGAAAGGATGTCTCATCATTGTAATTTTCTTCAGTGAAATTATTAATTGTTTCTATGATTTGTTCTTTAACCCATTTTGGAGAATCGCATTTTTAAATTTCCAATTAATTTTTGATTTATCTCTCCATGTACCCTTGCTAATTTTTATTTTTATTGCATTGTGACCTGAGAAGGTTGCATTTATTATTTCTGCTCTTTTGCACTTGTTTGCAATGCTTTTATGCCCTAGTACATGCTCGATCTTTGTGAATGTATCATGTGCTGCTGAAAAGGTGTATTCCTTTTTGTCCTTATTTATTTTTCTCCACATATATACTATAATTTTTCTAAGATTTCATTCACTTCTCTTACCTCTTTCTCATTTATTTTTTGGTTTGATTTAACTAGTTCAGATAGGGGAAGGTTCAGGTCTCCTGGTAGTGTAGTTTTTCTATTTCATCCTTCAGCTCCCCTAGAGCTGAAGCTCCTTTAGAAATTTGGATACTATGCCATTTGGTACATACATGTTGAGTACTGATATTTCCTCATTGTCTATACTGCCTTTTATCAGGATGTAATTACCTTCCCAATGTCTTTTAACTAGATTTATTTTTACTTTGGCTTTGTCAGATATCATGATTGCTACTACTGCCTTCTTTTTATCAGTTGATGCCCGTTAGATTTGGCTCCATCCTCTTACTTTTACTCTATGTGTGTCTACCTTCCTCATGTGTGTTTCTTGTAGACATCATATGATAGGATTTTGATTCTAATCCACTCTGCTATTCGTTTTCTTTTTATGAATGAGTTCATTTCATTCACATTCAGAGTTATGATTACTAGCAGTGTATTTCCCAACATTTTGATTTCTTCTCCTGGTCCTGCCTTTTCTTCTTTCACTATTTCCTTCTAAAGCAATGTTTTGTTTTTAATCAGTGCCCCTAGTTCCCACCCTTATTTTACTTCCCTTTCTACCCCCTCCCTTCTTATTCCCCTCTTATTTTCTTTACAGTCTTTTTAAACTACCCCCCACCCTCTCCCTCACTTGTATTGCTTCCCTCCCCACCAATCCATTTATTACCCTTCTATTTCCCTATAGGGCACAAATAAATTCTCTGCCCCAGTGTATTTGATTGTTCTTCCCTTTTTGAGTCAATTTCAGTGCATGTAAGAGTTGAATATTTCCTGTATGAATATTGTCCAATCTCTTTACCCTTCCAGTGTAGTGATGTTTCCCGCCCCCCCCCCCTGTCATAAGCTTCTTTGTGACAGATAAATTTATCCCATTTTGTCTCTTTTCCCATTTCTTTTAGTATTAACCTCTTTTTTATCTCTACTTGTGTGTGTATATACATATACACACACACATATATATGTATTTATGTATACATATATCTATATACATATTTGTTCTTGGCATTTCACCATATATAATTTGTCACTGTTCCCTTTAAATGTAATTCATCTAGCTTCCCAGGTGATAATAACAATTTTTAAGAGTTACCAATGACCTCTTTTCTTACAGGGATACATATCATTTTAACTTATTTGGTCTCTTAAAAAAAGTTGGGGGTTTTTTTGTTTTGTTTTGTTTTTCTTTTTCCCTCTTAGTTACCTTTTGATGAATTTCTTGAGTTCTGTGCTTGGGCATCAAATTTTCTGTTCAGGTCTGGCCTTTTCTTTATAAGTGCTTGGAATTCTTCTATTTTGTTAAATGACCATACTTTCCCCTGTAAGAATATAGTCAGTTTTGCTGGGTAATTGATTCTTGGTTGTAGACCTAGTTCCCTTGATTTCTGCAATATTATATTCTATGCCTTTCGGTCCTTCAGTGTAGATGCAGCCAGATCCTGTGTTATCCTCACTGTGGTTCCATGGTATCTTCATGACTTCTTCTTGGCAGCTTGTAATATCTTTTCTTTGGTCTGGTAGTTCTTGAATTTGGCTACAACATTCCTGGTTGTTGTCAGTTGGGGATTAAGTACAGGAGGTAATCTTTGGATTCTTTCAATCTCCACTTTTCCCTCTTGTTTTAGAATATCGGGGCAGTTTTCTTGGATAATTTCCTGTAGTATTATGTCCAGGATTTTTCTTTTGTCATGGTCTTCTGGTAGACCAATGATTCTTAAGTTGTCTCTCCTGGAACAATTTTCTAAACCTTCTGTTTTCTGAATGAGATGCTTCATATTTTCCTCAATTTTTCATTCTTTTGATTTTGTTTTTTAGTGCCCTGCTGCCTTGTGAAGACGCTTGCTTCTAATTGTTGTATTCTGGTTCTTAAAGACTGAATTTCATCCCTGGATTTTTGGTCATCCTTCTCCTGGTCTGGTTTTTTTTTTTTTGGAGGTCATCTTTCATTGTCTTTGCCTCATTTTCAGGCTGATTGATTTTAACTTTCAAGACACTGTTTTCTGTTTCCAGATGACTTTTATTGCTTTTTAAGTTCTTTTCCCAGTTGTCTTCAGCCTTTCTTAATTGTGTTTGAAATTGTATTTTGAGTTCTTCCAAATCCTGTATCCAATTTTCTGGGGTTTCTGTTAATTTGTTTGGTATACCCTCATTGTTTTCTGTTCTGTTTGCTCTTTGTTCATTGCCTGTATATAAGCTGTCGATTGTAATTTCTTTTTTCATTTTCTGTTGTTTGCTCAAATTTACTCCTTCTTTATTCCCCAAAGTTGCCTGTACTCTTGCTCCTCTCATTTTTTGTTGGATCTGTGGGATTTTCTGTCAACCTTCACCCTTGGAGCTTAGTCAGCAAATCTCTCAGTGCAGTCTGTCAGGGAGGGGTGTTGGAGCTTGGGCTTCCCTGCCCTTGAAAGGATTTGATGGGATTAAGTCCAGCTGAGTTGAGCCGGATGTGTCCTGAGGCCAAAACCTCCAGGTGTGGGGACAATATGAAGTGTTTCTGCAGCTGCAACTAGGCTGTCCGCTCTATGCTCTGTGCTTCTTCTCCAACTGTTTCCCCACCTCCTCTGTTTGACAGTTTGAGTCTGGCACAGCTTTCCCTGCAAGGTACTCCCTGCAGACCAGCATCCTTGCCTGCCTAAAGGTTCCAACTGCTGCTGGAGGCGTAGCGCTCTAGGTGGAGGAGGGACCTGGGACCTTCTTTTTTCCTTCCCCTTAAACCCAAGTGTTCTTGAATTCAGGCTTTAGGGGGGTGTGCCTTTTGAGTCCGGCAGGAGGGTTCCTTGGTTCTGTCTTGTTGTTAGGTTTAATTTTCAGTCCCCTAGGAGCATTTAGTTTGTAATCAGTTTCCAAATGCGAGTGGCGGCTACAGGAGGAGAAGGGTCCACCGGCAGCAATTCTCCGCCACCTTCATTTCATTCTCTAACTCTGAAGGGTTTTCAGAGGTCTGAACTTTTGCTTCCTCTACGCTGCCATCTTGACTCCGCCTCAGAATCCTGTGTCTCGTACTCTTGCAGTGACCTTTGGCCATTTCTATATCTTCCCCCAAGTCTCAGGTATCTCGTCTGAAAAATGGAGATTATTCTACACGATCACTTGCTTCTCAGGGCCGCTGGGTCTGCTCTCCCTTTTAAGGGTCCCCCTTTACTACTTTTGTATTGAATTATTCATACTCTAAGTAAAATGACAGAAATTAAAAGCAGTGTCGGAAGTAGTGCCATATTGATGACAGGTTTCTTCTGTTGCTCGCAGCAACCTTGTGAACACACAGGCCATGTATTACTTATGTGCCCTTTGCAAATAAGGAAGCTAACAACTGTCCAATGGAGGACTGAAAGGTAGAGGGACGTCTGAGGTCATTGAGCTCTATCCTCTCTTGATACATAAAGAAATGGAAGCCCAACCAGAGAAGGGGAATGATTTGCCTAGTCACACAGCACTCTAGCACAGTTAGGATTTGAACTCATATCCTCTGACTCAGTCTTTCTCTCCACTCCACCCCACATAAGAGAAGTGACTTGTTGCCGGTTTCAGTTTGTATTGATCCAAGGCACGTGACATCATCATCATGGAAGCTGCTGCAGCCACGACCATCACTGTCTCCATCCTATTTTTTGTCAGCATGATGAAAAAAATTCAATGAATACTTACAAAGTGCCTACTATGTGCCAGGTACCATGCTGGGCATGATATCCGTCCCCCGCTTGGCAGAAAGGCACGGTCTTGGAGCGCTGCCAGGGCCCTGAGGGACAAGCTTGCCTCATGTCACACAGCCAGGAGCAAGGCTAGATCCCAAGAGGGACTCTCCATCCATCCAGCTTCCTTTTGTTCCACTTCCTGTAGGTAAAGTAGGCCTAAGGAAGGAACGCTTTGGGGAGAGAAATGAGGGCTGCCCCTCTATAGTGGAGGAGGACCTTGTGTTTCTCCAGGCTGGTGGGCGCGGCGGCTCCCTGAAGCACTATTCTGCACCACTGAGGGAGAAGGTTCTCTAGCTAGTTCCCTGGGCCTAGGTAGGAGGAGCAGCGGGCGGGAACTCGGAGCGGAGAGCCTCGGAGGGAGGGAGGGAGAGAGGGAGACGTCCGAGGCTGGCTGGGAGAGTCGGGCAGGAGAAGGAAGTGACTGCGGGCCAGACAGCCCGAGCACATCGAGGTCCTGCCCTCCGGTCCAGGCTTCTCTGCACGGGCGCCCCTTGCAGGCACCCTCTCAGCTCTGTGATCCTCACTTTCCCTGTCGCCCCGGTCGGGCCACACACCATCATCAGGTGCCTCCTTGGGCGTACTGTGTACTGAGAGAGAGTGCAGTGGCTGCGGAGGGGGGGACGCAGTGCGGAGGCTCTTGGGGGGGCTGGATGGGGGCGCTCCCCAGAGGCTCCTTTGAGAGGCAGCCGCCGCGCCGGTCTTGGAGGGACGTGGCCACACAGACAACGTGAAGCCAGGGACGACGCCGGCTGCCGGCTGCCCCAACCGGGGCTTCTCCTGCTTTGTCACGTTTCTTGTCTCCAAGGCGGGGACCGGCCGCCTGGTGCTTGGAACCGCGACTCCAAGTCAAGGAGACGCCGCAGGCATTCATGGCGTGCTTGTTCCCAAACACGAGAACGTGTCTGCAGAGAGCCGACACGCGTGCATGCGGGCTGGTGCGCGGCTGAGTGCAGGCCGTCCTGGAAAGCCCAGAGCCAGCCTTGTTTGTCTTGTGGACGGGCCTGTCAGCTCAGGGAGGCCTGGGTGTGCCGCGCCGGCTACGGGGCAGAGGGGTCCGCCGGCGGCACTTCTCTGCCTCTTTACCTTGTTCAAAAGGCTTCTTGCCGGAGAGATTTTCCTGGGAACAAGCATCAGCGCAAGAAAGTGCCTGGATGGCCGTGGCATGTGCAAGGGCTCCCGGGGAGGCTGGCCAAGGGCCTCCTTTGTCCCTGCAGCGCAGTCTCTCTCCCCCTGCAGGAGGCAGCCTGGGCCTTGCCCCCCATTGGCCGAGTGGCTTTGTGTGTTTTGTCGTGTTGTTACCGGTTTTTCTCTCTTCCAGTCTCCCCACTTTTTGGGCCTCGGGTGTTTCATCTGAAATGGGAAGATTCAGATTCCCTTTTAGCACCGGGTAGAAGGCGGTCTAATGCCAGACCAGTCCCTTCCTTGCATTCCCTTGTAGCCCATATGATAGATGGAGAGCGTCTCTCGTGCCGCTCCAGCCGAGCGGGGCCGGCGAATCCCTTCCTCTCCCGTCCGTCGTTCTCGGGCATCACAGCTCTGTTCCTGGGCGGCCTCGAGTTCTGAGAAGGAGAGGGAGGCGCCGGCCTCTGCTCATCCTGCCTGGGACGCACCGGGATGCCTGGCTCCACGCCGGCGTTCGGCATCTTAAGGAGCCCGCCGGCCATCCACCGGGTAGCTTGATTCAAACAGCAAAGGTTCATCGGGGCATCGATGCAGAGGCAGAAAGGCCGTCGGAGACGGGGATTATGTGTCAGGGACACGTGAGAGGTGGGACAGGCAGGATTGGAACCCAGGTCCTCCCTACCCAGAGATCATGCTAAACTCCATGAAGAGCTGAGTGCTGCGCTTACTGGGACAGCACAGGCCTTGGAGGCAGGAAGACGCGGGTTTGTGAGCAAGGCCATGGCCACACCCGCAGCTCCTCCGGGACGTCGTGTACAGATGTCAGCTCTCCTGAGCTCATGATCAGACGGCCCCGAGGAAGGCCCACTTGAGCGTGCCACAGCTTGGTGCATTCCCAGGAAGGCTGCTCCCTCCTGGTTTCGGAGTGATCCAACC
Organism: Monodelphis domestica; assembly: GCF_027887165.1. Taxonomy (NCBI): domain Eukaryota; kingdom Metazoa; phylum Chordata; class Mammalia; order Didelphimorphia; family Didelphidae; genus Monodelphis; species Monodelphis domestica. The sequence continues at coordinate 321,000,849 of NC_077231.1, forward strand.
CAAGTTGAGGTTTTGCCGTTGGAAAGCGGGCTGGGCCCGCTTGAAACAAGCCTTTCCTTCGCCACTGCTGCTTAATCTGGATACGAAACGTCATCACATCGGAACGCTTGCACCTCGCCCGCTCTCTCCCGTCTCCCGCCCAGTGGGCACCCCATCCCTAGCCCCCTTACTTCTCAGCCGGACCCAGCCTTTCCGTTGATCTGCTCGCTCTAGGGTCTCCTCTCTCCTTTCTTTCTCCACCTGGCTGCCAACCCAGCTTATTACACCCCCATTCCTGAGCTCCAGACCCCTCAGAGGTCCCCTCGTGACTCTCTCCTCCCCTTATTTAAGGCTCCGCACTTCCCCTGATTCCCGTGACTTCCCCTCAGCCAAATGGCCTGGCTTGGGGCTTGCCCACCACAGGCTGCCGTCGCTTGCCGCACTTCCATTGGGCGAGATCTCTTAGAACCCCTCATCACCTCCTGGGCAAAGTCTTGTGGGCTTCCCTCCTCGTTAGGGCGCTTTCCTTGTCTGTGTACCGTCTAGGTGCTTCCCTCTGCTCTGCTGGTCCCGGGTAAACTCCTCGAGGGCAGGCCTGGCCTTGGACGTGTGCCTTTGGCCCTGGCCCTCACAGAGGCCGGGCGATTGTGGGAAGACCCAAAGCTCTTTCCTTTGGGACCCCGTCCTCGTCCCTTGCCATGAGAGATGCCCTGGGCTGCCTCCCATCTCAAGAGAGGGCTCCCGGCAGAAAGGAGGGAGGCAGGGCCTCTCCCGGCTGCTCCGAGACCCCCAGGGCACCCATCCCCCCACTGCCCGGAAGGAGAGGAGGGGAGGGCATCCTCCGGTGCCGGGTGTTTTTCTCAAGTCGGTGGCGATCGCCGAGGAGGGAGCAGATTGTCTTGTGCTGCTTGCTTCAGTCAAGCTTCAGATCTTATTGGCACTTGTCTATTTTGCTGTTTATTTCATTCAGTGAAATCTGTTTCTTTTCTGCCCCATACAGAATGTGAAGGATGATGGACAGCACGTGTGGCGCCTGAAGCATTTTAGCAAGCCAGCCTACTGCAATCTCTGCTTGAACATGCTCATCGGCGTGGGGAAACAGGGCCTGTGCTGCTCCTGTGAGTCCAGGGATAAGTCTCCGTCTGGGCTCCGTCCCCCCCCCCCCCCAGGTGGACCGGGGCGCGGCTCCTTGGCCCCGAGCCTTCCGTCATGGGTTCATGAGGGTCCTCCCGTGTCTGGTGCCCTCACGCTGGAGCCCGGCCAGCTTCCCCTTGTCTTCCGAGTCCGAGCATCCACCTCTGCCCTGGTGCCCTGATGCCCAGCCAGTGCGCTCTGGTGGGAGCTTCTCCCGTTGCCCCTTCGGCCTGGGTGCTCTTCTGGGAACAGCTCCGGGCCTTCTGCCCGCCGCTCCGGCGCTCGACTTTTCAGAGCACGGAGTGGATTTGGGGGTTTTGTTTTTGAACGCTGGGGGGTTGCTGGCCTCCTTGCCTTCTCTTAAGTGATCTTGTCATTATCGCTGTATAGGAAAAAAGGAAGACCAAATGTGGGAGAGTAGGAAGACCCGGCCATGGGGGAGGGAGGGAGGTGGGGTGCTGGATCCCCAGCATCACCCCCAAACAAGCGCAGGGAAGGTGGCAAAGAATCAGCAGCTCATGAGCTGGGGGAAGTGGTTGAGTTAGAAGAGCTTTAGTGGACCAAAGCAGGATTTTTGGGGGCGCCACTCCGGTTTTCCACAAGGGAAGACCATTTGGTTTTTCTTTAGTTTCAGCGATTGCTGCTTCTCTCGGCTCAGCACCCCCACACTTGGGATGATCACAGTCGTGGGAGCCTTTAGCAGACATGGATGAGTAGCCGTCCTTTTAAAGAATCCCCTCAAGTCTTGTTTTTCAGAGAGCTGACAGGGCTTTGTAGGGGATGAACATGGTCTTCCCTCCGTAGTTCTCCAAGGCAAGAGAACTAGCGTGTCCTGCACAGAAACCAAGAAAAGCGAGCAAAGCCGAGCCAGTCGTCACATTGGCCGTGCCTCGAAGTGGACGTCCTCCTGGGCACCCAGAGCCCCTCGCCTCTGCCCGGAGGCGAGCAGCCTGCTTGGCTGTCCTTTCTCTGGAGTCGCGCGTAGTGGCCACCTCGGGTAGACGTCTGGGTCCCTGAGCAAGTTGTGCTTCGGATGCGTTTGTTCTTCCAAGTTTCTCGGAAGTCCTCCTAGGCACCTTTAGTCTTCAGGGCACAATTGTCTCTTCACAGTGACGCCTTTTACACTGGATCACAGGTTTAGGTTGAAAAAAGCAAATGAATGAGTCCAATTTCGTCATTGGACAAAGGAGGGAACCAAGACTTCTAGTATCAGCTAGAAACTGGTGGGAGCTACGCGGCACACTGGAAAGAGCGGAGCCAGGAAGGCCGGAGTTCAAATTGAGCCTCGTTGGCAGTGTGCCCCTGGGTCCGTCACGTATCCCGAAGGGGATACGAGTGGCATCCAGTGAGGTCAAACAGAGTATCCGTCACTGCAAGGCCACCCCACCACTGGTCTGGCTGACTCCAAGTGCACAACTGCGCTGTCTCAGAGCTGGAAGAGTCCACAGGGGCCATCGACGCCAACTTGTACCTCCTCTTTGATGTGCACTCCTCCAGCTTCGGCCAGAAGGCCCCCGGGGGGTGGGCACCTTCCTCTCTAAGGCCCCCAAGCCTCCCTCCTAGTTAGGAGCTCCTGAGTGCCACGTTCCCTCTTTGGGGCCCTCCCACTGCCCCAAACTCTGGGGCATCCAGTGCCTGAAGACCACGATCACAGCCTCTGCACAGAGGCATCTTCTCTAATTCACACACAGTGTCCCAGTTTCTCCAGCTGATCCTCCTATGGCCCAGGCTCCAGGCCCTCCTCTGCCTGGCTGCCCTCCAGGGAGGCCTTCCAGCTCACCATTATTCTTCCTAAATACGGCTCCTGAGAGTGAACCTGGATCTTGGAGTGGATGTAGCCTCCCTGGACCCTCCACTCGCTTCCTTCATCAGCATTTGCCACAGGATGGACCTTTGTGACTTTGTTGTTTTCACCTGAATTGATTGATCTAGACCTAAAACTGCGAAATTCTGCTTGTTTTAAAATGGTGGCATTTCATCCTGGCACATAGTTGGTAGTTAATAGATTTTTATTGATTGATTGGCCGAACCCACAATTGTACACTTTGTCACCCGGCCAGGGTGAGACCTGTAGGGTATAGTGCTGCTATTTAGCTCTTCATGTCATGTATGTATGCCTGGTTGCCTTTATGTTTTTTTTTAAACCCTCACCTTCCGTCTTGGAGTCAATACTGTGTATTGGCTCCAAGGCAGAAGAGTGGTCAGGGCTAGGCAATGGGGGTCAAGTGACTTGCCCAGGGTCCCACAGCTGGGAAGTGTCTGAGGCCAGATTTGAACCCAGGACCTCCCGTCTCTGGGCCTGGCTCTCCATCCACTGAGCTATCCAGCTGCCCCCTTTATGTTCTTAAATAAATAGCAATTCATAAAGAGGACAGCTATGGATCACGCCAATCGACCGGAGAAGACTCACAAGACTGAAGGAGATCACAAGTGCTGAGGATTTTCTGTCATTCAGTCAGCTGCCTCTGCATCTCTCTAACTCGGTTCCAAGTGGCATCTCTGGGTTCCTTCATTTCTCTAGCGGGGCAGCCTAGGCTTGAGCTCCGCCACTCTTCTGCTCTTCCCCTTGTCCATAGCTCCCCCCCTCCTTTGGGCAGAAAGCCCAACGTTCGCCCAGAGCTGCTCGGGTTCCAGAAACGAGCCTTTTGTTTCTCAGTTATACGGAGGGCTTCATTTCTCGGGGTCTCGGCTCTCCCGGGGAGGCAGGAAGGCAGCAGATCTTCTCAGCTCCTTATTTTCCCTTTTGCTTCCTTTGACCCTTGGTCACATGCCATACTGAAGTGCTCTTCCTCTCACTCCCCCTCAGAAGCCACTTCTATTGCCACAGTCGATTGCTGTGCGCAATGGTCAAGGCATCCTTGATGCTCTCCCGATCCATACACTAGGTTTGGGGCTCTCTTGGCTTTCATTCAATATTATCACCTTCATTTTTGAATATTCGGAAATAGTCACACACACACACACACACACACACACACACACACACACACACACACACACACTCCTCTTTCCATTTCCAGTGTAATAATGACCAAACACATCTGTTTCTCCAGTTGGAAATGGGCAAAATTAGAGAGTGGTTAGCTAATCCGCACAGAACAACCCCCAAACGTTGTGAAACTCTAATGGGGACAGGTCAACGTGGCCTTCAAGAGAAAACAGAGACAGCTCATCATCCATGTTCAAAGGGTGGGTGGTCACTGCCAGGGGACTGTGTAAAGGGGATTGTTGTTCCCCTGCGAGTCCTACGATGAGTTCCTTTAGGTCTTTTCTTTTAGGCCCAAGACACTGAAATACCTCTGAAATGAACATGACCTACTGTTGTTGCCCAGTTTTGTCAGGCATGTCCGACTCTCCATAAGCCCATTTTGGGTTCCTTGGCAAATACACTGGAGTGATGTGCCATCTCCTTCTTCAGGTTATTTTACAGATGAGGAATTGAAGCAAATTAGGGTTAAGGGACTTGCCCAGGATCATACAACTTCTAAATGTCAGAAGCCAGATTAGAACTCAGGAAGGTCTTGCAATCTATCTACTGGGCAGGATTGTAGATGGAAATAATTCCAGAGAACCTAAGTCTTTTTCCTCCTTTCCTCCCTCCCTCCCTTCCTCCCTCCCTTCCCTCCTCCCTCCCTCCCTCCCTGCCTTCCTTCCTTCCTTCCTTCCTTCCTTCCTTCCTTCCTTCCTTCCTTCCTTCCTTCCTTCCTTCCTTCCTCCCTCCCTCCCTCCCTCCCTCCCTCCCTCCCTCCCTCTCTTCCTTCCTCCCTCCCTCCCTCCCTTCCTTCCTCCCTCCCTCTCTTCCCTCCTCCTTCCCTTCCCTTCTCCCTCCCTCCCTTCCTTCCTCCCTCCCTCTCTTCCCTCCTCCTTCCCTTCCCTTCTCCCTCCCTCCCTTCCTTCCTCCCTCCCTTCCTTCCTTCCTTTCTTCCTCCCTCCCTGCCTCCCTTCCTTCCCTTCTCCCTCCCTCTCTTCCTTCCTTCCTTCCTTCCTTCCTTCCTTCCCTCCTTCCTTCCTTCCCTCCTTCCCTCCTTCCCTCCCTCCCTCCCTCCCTCCCTCCCTGCCTACCTGCCTACCTGCCTACCTGCCTGCCTATTGTCTTAGAGTCAGGCAGGGGATAGTAAAATATTCTTTTATTCCATGAGTCAAAATCTGAGTTGTAAATGACTCAAGAGGACATTCAATTCAATGTGTAATTTAATAGGGAATCCAGTTAGAAAGAAGAATTCTTGGTGACCAGAAATGATTGTTCTTTTCCTTTGTTTCTCCATTATATCATAGCTTATATGTATACTTGTCTCACTTATTGGCTTACATCCATCCTTAAGTGACCAATGAGCCTTGCTTGAGCGCAGAGCTCGTGCTCCCCCCATACCTCATGAGTAGGTTAGTCGAGTTGGCTTATGGTGAGTGTCCTATGGATTGGCGTTCAGGTGGCATTTTTCCCTCCATGCCAATAAGCGGCCTCTTTGAATCAGAATGAATAAAGAATGGAATTATTAATTTACCTTGTTTGGTGCCCAAAGCAGATAAAAGCTCTGACAGCTGGGGGAGGTCCAGCAGGGGGTGGACTTGGTGACGTGTTGCCCAGTGCCTCTGGTTTGGGAAATTGCTTTCCACATCTTTGAACTGGATTGCTGAACTCAGGCTTTTGCTAAGCCTCAGTTGGACCAATTCATGAATCCCTGGAAAAGACAACAGCCGCCTTGGAGAACCACTACAGCTTCCTTGAGTACAATCCATGCCCTGATTGTGCTTTTTTGGCTAAGTTTTCAGAAGTATGCATTAGGGAACTAGCCTCGGTATAGCTTACTTAGATTTTAACCAGGGTTTAATACAGCTGTTGGTTTTCAGTCATTTCAGATTCTTTTTAAACCCATTTAGGGTTCTCTTGGCCAAGACACTATGAGTAGTTTGCCGTTGCCTTGTCCACCTCATTTTGCAGACAGGCAAACCCGGACTTGCCTAGGCTCACGTGGTGAGTAAGGGTCTGTGGCCGGATTCGAACTCTGGAAGGGGAGTCCAAAAGGCCTGGTCCTCCATCCACTGAACCACCTATCTGCTCCCCAGCAACAAGAACAAATGGGGAAACGGGGGCTCTATGTCTTGCTGTATTTGGAGCTCGTTCTGTGATCTCACTGAAAAATCATTTCTTCCTTAATGACTTGATGTCAGCTCTGAAGGAGGCCTCCCGCAGAGCATTCCGGGCTTCTGTTCTCCGGCCTCTGCTGTTTCACATTTTCATGAATAGCTCAGAGCCAGACCTCCAGCAGATAGCTCGCTCCTCCACTCTTCAGATGTCAGCAAGCCGGGGGAGAGCTAAAAGATGAGGTGACAGAGGAAGGGACGAAGGGGGCTTGCCAGCCTAGGGTGGTGGCAGGAGTCAAATAAGGTGGTTTTCATCAGCTACATTGTCTTGCATTTGGGTTCAAGAAATGGGCATCTAAAGCCCAAGGCGAGGGAAGCCTAGTCAGACAGCAGTTTGCCTTAAGAGAGCTCTCGGGGTTTTAGGGGACGGTGAGTTCCCATAGATCGGGGGATGGCTGTAACGGCTCAGATATGACTCAGTTCTCAGGCTGTGTTAGAGCGGGAAGGAGCCCTGGCGAGACCGCCGTGCCGCTCGGATCCAGGGCATCCGGAGGAGTGTTCATTCTCGTGGGCCACAGTTTAGGGCATGGACATCCGAGGGCATCAAGCAGGAAGTAGAGAATGTTCTCTTCAGGGACTGGGATGGGGAGGCACCATCACCGTCTTCAAGTACGTCGAGAACCATCCCCTGGAAGAGAGATTTTGTTCTGCTTGGTTCCGCAGGACGGAAACTGGACCACAGGGTAGAAGTCCCAAAGGGGCAGAGTTTAGGTTCAGGATAGGAGATGCTAATTAAATACGGAATGGGGAGCTGTGATAGGATCACCCCTTATTGAAGGTCTTCTGCCAGAGAGGGGGATGACTATCTGATGACTGCATTATAATAACAACTCCTTTTGGAGCGGGGGTTGAATTCAGTGGTTGCTGAGGTTCATAGGTCCTAGATCTAGATGGGAAAGAACCTTCAAAGCGCTTTAAGCCAACCCCTTCATTTACAGATGAAGAAACTGAGGCCCAGGAGGGTAAAGGGGAAGTGACGTCACAGGCAGGATCTGAAGTCACGTCCTCTGATCTGGAAGCCTGGGTGCTGTTGCAGAGAACATTTGTCCGCTCTTCTCTGAGTTTCTGAGAAACAGGACAGAATCAAGCCAGAGTTCTTTGGCTGAAATACTTTGAAAGTATAAGACATATTGCCCAGGGTTGTGCTGTCGATTGCCTAAATGTTCCACGTGCTGTTAGGAATGGGAAAGAGACATGATAACCTTTGAGGTGGAGGGGCTTTGGGGTCGCCCCAACTCACAGAAGTCGGTAGAAAAGCCAGCTTGTGAAGTGGGAATTTTGGATTCCAAACTTAGGAGACTTTCCCTTGCAGTAGACTCTCTCTCCCTTTCGGTTTTAATTGGATTTTCCCTCCATATTTTCATATATTCAGTGTTGTTCGACACAGTAACTATTTTATCACATGAACATATTTGTATTAAGCTAAGTTTCTTTAAGAATCTAAACCTACAAAGGACTTGGAGATGGTGCTGAGTTAGGATACATTTGATTATTTTCCTGACATCTTCATTCTCTTCTTATATTTTTCCTTCAAGATTCAGACATGTTTATCAAACAAAACATGTGGCTTAGCAAAGGCAGAGCCAGGATTAAGGCTCAGATCAGCTGAACATTACTTATGGCTTGGCCTGAAGGATGCCCATTGCTGTCCGGGCAGGGAGGTGGGGAGGCAGCCATTTAAGGTTGGAGTAAATCAATAAACGGCCTCGCGTCAACTTCTTGGGTCTGATTTCCAAGCTGGCCAGCTGCTCCCCCTGCCTATAGTTTGCAACGTGTAGATTTTCTTCCGATGAACAAATGACACGAAGCCATTTGGCAGTCATCAATTTTTCTTTAATATTTCAGTCATTTGAGAGTTATTGTGAAAAATTTGAGTGAGGGCTGATTTAATTAAGCACTTCCTGCTATGCCATGATGGAGTCATCGTGGCTTTCCCCATGCAGAATATTTCCTGTGCTAATTGGCCTTTTGTATCTCATGGCAAAAACCAGTCTCCTTTGGATTGTCCTTGCTGAGCCTGATTGAATTGATTAGATAGCAATGGCTATGAAATGAGGAGGCCCTGCTAATGCCGTTCTTTCCCCAGGAAAACATAATCAGGATGAGGAGTAACCTGGTGTCTGTGCACGTGCTTCTTCTTTTCAGTTTGCAAGTACACCGTCCACGAGCGCTGCGTGGCAAGAGCTCCTCCTTCTTGCATCAAGACCTACGTGAAGTCCAAAAAGAACACAGATGTGAGTGCTGGTCTCGTGGGTCTCCTGGAGGGGGCAGGGACGCATTCACTGCCTTGTGTTGGCTCATCTCCTTCCGTCCTGGGGCTCGAGGTTCATCACCTCCCTCTTGTCCCCATTCCATGTTGGTTCTCGCCTCATTCCTGGGTAATGCCCAGCCAATTCCTACCTGTCTGGCTCACACAACATGGCCCCGGGTCATGGGCCACCAGTGGGTCAGTGTCAGAGCGATTCACATCAACTTATTCCTGCCCATATTGTTCCTTTCTAGGTCATGCACCACTACTGGGTCGAAGGCAACTGTCCAACCAAGTGTGACAAGTGTCATAAAAACGTCAAATGTTACCAAGGCCTGACGGGACTACACTGTGTTTGGTGTCAGATCACAGTGAGTAGAAGGGATGAAAGTCATGGGCTGCCCACTGAGCAGGGGGCAATTTGGGGGCCACTCTAGAGGGGACAGCACTCATCCCAGTATCCCTCCAGGGCTCCTCAACAAGGCAAGGGAAGGCAGGTGGAGAGTGCAGTGTGAGAAGGATCCTTAAAGGTCCTGTGGCCCAATTGACTGTCTGACTGCCTCGACTGGAGCTGCTAGTGGAGAAGGGTTAGGCCCACTTTCCTAAAGCCCCAGGAGAGGGAGATTGGGGATGTAATGGCCAGCTCTTTGGACGGTGAATGACCCGAACCTGCGTCACACAAAATGCTCTGCCCTGGCCGTTCTTTCAGCCTTTGCGATGTTCCTGAGTCTGCGTTGTTGATGACTATCAGTGTAGACCAGCCTTCTGAGTAAAATCTCTCCAGAGGCTTCTCTTGACTTGTGTGGTGGGTGGTCTGGGGTCCTTCGATGCCCAGAGGAGACGTGGGGCCCGGTATTATTGAGAGAAGATGGTGGAGGGGACTGTCTTAGCCAAGTCAGCTCAGTTAGTCCTCTGAGGGTGAAGGAGTGGGGAGAGGTAATTCCTGGAAGTTTGCTGCACTCACTCACACACACATACACAGAATAACATACAATGACATTCGTTTTAGAGTGTAATTAAGTATATTTTAAAGATGAATATATCTTCTTCACTGACTTGAAACTATTAGTACCCAATTACATTTACATTTGGAATTATTCTCAAAATATTATGAAAAATAGGCTGCTTCTTATTCTCAAATATGGGTGGGGATGAGGGAATTTCTAAGATGAAGCTATAAATACAGTCCTTGGTTCCAGTATTCCTCCTGTTTTTGAAGAAGATAGAACACTTGGGAGTTTGTTTCCTTCCTTCCTTCCTCCCTCCCTCCCTCTCTTTCACTCTCCTTAGAATCTCTCCATCTCTCTGACTCTGTTCAGATACCTCCAATTTCTCATCTTCTGTACCTTCCCACATCTTTGGAATGATCTTTTTATTTAGGAACTTGTCACTGTTATTGCATTTTGCTGAACAAAACACCTTTTTGCCCACGATTTCAGAGGGAGGTTGAAGGGGAAAAAAACTTCGCTGGCATTTATCTAGTACATTACAGAATACTTGCACAGTAATACATGAACGGTACTTTACTTTGATTATTGTTAAATTCAAGTTATTATTGTCCCTATTTTACAGATGAGAAAATTGAGTTTCAGAAAGGTGAATAACTTCTCTCAGTCTCACCATTTTAGGAAGTATCAGAGATGACATTCCAGGTCAGGATCTTGTGGGATGCAGTTTCTTCCTGTCAGTTTTGGGACTCTGAAATAGAACCTGAAATAACATGTTATTTCAGGTTGCTATTTCATATATATGCATATATAATGAAAAAAATATTTATTTTAAGATAAGGAAAGGAAGGGAAGGGAATTAGGATGATTTATTTAAAAACTATAAATAACCTCCCCCCCCAAAATCAAGTTGATAACCTACACTATTTAATACTTCTCTATCTACACATCTAATTCCTACAACTAGCTAAATTACCTCCCCCCCTTAGTTAATATACAAAGGCGGTAAGGAATTGAAGGTAGCAGAACCAGGGCAAAAGGAAAGGGTTCTCACTGACAGTTGGCACTTGGATGTCTTGAGCAGCTCTTTTGGAAATCACTCTATCAGCCACAAGATATACACACAGGACACAGGAACCAGCCGTTGGATAAGAGATACAGTCACGAAAGAGAGACTAGTCCAACTTACGAGGTCCACCCAAGGAGCTAGACTCACTGTCACCCTTAGATTCAACTGTCCACCAAGGAAGTGCAATACTCTCACTCTCCTAGAATTCTAGAACCTTTCTGCTTCTGCCTTGCAGCAGCTGCTCCTTTTCCTTATAACAGTTCCCCCCTTTGCACAAAGCCAAAATAGTGTTGAAAACAATATTTTAATATTTGTGAACTAATAAACGTATACCCCACCTAAACTAAAATCCTTACCCAAAATAATAAAAAAACCTATACTCATATATCTTATCCTACCTAACACTATCCTACTCTGGGGATTTAATCAAGGAAAGGAAATGGGAAATTCTAAAATAGACAATTATAAAGTTCAAAATACAAATCAAACATATGCAAAAACAAAATAACATCAGAATCAAAATACAAACAAATTTCATGCAAATGAACAAAATCATAAAATACTACTCTCATCAACTAATACAGTAAATTCAACGTATAAATAGAAAATTTAGACAAAAACAAACAAAATTTTTTTTGAAAAAATACAATGAACACAACATTGCATAAGTTTTACAAAAAAATTAAACCAGGCCATCACACTGACTTGTGCAAAATGCATTTAACAATAGAGGAAAATGAAACATTATCTCATTCTATGTTAAGAATTTAGTAAATATGATGCATTTACATATTCACATATATGAATATATACATATAATACATATATACAACACACATTGCTATACATATACACATGCATACTTCATATTTACATGTGTTGCATATATACATACACTATAATACAATTCTACAGCCCTAACTATAATACACACTATTTACATATGTATTTATATTTTTGTGTGATATGTGATCTGTTATATGTCATATGTATGTTGTGATGTATTTTGTAATGTAATTCAGTATCTTACCTTATTAACCTTAAAAACTCTAATCTATCAAACTGCACCCCATCTTAATAAAATTTCCTAAAACTAATCCTATATTCTAAACTAAATTCTATACTAAGTAGCTAACTATTGTGTTAGTAACTCACTAATGAATCAATGTATCCTAACCATGTTTATGTATATGTATTTGTTATGTTGTTATTCATGCTGTTATGTTGTGTTATGTTAGTGTTACTGTTGCATGCAATATACTTACAAAAACTTCAGATTATTCCTTCTTCTCATCTTGTTTGAAAAATTCTTCCTCTCCAAAATCCATTGTAATAACATGAATTGGTGAATGCTTATAAATTTTTATGTTATGATGCTATATTACATTACCTAAAGTCCTTAGAACCATTAGTCCATCAATCGCTTGATCCTCTTCATTGAACATTTTCTTCAAAGTCTTTATCTGTTTAACATCTATAAGTCTTTCAGTCTTTGTACAATGTCCATCAGTTTTCTGAATCCTCCTCTTCAATTAGCAATGTCCTCTTCCACTGGAATGGTTCTCTCCTTACCAATCTGTTTGACTGCAGACTCTATTTGACTGATGAATCTCAGCTTTCCACGAACTCTTCTTTTTCTTCTTCAACAATTTCTACAGTTTCATTATCAATTCCATGAGCTAATTTAATATGCAAACAATGATACCATGAATCTCTTCCTAATTCTTTCACTTGAAGATAGTGAAACTAATACAATTGTATAAGGACCTACCCAACTCTCGTGTTGCTGATGTTTCTGCAAAATTTATCACATACACCATATCAACTGGTTGAAAATTATGAAGAGAATAATCTAATGAACCAGATTGGATCAATTCTCCCATATCATGCAGTTCTCTAAGCCATTGTTGTAATGCACTTAAATATGAAGCAATTTGACAATCTCCTCCTATAAAGATATATAAACAACCTTACAATTATTTGCTTGAAATGGAGCATGTCCAAAGAGCATTTCATAAGATGATATATGTAAATCTGCTCTTGGTCTTGTATGTTGGTAAAACAAAGCTATGAGAAGAATTTCTGGCCATTTTAGATGAGTTTCAGTACAAAATTTCCCCACCATAGTCTTGAGTTCCCTATTTACATGTTCCACTTGACCTAACCTTTGTAGGTGATAAGGAACATGATACATAGGTGTTATTTCTAGATTCTCATTAACTCTTTGCAGAATATACTGTGAAAAATGAGATCCCATATCAAAATCTATGGTAATCTAAGTATACCAAACCTAGGAACAATTTTCTTAAGTAACACTTTCACCACAAAATTAGCTCTATTAGTATTAGACAGAAAAGCCTTAGGCCACTTTGTTAATCTATCTACAATTACAAGACAAAATTTGTTTCTCCCAGCTTTTGGCATGCTTATATAATCTATTTGCAAACTCTCCAATGGACAGTATGCCAAATGTCTACCAGCTGAACCTTTCTTTCTGAATGCACCTTGATTGAACAGAACAACTACTACAGATCTTATTTACAACAGTACTTATTCCCATTGCTTCCCATTGCCTTTTTACAGACTCTACTACAGCTTGAGTACCAAAATGACCTTTGGTGTGAATGGCTTGACCCAAGTAGGTGTATAAATCTTTTGGTAACAGTGGTTTTCCAGTGTCTGCAACCCATATTCCATGTTCTTTCTTTGCTCCAAATTTCTCCTTCCACTTCTGAATTTCTGAGTCCACATAAGCTCTTTCTAAATCATCAGACTCGATAGTTAACAAATTCATTACATACACTGGAGCATTTCAGACTGCATACTTAGCAGTTATATCAGCTCTATGATTTCCTTTAGAAACTGAATCTCTGCTACAAGTATGACTTTTGCAATGGATCACCTCTAGCTGTTTAGGTTTTTGGATAGCATCCAACAACTCAGTTATTATTTCTGCATGTGCAATTGGTTTTCCTGATGTAGTAATAAAACCTTGTTGTTTCCAGATAGTTCCTATTGCATGACATCTATACCTAAGTGAAACTCGGCAGCTTCAGTAAGTCTTATCTAGAAAACTGGCAGGTGTTTCATCTGGAGTCTGTTTTACGTTTTAAAACTTTGACCAGGCATTTGGACCACATATGTCTCTTCATAACTTCAGTGATTGCTTTTCTGGCCTGCTTCATCATTCTGTAATTATGTACAGAATTCATATCTAGTTCTTCAAAATTTTCTGGCCATAGGATTAAAGGTGGGCTATTTCTTGTTTACTCAATGAATTCATTCCTCTTTCTTTTGGTAAGCATTTCTTCCATTAAAAGGAAAAGTCTGCATAATCTGGGTCATAGATCTTAATTACCCTTTGAAATTCTTTGATTGCCTTGTTGGGTTCATCAAAGAAATGAGGGGTTCTATGTTTGATAGCTTCCAGTTCTGCAGAGGTGAATTGTTTATGAGATTTTACATTAAACACTTCATTATGGGAAATAATTGAAACATCCCTAAGAGGAAACAACTTCATTGGGTTCTTATTTAATTCAGTAGCCTCTCTTTCCAATTTAGTTTGTTCCTTAACCTTTCCTTCATTTACATCCTTAACCATGATATCTTCCCTTAAGCCATAGCCAGCATAGTTATTTGGTACCATGCCTTCTTTAAAACACTGCTCCATAGCATCCCATCTTAGCTTGTATCATCATTAACATTTGCTTAGGTTCAGAATCCCTGCACATACATTGAAACAGAGCCTTTAGTTTACAGACAGTTGCAAAAACATCCATCTACACTTGTACAAAACCAGAAAACATTAACCCAAAAGAGGCAAATAGGCACAAATTGTTTGGATTGTTATGCCCATTACCAGTTTCATCAAGTCATAGCTTAATAATAGGTAACAAAATTCTGAAAACATTCTAAAAATACCATATGGAATGTAAAGGAAACAATTATACATAAACATACAACTGCATTAACCATATCCCCTGCCATGATGTTATAGTTATGCAGAATCATATAATACAGGATTGGATAGGTGGAATTAGAATCCACTTTGATTACAAAAAAAATTCACCAACAGAACAAAAAAGAAAAAAATTACCCCTTAGCACATGTGTTATTTTATCCCTTTAAATTGTCCCTTTAAATGTTGCTATATCTTCCCAGTGTTAATCACCCATAAATACTATTTTGCAGTACCTTGGAGAGCTAACAGCCACTCCCAAGGGGACTGGAATTCTGCAGGTTGCCCCAACTGTCACTGAAATAAACTCCTATAAACTCTAGATTTTGACCTACTTAGCTCACCAACTGAAATAGTAACCTGAAATTATATATAAATATATATATATATATAAACTAAAATAATGGTTTATTTTGAGATAAGGGAAGGGAATTGGGATGATCTATCTAAAAACTATAAATAACTTTCCCCCCAAAAAATCAAGTTGATAACCTACCCATATACTTCTGTACCTACACTATCTAATTCCTACAACTAGCTAAATTAAGCCCCCCTTAGTTAATATACAAAGGCAGTAAGGAATTGAAGGTAGCAGAACCAGGGCAAAAGGAAAGGGTTCTCACTGACAGTTGGCACTTGGATGTCTTGAGCAGCTCTGTTGGAAATCACTCTATCAGCCACAAGATATACACACAGGACACAGGAACCAGCCGTTGGAGAAGAGATAGTCATGAGAGAGAGAGAGAGAGAGACTAGTCCAACTCCCGAGGTCCACCCAAGGAGCTAGACTCACTGGTCTGCAGGTTTCCCAGAGGAGGAAGATGAGGCTGCCTTGGTTTCACCTACAGCACACCCAGAGCTTCACCTGAACCCCAGCTCATCCCCCCGACCCAGCAATGAAGTCCCCTGGATGCCATCTTCCTGGGGCTGGTTTGGAGCCCACAGTACAATCCCGCCTGCTCTCCATCTTTTCTGGAGACGCAGAATTCTCTGTATCTGCACCCACCACCCCCACTCCTTGCCAGAAACTATGGCCTTACTCTGCTCTAAGAGTCAACGGCACAACAGTTAATATATAGAAGCAGAAAGCCCCGATGCGGGCACCTGGACCTCCCAGTGTAAGAAGGGACTCCCCCATCATCCTCATACCTCAAACTGACTGGGATGTAGCTGGGAAGTTCTAGGCAGCTGTTTGAGGCTCTGCAGGGTTCAGGAATATCCCTTTTAAGGGTCACCACAGAAAAATGGGGCTCAGCTTTAGGGGCCAGTCATCCATGATGGTGTCCTCCCGGGCTGGCCAGGCAACGAGAGGAAAGGATTTAGGGAGTATAAGCAGAGGTTGGAGCTGAGCAGGGAGGGTCTGGGCCCAGCTCTTCTCACCAGAGAAGGCAAGGTAAACAACATGGGAAGACGGGCTGAGGAGGTGAGGATGGACGGCTGGGGCCAGCCTCAGAGAACCCTCATGCACACAGCTAAGTCAGCAGCCTTCTCTCCGAGGTCCCCATCGATCCCCGTGCCCCACAAAGGCAAGTTCCATCTCCCCGAGGAGTCCATTCTCACCTCTGGTCTCTGGCCAGTGTGCCCTCCATTATAGATGTTCTCTCACTCCTTCCTCCGCTTTCCTAGGTCTGACCTGTCTGTCCAAGGTCTTCCCACTCCCATGAATCCTTATGACACCAGTCCTGTGGTCTACACTTGCTGCCAGTGGCCTTGGTCAGCACCCATCCCTTCCTTCTCGGAGTACAATTATGACAGTGAGCCCCTCTTCGGCGCCCATGCCTTCCCCAGCACTTAGTCTGCCCCTGGACCTCTCTTGCTCCACATGCTCCAGCGGCTCCTTGTTTCTTCTAGGATAAAATACAGACATGGCCTTGTGCCCCTGGCCCCTGCCTGCACTGCCTTACCAGAGGGTCTCTTCCCTCGGTCCCATTTTCCTTGATTTTCCTCATCTGTGACATCTCATTTCTTGGGTCCACACTAGAAGAGACTCAGCTTCTGATCTTCTCCCACCTCCCTTTGGCCTCCTGAAATCCCTGGAACCCCTCAGGGCCCCTCCTGATTCCCTGGGGTCGTCCTGGTAAACCTCTTTGTGTCTTGGGCCTCGTGGGCTCTGAGCGTCCTCACTCCCTGAAGAGGCAAGTCCAGCAGGAAGTCCCTCGGGCTCTGGGAGACCCGCCAGCGTCAGCGGTAACCCCAGCCAGGTCAGCATCGACAGTCCCAAGTTCTGAGGCCGACTCACGGTGTCTCGAGTGTTCAATTCAAATGGCCTGGGGCGATTCCAGCCCAGACTGGTCTATGCATGGCATCTATTATTTGTTCAGGCCCTGCCGGTGAGCCAGCTGTCCTTGCGCGGGCGCTTCCAGGTTCTCTTCTGGCTCCCATCGTCTAGGGCAGCGAGAGGCAGAGGGCGTTCTCCGAATGACCGCCTCAAATGGCATCCTGCTGCATTTGTCTCACTCCTACTGGCTCCTCCTTTTCTGGTGGACACAGACCGGCCCCTATGCTTGGCCTCTAAGTTGTCTTGTTTAGATGCTTGGGAAGACCCATGAGCTCATCGGCCTGCCTCACCTTCTCCTCCGGGATCATTCTCATGCGTTTCTGCTGTACACCTCTCGGGTGGCTTTCGCCATTCCCCGTGCACTTGATCAGTGCTCAGGACAGTCCCGGCTCTTAGCATGTGCTCTGTCTCCTCTCCTGACTGGCTAGTCCCTCTCTGGCCTTCAAGTGACCCAAGCGGCTCATGGCTGGGGTTTGGGGGCCAGCAGGGGACCGGAGAGTCCCTTCACTGGTCCCTCAGCTGGATTTCCTGACTCCCTGGAGGATACCACCCGGAGGCCAAGACGTCAGTGTTGTTAAAAAGCACTCCTGAACCCATTCGGGAACGATTTCACGGACTTCCACCCATCCTCCCCTCCTCCCTCTGCTCCTCAGTCCCTGCTGCCCCCTAAATGGGCCACCTTTTCCCTGGACTCTCAGAAATACACTCTGGCTAACAGACTTGCTTCCATCTTGCATCTTTTCTCTGTATGTTCCGGCCCTCCCTAAGACTTGGACTTGTTCCAGTACGAGTCACCTTCTCCTTACTTAGCCCGGCTCCCTGGCCGAGGTGAGGGAATGCCAGTCCCCACGCAGACATGGAGGAGCCGGGGGGGTCTTGGGTCATCAAGGGGAGTGTGGCGCGTCTCCCAGGGCGGGGTGAGAACCGATGCCGCGAGCATCGCGCACGGTTACACGCCACCTCCCCGTTTACAGTCATGGGCGCTTTGGGGCTCCCTCACTGTCAGGGACCCCAGCAAGACTCCGACAGCTGTTGTCTCACCTGCCTCCAGGACGTTGCCTTCTTTCCTCAGTCGGGCCAGTGAGTCCCCTCGCTCCTCCCGCTGGGGGGCTCGTACTCTGCAGTACCCTCGCCAGGGCCCAGTTCTTCAGCTGGCGGCCTCTCCAGCCAAGGAGCTCGTCATAGTCTTGCTCATTCCCTCCCCTGCAAGCGTAGCATCTGACCACAAGCTGCCTCCCCCTCCGTCGGCCTTGCAACCACAAGTCACCAGGATTGCCGTTCTTTGGGCTCCTGGCTCTGTCGCAGGCCATCCCCCCTCCCTCGTCCATCCTCCTCCTCTCCGTACTGAGCCCGCGGGGAGCCCGTTCAGCTCTACCGGCCTCTTGAATCCCTCCCCTTGTCCTATGGCCCCTGCGCCCCGCCGTGCCTTAGCTTGGAGGGGATCCCGCCAGAATTCACTGGGCAGTCCTTGGATCTGGAGGAAATGGCGGCCCGGGCTCTCAGTGGACCCTCGCTGAAGCAGGACACACTGGCTACACGTGATTAACTAGCCAGCCCGCCACCGTGCCCAGCAGCTTTTCTGTCACCCCTTCAAACCTCCCGTGACCCGTTTGCCCAGGGCGCACTTTTCTTGCCTCCTCTCCCAGGTACATCTCACATCCTACAAGGCCACCCTTGCATCAAGCAAAGCCCCTCCTGCGTCCTCGACGTCTCTCCTCCATCATCCCTGCCCTTTCAGCCCTCTCTCATTGCTCCCGTCTCCTGGCAGCGTCCCTCCGTCCCACAAGCGTGTGTGTCTTCAGAGGCTCTCCCGTGGGGCCACCTGCCCCCCACATCTCGCCCACCTTCCGCTCTCTTGAGTGGTCTTTGTCAAAGGGGCTTAGCACAGTGCCCAGCGCTCCGGGGCCGCCCTGCCGGCTCCTTTCCCTTCTCCCAAGTTAGGCTCTTTGGGTGCGCTTGAACGCGAGCTCCTGTTAGTGCTTAATGAATAGTCTCTCTGGGTCTTCTGCGCCGCCTCCTGGGCTTGCAGGGATGCCCCGTGCTGGGCTACCGTGGAAGAGAAGTCTTGGGGAGATTTGGGGTTAGTCGTGTCTGCCCATCCCTAGGAGACGAAGGTAAGATGCTTAAGTGAATCATCCGCAGCCCTCAAAGGGACGGAGAGATGCAGGCCGAGTGGTCAGCGGACATGGCGGGGGCCTTTCAGTGCCTTCTTTTCCTTGCTTACTCGGCGGACTTGGGTTCTGAGACTGTCCAGGTCACAGTTGACCTCATTTGTTGATTTGCCGTTGGCCTTCATAGTCGCCCCGATGTTACCGTTAGCCCTTTTAAAGACACGCGTGTGCGCCTGGGCATTCATCGAGGCAGGATTCAGACAGCAAAAAGAGCTGCAAGCCAGAAGGTCATGTCGGCATTAGTCTTTGCTGTCTTAGCTGGGATCCGTAAGGCATCCTCCCTATCCTTCTTTCCCGGGTCTTCCTGCTCCCCATGTGTTTTCCCTGGAGCATGTGGTCGGTGGGCCTCAGATTCTGAGAGCAGGCAGCCCTCGCTGGCCCGGGGCCCCGGAGCCCTAGTCCGGCGGGCACCCCTTGGTCTGATGGAGGAACGAGTTGGTGTGACCCTTCCAGACCTGGAGGTAAAAGGAATCCTATTTGTGACATCTCCCCATTTGACTTCAGAATCAGTCACGGTCTTTTTATTAAAATAGTGGATTCAAAAGGTTAAAAATGGCTGGAAAAGAGTTTAAGCTTTTTACAAATGTCAGAACTTGGAGAGCTTGCTGGAATTTGTACAAGATTAGGAAAAAAGGTTCTCTCTACTGACAGATATATTTCTTAAGTGCAAGTGACCTGCTTTTTAGGGGAATGCTTTCTCCTCACCTCCTTTCCTCCTTGCCAGAGTCCCATTAAAAGTTTGTCTTTTATTATTCTCATTTATTACTTTTGCAGAATCGCAGATGCTTAGACTGGGAAAGGCGCTCAGTGGCCATCTCGTCCAACAGATACTCTAAAAGGAGGTCAGATGAGATAATATACATTTTGCAAAGCTCCAGGTGCTCCGTAACAGTGTTAGCTTTTATTATTTGCTATTATCCTCAGCATGACACACTGGGTAAAGGTCATGGAGGACTCGCTTGAGCTCTTGTGATGAGGAAGGAACCAGTGCTTGTTGCAGAAACCCATTCCACTGTCAGCAATCTTTCCTTGTTAGAAAGGCTTCTTTTGGTTGTTGATGTTTGTTCCTGACCAAGTCTGCGCTGACTACTTTGAATCTTCTAGCCATTGTTCCTCGCACTGCCCTCTGGGACCAAGCAGAACCACCCCAACCCCTAGGCTACAGTATAGCCTTGCTCTTACTTGAGGGTGGGTCTCCTGAACCTTCTTTTGCCAAGATTAAAGTGCCCCCCCCCCTTTTTTATTGGATCACATAACTTGAACTCAAGACCATCATGATCCTGGTTTTCCTTTTCATAGTCTTCTCCTTCTTGTTGCTTTCCAGTTTTAGCATATTCTCTGAAGCTCCTATCTCATCCACCACTCAGTCACAAGTTGGGGCTCAGATTTTAGTTACTGTCTCCAAAAAACGCTAAAGGAAGCCGAGAGTGGTTATGGGAGTGACTTTCTGTTTCAATAGCTCATGAGCCCCCACAAGTGAGCTTTTTTCACGGATTATCAGCTTCTTTCAATTAGTTATCTACACTTAATTGGTTTTGGGAAGGTGATGTAGTAAGAGTAATTGGTACCAATTTTCTTAGTTCCTGAGAAGAAGCTTCCTATTAGATCTTCAGTCTAATTCATGCAGTACCCGCAAAGGTTTTTCTCACTTAGTCTAAAATGTTTACTTAATTGAGAAATGTTCTTACTGGGTTGAGTTACCAGGATGGAGCACCTTATTTAGGTGAGTTATGATAATTGATTAAAAAATTCATGGAACACCACCCTTGCACTACATCGTGGCCCCCAAACTAAACACTGTCCTCGAGGCATGGTCTCTACAGTAGTCTTCTCAGCTGCCTATTCATAGATACGATATCTTTCTAAACATATTGCAAGTTGGCATTAGCATGTGTGCCTGCCACATCCTAGTGTCCGCTCATACCAAGCTTGTAGTTCATTTAAAGCCCCTAGTCATCGCTTCCTCTCCTTTATATTTGTGAAATCCATTTTTGAGCAGGTGGCACAGTGGATAGAGTTCCTGGTCTGGAGTCAGGGAAGATTCATCTTCCGGTGTTAAGTCCTGACCTCAAACACTTACTAGCTGTGTGATCTTAGGCATGTCACTTAACCCTGTTTCTCTCTTTTTATTTATCTGTAAAATGAGCTAGAAAAGGAAATGGCAAATCTCTCCAGCATCTTTGCCAAGAAAGTGTGACCCGCCCAAATGGGGTCACAAAGAGTTGGACATTACTGAAAACAATGATGGAACAATTACCATAATAAAACTTAGAATTTATCCCTATCAAATTTAATTGGATCACAGACCAATAATCTGCCTTATCAAGGATGTTTTGCATCTTGAATTTTTGGTCCACTGTGTAGCTATTCTTCTCAGGTTTATAGTATGAGAAAATTTGATGTGATGTCCATCTTCGACCAAGTCATTAACAAGATTCCAGGCATACCATACTGTTGACCTCTCTCCATGGTGACATCATACTATTAATGGCTACAGCCTGATTTTCACCATGGAACCAATTCTGCATCCTATTCAGACTTTTGTCTAGCACACGTTTACTTATCTTTTCCACAAGATGAGCATATCAAAGGAAGAAGCATTTATTAAGTGCCTTCTGTGTACCAGACATTGTGCCAAGTAATAGAGTTTTTTTAAAAGGGCATAAAACAAGGAGCTCCCAGTCTAATGGGAATACAACACACAGATAACTATGTGCAAACAAAATATATATGATTAAATGAGGAGCTTCCTTTGGCAAGAAGGGCCACCTCTGTTGGGAGACAAAAGTGAAGGGGGAACAGAGTAGCAGTAGGTATAGTATTCACTATGCACAGCATACAGCCAACAATTCTGCACAGAATTCTTTTGATCTACCAGTTCAGTCATTCTAGCCACAGAGGAACATGCTTTATATGTCATGACCTCCTCTTAGTGGCATTTTGATTCTTGGTGATCGTGGCTCCCTTTGCAGGTGCTCATTCTTTACTTCTAAAAACATTCCATGAAGTTCATCTGGGTGAGGGGACTTGAATTCATCCCATCCATTTAAGTTATCGCTTAGAATCTTCTTACTTATCAAAGAATTAGAGAATTGAAGAACCACAATTAGCTCAGCAATCTCTAGTCCAAACCAGACAGAAAAAAGAATCTCGAATTGTAACATCCCTAACAGGTATCGATTCAGCCTGTGTTTGAAGACTCCTACAGAGGGGAACCAAAAACTTCTTGACCATTTTAGACCATCTATAAACTCAGCATCTATTTTAGACAACCTATAACTAATCTAGAATTCCCTCAACAATAGCGCTGAGAGATGACCATGTAATGACTTCTGCCTCCTCATCGCCACTTTCCATATTGTGTTTTTCTCTTTATATTTATTTTGCTCTACTAATGTATGGATTTGTTGTTCCCTGTGAAAATCTGGACTCCTTGAGAGAAGGAATTGGTTTTAGTGTTGACTTCTACCTCCAGTACCTAGGACAGTGCCTGGTACAAACTAGGTGCTTAACAAGTGATTGCTGATTGATGGAAATCACTTTCTTCTGAGAACATTCATTTCACTTTTGAAGAACTAGTTTTTTTTTTTTTAAAGGAATCCTTCCACCCCAGGAAAGTAAGTCTAATTGGACTTTTTAAAATTATGTTGGTATATACAATGTGTAATATTCTATTTTTTTTAACCCTCCCTTGTTCTTTCCTGGTCAAAGAATATTCTTAGCAAAGAAAATGCATCAAAAGACTCTAAAGGAACATTTAGGCCATATTTCGTCATTAGCTCCTCTTTTCCCCATCAAATGTCACAACCATTTCCTGTTGTTGGTTTTTCTCATCAACCTCAGACCTGGGATCAGGCCGTCTGCATACTGCTCTTATGCTCTTCTACCACCATTTGGTGTTTATCTTCTGTTATTGGAATTTACCCATTCTCCTATCACTTGTCACTAAGTAACCTCTCCTCCTTTGAGGCTCACTTACTCCACATTTACCATTAAATTAAGATACGGGGGGCTGTTTTATGCTGGCCTCCGTGACAATCACTTTCTTTCCTTAATGAGTTCAGTGCCTAGCTCAGATTTGTTCTCCACCCCCTAACTAGGAGACTTCACCATACTACTGCTATTACCTTAAATATCCAACTTTCTACCCTTCAGTCCTTTCCCCCGGTCATCACTCCTGCACTAGCCAGAATCTCCTCCTTTCTCCATCCTCATTCCGTGGTGAATGAGCTCAGCTCTACAGCATCCTCCTCTCTGAAGTCCCTTGTGCTCCTTCCTCACATTGAAGAAACTTACCTGCTTGTGCTCAGCCTCGAAGTGCTCCAATCGGCCATCTGTGCCTTTGCTCTTACTCATATGCTACTGATTGAAGTTGGAAAAAGTGAAATCATGCTATTGAGGTCCACTACAAATCTCCATTCCAAAATTTCAACAGAACCTCTATGGCAACAATGCAGTTTCATTAATTATGCCACTAGTTACAACAGTTTTCCCCCAAACTGTCATCTTTCCTCAAACCTGTCTATTCTCTTCTCATAGCTTAGATCTTTAACTTTTATTGAACTGAAAAATGAAGAGATTCATTGAGAGCTCTGCTTTCTCCTTTCCTCCTCATCTCATGTCACTCAGATATTTCTTCCACTCTCTCCTTCCTTTCTTCTATGAAGGGGGCCTTTCTCATTGCTAAGGCCAACACCTCTACGTGCACAAGTGACTACCTAAGATCTTGTCTTTGCCAGTAGAATGCCCTCTCTATCATCCTTACTCTCTCAGCAATCTTTTATCTCCTTGTCTATTGGTGGTTCCATCTGTCCTCAAAACATTTTTTGTCTTCAGCACTCCTCCAAAACCTTTTACTTGACCATCAGTGCCTGCAATCTGTTGTCCTAAATATCTCCTCTCTTTAATGGATAATCTTAAGAAGGTCATCTAGAATCAATGTCTCTTCTTTCTTCTCTCTGTCAGTCTTCTTAACTGTCTGAAATCTGGTTTCAGACATCATCAATTAGCTGGAACTTCTCTGTTCACATTTACCAATGATCTCTTATTTGCTAAATCTAATGACATTTCCTTGTTCCTTTTTCTTCTTGACCTTTGTAATCTTTGACACTTTTAGTCACCTTCTTCTTGACACTCTTTTCTCTAGGTTTTGGTGACACTGCTCTCTCTTGGCTCTATTGCTACCTACGTGACTGTTTCTTCTCTGCCTCCTTTATTGGATCTTCCTCTGATTCTTATCCACTAACCATGAAATGTCCTTTTGCCTTAGTGATGTCACTTCAATGACCATCTCAATTCTGATGATTCTTAAGTTTGTTTATCTAGTTTTAGTCTTCTTCCTGACCTCCAGTCTTGCATGTGCAGTTGCTTATTATACATCTCAACATAGATGTCCTACAGATAGCTTAAACTCAGCATGTCCAAAACCAAACTCAATTTTTTCTCCCAGACTCTTTTCCCTTTCTAAATTTTCTCCTACTGTTGAGAATACCAACAGAATCTCCCAGGATCCACTTTAGCCTTCATCTTTGAGATCTCACTCTTTCCTTATCTAAGCAGAGGCCAAGTACTTATGACATTACTTTTTTAGTATCACTCAAATACATTCCCTTTTCTCCTCTGACATTGCCCCCTCTTTGGGATAGGACCCTTATCATTCCCTTTCTGACCGTATTGCAATAGTGTTGGTGAGGCTGCCTGCCTTCAGGTCTCTCCCCCCTCCCCGGTTCACTCCCCATTCAGCCCCCAGAGTGATTTAGTGCAGCTCTGAACATGTCACCCCTTGAGCGAGTCAATTCTAGTGACTCCTTATGAGTTGGGGTATTGGCTGCCGTCCTTTTTGTCTTTTTATATATTAGTGCTCTCCACTGACTGTGATGCCGTAATACTTTCAGTTCCTCAAATAAGGCACTCAGTCCTGACTGTGGATATTTTCCTTAGCAGTTGCCAATGCTTGGAATTCTCTTCTTCCTCATCCTCGCTTCTTGGTTTCCTTGGCTTCCCTTAAGGCTATCTTCTATAAGAGATATTTCCTGCTCTTCCCCAAGACGATTGCCTTCCTTTTGGTGATCATCTCTACTATAGAATAATAAATGTCCATGTATGCTTCCTGCATACATAGCTAAGTCTATAGCATCTGCCTCTCTCTAAGTCCTTAAGCAGCTGTTGATGTTATTTGTACATATTTGTTTATAAATGTATTTCTTCATTAGACTGGAGGATTTTTCCCTTTTTATCTCCAACCTTAATATTATACATAGTCGATGCTTTATAAACACTCATCGATTTGACTTGATTTTACATTTCTTTATATATTTTTCTTCCTTTTTGAGACTGGTTCTCTCTAACTGCATGAGTCTGAAAATTCGTCAGCCATTCATGGGCCAATGCCAATACTGATTGGCACAGAAGGTCACCTACTCCATTTATATTATTAGTGCAGACACCCGGTCAGCATTTAGCCCTCCTTTAGCTTAGCACTGCTGAACCAAAGCTGTCTACAAGCTTCAGATCCCTGAACAGTAGAGAATCCAGGAGCTTGTCACTATTCTCAGTATATTTAGCCTCCAAAAAAGTGAAGGTGGTCGGTGAGTTCCCCACTCAGCCTCAGAAGATGCACATTTTTCTTTTTTCTTTCTCATCAGAGTTATTTCTCTTCGTGACTTGGTATTTCTTTGTTCATTGATTGATTCCTGGAATCAGTGTTCCTTGATACACAGGATTCTTCCTCTTGTGTCATTCTACCCCCCTACTGCTTTTGCTCACTCATTGCTGCAGAATCTCTGTTGGGTAATTATGCCTGGGATGGAGTTCCACAATACCAGAAACTACAGTGGAACCTGGGCTTGCTTTCTGGCTGCCCATACAGCTTTTTCCTGTGATCATTCTATCCACTGGTCCAAAGCAGGTGACTTTATGACATACTCTCAAAAGTTTCCCAAGTTAAAACGAATGACGAGAACTTTGTGACACAAAAGTTATTGAACATAGGACTTACTAAGTAAGGATCCTTTAGAAAATTGGCAAGGAGAAGGCTTAGTTAAAGATTTTAGCAAGCCTTTCTCACACTTTTGTATGTGTTGTGACCCTATATTTGGAAGCAGACAGGACTGGCATGATGAAGAAATCTGGGTAAGAGATGTAGCAAAGTTATTGAAATCTGCACTTGCCCAAGAACATATTTCTTAAATTGTGGTCCTGCTCTTTTTTTCACATTCTGGGAAAACTTCTTTCTCTCCCTATGTTTCTGCAGTAAAATCAGGAAGCAATATTTATTTTGGAGGATTAAAAAATGGAGAAAAGCTGTGAGGTCCACCTTGACATTTTCTGCCCCCTGGACATGTCTCTGGTGTCTCTAGTCTGTCTGTGGGTGTTCTTACTCTGTCCCCATTTCTCCACTCAAGCTATTTCTCTACAAGCTAGCACTCACCTTATCTCTGGTACTTTGAAGGCAAAGGACAATAGGAAGCTTGGAACACTAAATTCCATTAGTCAACAGACCATAGAGCTCAAGAGACAAAAAAGAGATATTTCATGAGGACTCCCAAGCAGGAGGCATTTCAAGGAAATTTCTAGCTCTTGTAAACATATTGTGTCCTTCAAAATGACTCCTATGAGTTTTTCATCTTCCTCAGTTTTGGGGGGGCCCTTTGCCCATTGCTCAAGAGGATTCTTCTTCAGGTGCTGAGGCTACTGGAAATGAAGGGACCGTCGTCCCTTGCCATCCCCCTCCCAACCTACACAGAGGGATCAATAAACAACTGTGTCTTGTTAAATTTTTAAAAAAGTATTGCGAGCACTAAAAGTCATTCTAAGTGTATGAAGCACAGACCCTTCCCATGAAATGGATAGAATTAGATCAACCCTCCTGGTATATTGGGGCTTCAGATCACCAAACCAGGGATGGAAGGAAATAGGGAGGGCAGAGGAGAGAGCCAGAGAGAAAGGTGTGTTTGCCAGATAGAGAAAGACTGCTGCTCTGCTGACATAGGCACATGTCGCCTATGGAGTGTGAGATCCTTGGTGGCAAGCACTGAATCTGCATTCAGAAATGAGTAAGCACTTTAAGTGCCGTCTTTTTCATTCATGATAACAAAAATGCCAATCATAATAGCAGCTAGCATTTATATAGCACTTACTATGTACCAGGTACTGTCCAAAGTGTTTTTAAAATATTGCCTCATTTTGTGTTCAAAACATGCCTGGGAGGTGGCTGCTATTATTATCCTTATTTTAGATGAGGAAACAGAGGCAGAGAGAGAGAGAGATAAGTGACTTGCCTAGGGTCTCATAGCTAGATAATGTCTGAAGTCAGATTTGAACCCGGTTTTCTTGATTCTAGGATCAGTGTTGTCCAGTTAGAGGGCTGAAGGATGGAATAAAAAAGTCTTCCCCAACCTTCCCATTATAGAAAGTTCAAAATTGGAGTAATAGCAAAAAAAAAGGAAAAACGTTTTATTTGTCACATATTAGTAATTTGTCACCTTTAGTACATACTCTACTAGGGATCTGCCCCTTGCTATCCCCCCTTTTAGCTTCCTTTTGTTCATGTTTCCCCCAGTAGATAACTGCTTGGAGGCATGGGATGTCTTTCTTTTTCTAATTTGTTTGCCTAAAACATCCAAGAATGTCTTTAAGTCCTGCCCACCCTTCGCAGTCTGGTTGGCCCATGAATCAGTTCTTTTCCCCTTCCTAGATTTATAATTGTTCTTCAGCAGTCTCTGGAGTCCCAAGTCCCCCCATAGTTCTTGCAGTTTACTCTTCCTGCCCAGTTGAATGGCGTCTTCACAACAGAGCTACGCTGGCTCTTGAGGACACGCTGCCCACTTTTCTTGGTGGACAGCAGGGCTATCCAATGTCTGCCCTGCCCTGGCTGCCTCGACACACTGTTTTTGCCCTCGAGGAGTTTACCTTCTACCAGGGAAGACCCTGTAGGCCTCTCTGGGCCCAGGGATGGGGCTAGAAGGTGACGCCTTGTGGGGGACAGGGAATGGCGCCGCCATTGGGCAGAAGCGGAAGTCAAGCAAGCATTGAGGCTTCCTAAAGCTGGCCACTGCTAGGTGCTGAGGATCCAATGACAAAGAATGGAACTGCCACTGCTCTTTTTCTAGTGGGGGGCTGATAGGCCTGGATACACGTATATTGGTGTGTGCGTGTGTGAGTAGGTATGCATGTGTGTATTGTGACAAGGAAATCATTTTAAAAGACTGATATATATTCATTTAAGGTCGCCAAGGAATTCAGCTATGTAATTCCTAAATGAAAACTCAAGTCAGCAGTCAACCTTTTATGGAGTTTTTAATTACAAACAGGAGGAAGAAAGATATAAGACAGAGAGAGAGAGAGAGAGAGAGAGAGAGAGAGAGAGAGAGAGAGAGAGAGAGAGAGAGAGAAAGGGGAGAGAAGGGAATAGGGCTTAAATACCCCCTCTGTTTAGGCTGGGCCAAAAGGCCCAAGCCCTTAGATAGCTGAGGCAAAGAAAAGAGATCAGTCCCTATCACTCACGTGACCAAAATGGAGAAACAGTCTCAGGGGCCTCCACCTCCAGCTTCCTTCAGAGCAAGCTTCTCAGAGCACCACCTCTCAGAGCAAAACCTCTCTAACCTCCCTAGTCCTCAGACCCCCCTATCTTTAAGGAAACCATCTCAGTTCCCTCCCCTCAGTTCTCACATCTACCAATCACTGTCCATGTCTCCCCTGTGCCAATGGTGGCTCTAGCTTAACCCAGGACCGCCCAGAGGTCTGCCCCTTTGCACATGTATGTTGAAGGTCATATTCTCAAATAATTAAATCTTGATCTTTGCTGCAGCCCTTCCTAAATCCTGTTACTCTGAGTAGGGTGGAGATTGTAAGTTCCAAGACCTGGTTCTGTCATTCCAAGTATCTCTATTGTATCAATTCTAAAATCAATCATGACTCAAAGAACTTCCTGTTCTATGCTTAAGCATAGGTCAAAGCCCTTTCCATTGTTCAGCAAAAGGTTTCTGTCCTAAAGTAGTCTTAAGTAGGGAGGAGGAGGACCCTCCCATGCCAAGGGGGTTCACATTCCAATAGACTATCAGTAGGAAATTTTTCAAGTATGAAATTTCCCAATGGTGAAATTTCCAACATTCATAAGTCTAAGAAATTTTAAGGTTTACAGTATGTATAGATGAGCAGTGAGGTGGCAGAGTGGAGAGAGTGCTGGCCCTGGAGTCCAACTGTGGCCTCAGACCCTCACTAGCTCTGTGACCCTGTGCAAGTCCTTTAACCCAGTTTGCCTCAGTTTCCCCATGTGTAAAATGAACTGGAGAAGGAAATGGCACACAGCTCTAGGGTTCCCCCAAGGAAACCCCAAATGGGACCATCACAACCTGTGACCGAATGGCAACAAAAGACACGGAGAAGAAATGAGTTCAAATGTATATGAGGAGCTAAACTATGAAGTCATTTGTGAGGTAAGGACGTTGTGGGTGAGGGGAGAAGGAAGAGCTTCGTGCAGAGGACTCTGGCCGAGTGGCCTCCTCAGAGCTGACGTCACAGTCAAGAGGGAGCTCTGATGGAGCAGGCGCAGAGAGGGGGGGGAGGGGAGCATGTCCGGTGCGAGTGCAGAGCTGCCGAGGGTCCAGGGAGGGATGAGCCCAAGCCAGCAGGAAGCAGCCCGGGCGAAGTACAGTTGTTTCCAGTGTGGAGGATGTCTCCGGTGTGGCGAGGCTTCCGAGCCAGTGGCGATGGGAATGAGCCTGAAAGCGTCTCTACGTGCTGAGGCCCCCCTGAGCTGCCGAGGGGCGAGATGTGAGAGGGAGGCGTTGGGGAGGCGCAGCAGGGCCTGGCCTGAGTGGGAGAGGCCCATTGCGGTGGCCAAAGCAGTCTGGCGCCAGGAGGTGGCCGGAGATGGGCACTGGGCATGTCCCAGAAGTCTTAGTGCTCTTCAAGTTTTAAGCTTCAAAGCTTGAGCTGGTCACACTTTGGAAGCCCTTCATCAGCTCTGAAATCCAGCTAAAGCTGCTCTCTAAAATGTGCCTCGCCTGCCAGGTCCACAGATCGCGCTGATCTTGGAGGTCTTTGGGTCCTTGAGCCCCCTGTCCCCTTCGTTCCCCTCACGGGCCGGGCCAGCCGCGTGGTCCCGGGCGCCCCGCTCACCTCGTCTCTGACTCTAGACTCTGTCCTGCTCGGGCCGGCTCTTACCCACTGGGTGACGACTAGACAGACACTCGAGTGTCTCCCCACTCAGCGCCAAAAGGAAACCAGACAAGCACACACAAGAGCCCGAGGGGCCCCCTGACCCACGTTCCGATCCCCGGCTTGGCTCCTGCTTTTCAGACGTGGCGCCCCCCATCCCTCTTCTGAGAAGGGCTCCAGTCCGCAGATCGACGCCGACGGCTTTGCTGTTCCCAGTTGAAGACCCTCAGGCCATGTCTGGATCTCTCCCTCGCCACCTCCATCCTCCGCAGCCTTGGCATCACTCTCGTCTCGGCTACAGTACCCCTAATTCAGACCACGTTTTCTGATCTCCCGTCATGCTGGTCCCATTTGTGCACAGCCATTTCCCAGTTTCGTCCTCCGTTATACTGTGGGCTTAGAAGGTAGGGACAGCTTTATTTGGGCTTTCTTAGTACCCCCTTCCACCTCCCATGATTTGCAGAGCGCCCGACAACCCACTGAATATTAATAAATGCTTGTTGGAACTAAATCAAAACCTGGAAAAAATGTATCCCTCATCAAAAAGAACTATGTAGCCCAGCAAAAAGCTCAAGGGGAGAAAATTTAATAATCATTGCTTTAACTAAAAACCACTGATCCAGTGGGGGGAAAAAACCTTTGATACCACATCTCACAAAAATGATGAATGAAAATTTATCAGCCCTATTGAATCGGAGAGGAAAGTGGTAAACAGGAAAAAAAAGTCTCTTTGTCAAATCCTTTTAGAAACCCCCAAATCAAAATACATAATTGCATAATAGCCCAAACTGACAGCTTTCAGATCAAAGAAGAACAAAATAAAACCCTGTGAGGAGCCAGAAAGAAAGAGTTCAGTGATGAAGAAGTCATATTTAATACAAATAAAAAAATAAATCGACAAAAAGTCGATTTAATACAAATGATGGCAGTTTCCATTTTAAATGAGAGGAAAGTTCAGAACAGAACTTTCCTGAAAGCAAAAATAAAGCCTAATAATTTTGAATTACTTTCCAGGAAAGACTGAGCCTAATCTTAAAGGGAAAAATATACATACTTATAATGAATTAGATTACCTCTAAGTATTTCTGATGAAAAGACGAGAGGTAAGTAAACACTTTGATATGAAAGGATGAGTCAAGAAACAGAAAAGAGAATACATGTGAGCAGTGGGAAGGGATTATGAAAGTGTCAAGTTTCTACATTCGAATAGTAGAGTCAGAAAAGGGAATTAAAAAAGAAAGAGGAACTAGGAATGATTTTACTAGTTAGATTATTTCAAGCGGAGAAAGAAAAGAGAGCACAATAGAAACAGGGAAGAAAGAGAAGAACCTATTATTTCAAACAATCAAGATGTGAAAAGCACATGTTATAAATTCAAACATGGGAGAAGTAGTGAGAGGAGGGGCAGAGTTGTCTCAGTTTAACCTAACTTTCATCTGACCTGGACAAAGGAAGGTGGACACACATACACACAAACAGAGTTCGGTATAGAAATGCATTGAATTCAACAAAGAAAAAAGAACTAAGCCGATGGCAAACAAGAAGAGGAAGAGGAAGAGAAATTCAAGAAGAAATTGGTTATACACCAAACTAACTCTAACCTTGAATTGTGTATGATCATGAAGAGTGCTATAAAAGGAAAGAGAGAGACAGAGAATAATAAAGAAAGAGAAATAAAGAAAAAGAGATAAGAAAGAAAGAATAAAAACCTGTGATCAATGTCTGGTAGGGTGGAAGAGAAGATCTGCAGGAAAGTGGAAGCAGATTACATTAAGTATCAGAGAAGACTAATTCAGGGCATTCCATTCTTTCATTGCCCTGTTCCTAGACGTAAGGAATTAGAAATTAATCAGAGATGAGATTACTTAATCTTAAAGAGTTTGGGAGTGAAAGAGTAAGTCATCAAATAAATAGAAAATATCAAAAAAATCAGAGTGATGAGACAGTATCCCAGTATTTTTTGGGCTGCAAGGCAAAGTTAATGAATTGGACAATTAACAAAACAACTTGGAAAAGCAACAGATTAAAAAAAAATCACTTTAAATAGACATCTTGAAGATCCAAGAAGCAATTGAATTATTTTTAAAAAATAGAACAAAACAAAATTGAATAGACCACAGAAACAGGGAGATAATTTCTTTGGGAGTGGGATGATGAGAATAATTTTTTATATTTGTTATGTGTTTATATTTCCTTTGTAACAAATATATAGAATCAATAAAACACATTTCCACATAAACCAAAAAAAAAATGTCTCCTTTTTTACCTTGAGTTTCTTAATTTCTTAGGAGACATGAATCTTCTGGAATAATGTTTTTTCATTCACATTGCTTGGAATTCTTTTAAGTCTTTTAAAATTCTTTCTAATATGTTTTTATTATATGAATAATTCTTTTTTTCTACTCATTTCACTATGCCAAATGCTTCCCAAGCTTCACTGAAACTGTCCTTTGCATCATTTCTGATGGCAAAATATCATTCCATTACTTTCATATTCTATAATTTGTTCAGATGTTTCCTACTGGATGGTTATCCCCTTAGTTTTCAGTTCTTTACTATTCAAAAAGAGCTGATATAATTTTTGGAGGAATACATATGGGCCCTTTTTGATCAATTTGAGGTATAGCTCTTTAGAGATATTGCTATATCAAAGAATAGGCCCAATTAAATAATTTTGTGTCATAGTTTCAAATTACAACCTAGAAGAGCTAGAAAACTTGATAGCTCCAGTAACAGTTCATTAGTATGTCTGATTTTTGACAGCCCCACCAACATTTGTCTTTTTCCTTTTATTGTATTTTGATAGTCTCAAGTGATTATTGTAAAACTTCAGTGCTGCTTTAAGTTATATTTCTCTAATTACTAGCTATTAGTGATTTAGAAAAAAAAATTAATAGCATGGAGTTCTTCCTTCAAAAACTTTCTTTACATGGTCTTTGGCCATTTTTTATTTGCGGACTAGCTCTGATTCTTATTAATTTAAATATGTTCCTTACGTGTCTTATGAAAATGAGAACTTTATCAGAGAAACTTACTTTGAACTTTTTTTTATTACCTGCCTCCATACTAATTCTTTGTAAAACCTTAACATTATATAATTATAATTGAAGTTTTCCCCTGATCACAAATTAGAAAGGCAATGTCTTCATTCTCTCCTAATGTTTTTTTTTCCATTTGAATTAGTTTATTTAGTCAATTTAGAACATTATTCCTTGGTTACAATAATCACATTATTTCCCTCCCTCCCATCCACCTACCTTCCCACACAGCCAACGCACAATTTCATTGGATATTATTTGTGGCCTTGATGAGAACCTATTTCCATGTTGTTGGTGTTTGCACTAGGATGTTCACCCAGAGTCTACATCCCCAATCATATGCCCCTAGACCCATGTATTCAAGCAGTTGTTTTTCTTCAGTGTTTTTACTTCCACAGTTTTTCCTCTGGATGTGGATAGTGCTCTTTCTTGTAGATCCCTGCAGATTGTTCAGGATCACTGCATTGCCACTAATGGAGAAGTCCATTACATTTGATTGTACCACAGAGTATCAGTCTCTGTGTACAATGTTCTCCTGGTTCTGCTCCTCTCACTCTGCATCACTTCTTGGAGGTTGTTCCAGTTCACATGGAATTCCTCCCCTTTATTATTCCTTTGAGCACAATAGTATTCCATCACCAACAGATACCACAATTTGTTCAACCATTGCCCAATAGAAGGGCATCCCCTCATTTTTCAATTTTTGGCCACCACAAAGAGTGCAGCTATGAATATTCTTGTACAAGTCTTTTTCCTTATTATCTCTTTGGGGTACAAACCCAGCAGTGCTATGGCTGGATCAAAGGGCCGACAGTCTTTTATCACCCTTGGGGCATAGTTCCAAATTGCCCTCCAGAATGGTTGGATCAGTTCACAACTCCACCAGCAATGAATTAGTGTCCCTACTTTGCCAAATCCCCTCCAGCATTCATTACTTTCCTTTGCTGTCATGTTAGCCAATCTGCTAGGTGAGAGGTGATACCTCAGAGTTGTTTTGATTTGCATTTCTCAGATTATAGGATATTTAGAACACTTTTCATGTGCTTATTCATAGTTTTGATTTCTTTAACTGGAAATTGCCTAGTCATGTCCCTTGCCAATTTATCAATTGGAGAATGGCTTGATTTTTTGAACAATTGGTTTAGTTCTTTATAAATTTGGGTAATTAGACCTTTGTCAGAGGTTTTTGTAATGAAGATTGTTTCCCAATTTTTGCTTCCCTTCTAATTTTGGATGCATTCGTTTTGTTCGTACAAAAACTTTTTAATTTGATGTAATCAAAATTATTGATTTTACATTTTGCGATTTTTTTTCTAGCTCTTGCTTGGTTTTAAAGTCTTTCCTTTCCCAAATATCCGACAAGTATACTATTCTGTGTTCAACTAATTTGCTTATAGTTTCCTTCTTTATGTTCAGGCCATTTACCCATTTTGAATTTATCTTGGTGTAGGGTGTGAGGTGTTGATCTATTCCTAGTCTCTCCCACACTGTCTTCCAATTTTCCGAGCAGTTTTTATCGAATAGTGTATTTTTGTCCCAGAAGCTGGGATCTTTGGGTTTGTCATATACTGTCTTGCTGAGGTCACTTATCCCGAGTCTGTTCCACTGATCCTCCTTTCTGTCTCTTAGCCAGTACCAAATTGTTTTGATGACTGCTGCTTTATAGTATAGTTTGAGATCTGGGACTGCAAGGCCACGTTCCTTTGCATTTTTTGTTCTTCCAAGTAAACTTTCTTATGCTTTTTTCTAATTTAGTAAAAAATTTTTTGGTAGTTCAATCGGTATGGCACTGAATATGTAAATTAATTAGGGCAGGATTGTCATTTTTATTACTTTACCTCTTCCTACCCAGGAGCAGTTAATGTTTTTCCACTTATTTAGATCTAGTTTTAATTGTGTGGAGAGTGTTTTGTCATTGTGCTCATATAGTTCCTGTGTTTATCTCGGCAGATAGATTCCTAAATATTTTATATTGTCTAGGGTGATTTTAAATGGAATTTCTCTTTCTAATTCTTGCTGCTGAACTGGGTTGGAGATATATAGAAATGCTGATGACTTATGCAGGTTTTATTTTGTATCCTGCAACTTTTGCTAAAGTTGTTGATTATTTCCACTAGCTTTTTCATTGATTCTCTAGGATTCTTTAAGTAGACCATCATATCATCCACAAAGAGTAATAGCTTGGTCTCCTCGTTGCCAATTTTAATACCTTCAATTTCTTTTTCTTCTCTAATTGCTACAACTAGTGTTTCTAGTACAATGTTAAATAATAGAGGTGATAAAGGGCATCCTTGTTTCACTCCTGTTCTTATTGGGAAGGCTTCTAGTTTATCCCCATTGCAGATGATGATTGCTGATGGTTTTAGATATATACTGTTTATTATTTTTAGGAGAAGCCCTTCTATTCCTATACTTTCTAGTGTTTTCAGTAGGAATGAGTGTTGTATTTTATCAAAGGCTTTTTCTGCATCTGTTGAGATAATCATGTGATTTTTGTCGGTTTGCTTGTTAATATGGTCAATTATGTGGATGGTTTTCCTAATATTGAACTATCCTTGCATTCAAGGTATGAATCCTACCAGGTCATAGTGAATAACCCTTGTGACGACTTGCTGGAGTCTTTTTGCTAGTATCCTATTTAATATTTTTGCATCTGTATTCATTAAAGAGATTGGTCTGTAGTTTTCTTTCTCTGTTTTTGACCTGCCTGGCTTTGGAATCAGTACCATGTTTGTGTCATAAAAGGAGTTTGGTAGAACTCCTTCTTTGCTTAGTTTGTATAATATTGGGATTAGTTGTTCTTTGAATGTTTGATAGAATTCATTTGTGAATCCATCTGGACCTGGGGATTTTTTTTTTAGGGAGTTCTTTGTTGGCTTGTTCAATTTCTTTTTCTGATATGTGGTTGTTTAGGTAATTTATTTCTTCCTCTGTTAGGCTAGTGTGACAAGGAAATCACTTTAAAAGACTGATATATATTAATTTAAGGTCGCCAAGGAATTCAGCTAAGTAATTCCTAAATGAAAACTCAAGTCAGCAGTCAATCTTTTATGGAGTTTAATTACAATAGGAGGAAGAAAGGAATTAGAGATAGAGAGAGAGAAAAAGGGAGAGAAGGGAATAGGGCTTAAATACCCCTTCTGTTTAGGCTGGGCCAAAAGGCCCAAGCCCTTAGATAGCTGGGGCAAAGAAAAAAAATCAGTCCCTATTACTCACGTGACCAAAATGGATAACAGTCTCAGAGGCCCCCACTTTCAGCTTCCTTCAGAGCAAGCTTCTCAGAGCACACACCAACCACACCGATCAACTTCTCAACCACACCCCCGAGTCTTCAGACCCCCCTATCCTTAAGGAAAACCATCCAAGTTCCCTCCCCTCAGTCCTCACATCTACCAATCACCTGTCCCTCAATTTCCCTGTGCCAATGGAGGCTCTAGCTTAACCCAGGACCGCCCAGAGGTCTTCTGGCTTTGCACATGCCTGTTGAAGGTCAGATTTCAAATAATTAAATCTTTGATCCTTTGCTACAGCCCTTTCTAAATCGTGTTAACCTGAGTAGGGTAGAGATTGAAATAATTAAATTTTGATCTAGGCTGCAGCCCTTACTCAATCCTGTTAGGACTGAATAGGGTGGAGATTGATTCCAAGTATCTCCATTGTATCTATTCTAAAATCAATCATGACTCAAAGAAATTCCTGTTCTATGCTTAAGCATAGGTCAAAGTCCTTTCCATTGTTCAGCAAAAGGTTTCTGTCCTAAAGTAATCTTAAGAAGGGAAGGAGAAGGAACCTCCCATGCCAATGGGATTCACATTCCAATAGTCAAGACCCACTATCAATAGGAAATTTTTCAAGTATGAAATTTCCCAATGGTGAAATTTCCAACATTTATAAGTCTAAGAAATTTTGAGGTTACACTAGGTAATTTATATTTTTGTAAGTATTCATCCATATTACCTAGATTGCCAGATTTGTTGCCATATAATTGGGCATAATCGTTTTTAATGATTGCCTTAATTTCCTCTTCATTAGAGGTTAGGTCTCCGTTTTCATCTTGGATACTGTCAATTTGGTTTTCTTTTTTCCTTTTTTAATTAGACTAAACTGTACTTTGTCTATTTTATTTGTTTTTTCAAAGTACCAGCTTCTAGTCTTATTTATTAAATTAATATTTCTTTGACTTTCAATTGTATTAATTTCTCCTTTGATTTTTAGGATCTCTAATTTAGTCTTCATCTGAGGGTTTTTAATTTGTTCACTTTCTAGTTTTTTAATTTGCATACCCAAATCATTGACCTCTGCCCTCCTTAATTTGTTAAGATATGAATTCAAGAATATAAATTTCACCCTGAGTACTGCTTTGGCTGCATTGCATAGGTTTTGAAAGCATATTTCATCATTGTCATTTTCTTCAATTAAGTTATTGTTTCTATGATTTGTTCTTTAACCCATTTTGGAGAATCGTATTGTTTAATTTCCAATTAATTTTTGATTTACTTCTCCATGTAGCCTTACTAATTTTTATTTTCATTGCATTGTGATCTGAGAAGGTTGTATTTATTATTTCTGCTCTTTTGCACTTGTTTGCAATGTTTTTATACCCTAATACATAAGTCAGTTTTTGTGAATGTACCATGTGCTTCTGAAAAGAAGGTGTATTCCTTTTTGTCACTATTTATTTTTCTCTACATATCTACTAACTCTAATTTTTCTAAGATTTCATCCACTTCTATTACCTCTTTCTTATTTCTTTTTTGGTTTGATTTATCTAGTTCAGATAGAGGAAGGTTCAGGTCTCCCACTAATATAGTTTTTCTATCTATTTCATCCTTGAGCTCCACTAGTTTCTCCTTTAGAATTTTGGATGCTCTGCCATTTGGTGCATGCATCAGAGTGTTCGCTCCGAGTCTTTCCTCTGTCATGTCCCCTCAGCCATTGTAGTCAGGCAGTTGCTTTTCCTTGGTGTTTCTATTCCCTCAGTTTGTCCTCTGCTTTTGGATAGTGTTTTTTTCTCCTTGATCCCTGCAGATTGTGCAGGGACATTACACCACCACTAATGGAGAAGTCCATTACGTTCGATGATACCACAGTGTGTTTGTCTCTGTGTACAATGTTCTCCTGGTTCTGCTCCTCTCGCTCTGCATCACTTCCTGGAGGTTGTTCCAGTTCACATGGAACTCCTCCACTTTATTATTCCTTTGAGCACAATAGTATTCCATCACCAACATATACCACAATTTGTTCAGCCATTCCCCGATTGATGGGCATCCCCTCATTTTCCAATTTTTGGCCACCACAAAGAGCGCAACTATGAATATTTTTGTACAAGTCTTTTTGTCCATTATCTCTTTGGGGTACAAACCCAGCAGTGCTATGGCTGGATCAAAGGGTAGACATTCTTTTATCGCCCTTTGTGCATAGTTCCAAATTGCCCTCCAGAATGGCTGGATCAGTTCACAACTCCACCAGCAATGAATTAATGTCCCTACTTTGCCACATCCCCTCCAGCATTCATTACTTTCCATAACTGTCATGTTAGCCAATCTGCTAGGTGTGAGGTGATACCTCAGAGTTGTTTTGATTTGCATCTCTCTGATTATAAGAGATGTGGAGCACTTCTTCATGTGCTTATTAATAGTTTTGATTTCTTTATCTGAAAACTGTCTATCCATGTCCCTTGCCCATTTATCAATTGGGGAATGGCTTGATTTTTTGTACAATTGATTTAGCTCTTTATAAATTTGAGTAATTAAACCTTTGTCAGAGGTTTTTATGAAGATTTTTTCCCAACTTGTTGTTTTCCTTCTGATTTTAGTTACATTGCTTTTGTTTGTACAAAAGCCTTTTAATTTGATGTAGTCGAAATTATTTATTTTACATTTTGTGATTCTCTCTATGTCTTGCTTGGTTTTAAAGTCTTTCCCTTCCCAAAGGTCTGACATGTATACTATTCTGTGTTTACCCAATTTACTTATGGTTTCCTTCTTTATGTTTAAGTCTTTCACCCATTTTGAATTTATCTTGGTGTAGGGTGTGAGGTGTTGATCAATTCCTAATCTCTCCCACACTGTCTTCCAATTTTCCCAGCAGTTCTTATCAAATAGTGAATTTTTGTCCCAAGACCTGGGATCTTTGGGTTTATCGTATACTATCTGGCTGAGGTTGCTTTCCCCCAGTCTATTCCACTGATCCTCCTTTCTGTCTCTTAGCCAGTACCAAATTGTTTTGATGACTGCTGCTTTGTAATATAGTTTGAGGTCTGGGACTGCTAGGCCCCCCTCATTAGTGTTTTTTTTTTCATTATTTCCCTGGATATCCTTGATCTTTTGTTATTCCAAATGAACTTTGTTATGCTTTTTTCCAAATCAGTAAAGAAATTTTTTGGGAGTTCCATGGGTATGGCACTAAATAGATAAATAAGTTTGGGCAGGATAGTCATTTTTATTATGTTGGCTCGTCCTACCCATGAGCAGTTAATGTTTTTCCAATTGCTCAAGTCTAGTTTTAGTTGTGTGGCGAGTGTTTTGTAGTTGTGTTCATATAGTTCCTGTGTTTGTCTTGGGAGGTAGATTCCTAGGTATTTTATTTTGTCTAAGGTGATTTTGAATGGGATTTCTCTTTCTAGTTTTTGCTGCTGAGCTGTGTTGGAGATATATAGAAAAGCTGATGACTTATGTGGGTTTATTTTGTATCCTGCAACTTTGCTAAAGTTGTTGATTATTTCAATTAGCTTTTTGGTTGAATCTCTAGGATTCTTTAAGTAGACCATCATGTCATCTGCAAAGAGTGATAACTTGGTCTCCTCCTTGCCTATTTTGATGCCTTCAATTTCTTTTTCTTCTCTAATTGCTACTGCTAGTGTTTCTAGTACGATGTCAAATAATAGAGGTGATAATGGGCATCCTTGTTTCACTCCTGATCTTATTGGGAATGCATCTAGTTTATCCCCATTGCAAATGATATTAGCTGATGGTTTTAGATATATACTGTTTATTATTTTTAGGAATGACCCTTCTATTCCTATGCTTTCTAGTGTTTTTAATAGGAATGGGTGTTGTATTTTATCAAAGGCTTTTTCTGCATCTATTGAGATAATCATGTGGTTCTTGTTGGTTTGCTTGTTAATGTGGTCAATTATGTGGATGGTTTTCCTAATATTGAACCAGCCCTGCATCCCTGGTATAAATCCTACTTGATCATGGTGGATGACCCTTCTGATCACTTGCTGAAGTCTTTTTGCTAGTATCCTATTTAAGATTTTTGCATCTATATTCATTAGGGAGATTGGTCTATAGTTTTCTTTCTCTGTTTTTGACCTGCCTGGTTTTGGAATCAGTACCATGTTTGTGTCATAAAAGGAGTTTGGTAGAACTCCCTCTTTGCTTATTATGTCAAATAGTTTGTATAGTATTGGGATTAACTGTTCTCTGAATGTTTGATAGAATTCACTGGTGAATCCATCAGGCCCTGGGGATTTTTTCTTAGGAAGTTCTTTGATGGCTTGGTGGATTTCATTTTCTGATATGGGATTATTTAAGAATTCTATTTCCTCTTCTGTTAGTCTAGGCAGTTTGTATTTTTGTATATATTCATCCATATCACTTAAATTGGTATATTTATTGCCATATAATTGGGCAAAGTAATTTCTAATGATTGCCTTAATTTCCTCTTCCTCAGAGGTGATGTCCCCCTTTTCATCTTTGATGCTGTTAATTTGCTTTTCTTCCTTCCTTTTTTTAATTAGATTGACCAGTACTTTGTCTATTTTGTTTGTTTTTTCAAAGTACCAGCTTCTTGTCTTATTTATTAAATCAATAGTTCTATCACTTTCAATTTTATTAATTTCTCCCTTAATTTTTAGGATTTCTAGTTTGGTTTTCTGCTGGGGGTTTTTAATTTGGTCACTTTCGAGTTTTTTTATTTGCATTTCCAATTGATTGATCTCTGCTCTCCCTAGTTTGTTAATATATGCACTCAGGGATATGAATTTACCTCTGATTACTGCTTTGGCTGCATCCCAAAAGGTTTGAAAGGATGTC
Organism: Monodelphis domestica; assembly: GCF_027887165.1. Taxonomy (NCBI): domain Eukaryota; kingdom Metazoa; phylum Chordata; class Mammalia; order Didelphimorphia; family Didelphidae; genus Monodelphis; species Monodelphis domestica. Next base: position 321,042,012 of record NC_077231.1, read on the forward strand.
TCGCCATTGTCATTTTCCTCGATGAAATTATTAATTGTTTCTATGATTTCTTCTCTAACTAAACGATTTTGGAGTATCATATTGTTTAGTTTCCAATTAGTTTTTGATTTGGTTTTCCATGTACCATTACTGATCGTTATTTTTATTGCCTTGTGGTCTGAAAAGGCTGCATTTATTATTTCTGCTTTTCTGCATTTGTGTGCCATGTTTCTGTGACCTAATGTATGGTCAATCTTTGTGAATGTGCCATGTGGTGCTGAGAAGAAGGTGTATTCCTTTTTATCCCTATTTATTTTTCTCCATATGTCTATTAATTCTAATTTTTCTAAGATTTCATTCACTTCTTTTACCTCTTTCTTATTTATTTTTTGATTTGATTTATCTAAATTTGATAATGGTTGGTTTAAGTCTCCCACTAATATGGTTTTACTGTCTATTTCTTCCTTCAATTCTCCTAGTTTCTCCATTAGAAATTTGGGTGCTATATTATTTGGTGCATATATGTTGATTAGTGATATTTCCTCATTATCTAAAGTCCCTTTTAACAAAATATAATAACCTTCCCTATCCGTTTTGATCAGGTCTATTTTTGCTTTGGCTTTATCAGATATCATGATTGCCACTCCTGCCTTCTTTCTGTCACTTGAGGCCCAGAAGGTCTTACTCCATCCTTTAATTCTGACCTTATGGGTGTCTACCCGCCTCATGTGTGTTTCTTGGAGACAACATATGGTAGGGTTTTGGATTCTAATCCATTCTTCTATTTGTTTACGTTTTATGGGTGAGTTCATCCCATTCACGTTCAATGTTATGACTGTCACTTGTGGACTCCCTGGCATTTTGATATCCTTCCCTAATTCTAACCTTTCTTCTTCAGCTCTACCTTTTAGTCCAGTGATTTACTTTAAATCAGTCCCCCTTGTATTTCCCTTTCTACCCCCCTCCCTTCTAATTCCCTCCCTTATTTTCCCCTGTAGTCTTTTTAAAAATTCCCCCCCCACCCTCTCCCTCCCATGTACTGCTTCCCTCCCCACCAGTCTGTTTTTTACCCTTCTACTCCTCTGTAGGGCGCAAATCTATTCTCTTCCCCAATGGATTGGATTGTTCTTCCCTCTTTGGTTCAGTTTCAAAGTACGTAAGAGTTGAATATTTCCTATCTCCGACCTCTTTACCCTTCCAGTGTATCGATGTTCTCCCCCCTCCCGCCATGAGCTTCTTTGTGACATATAAATTTACCCCCATTTATTTCTTTTCCCATTTCTTTTAGTCATAACCTCTTTTCTTTTTTAGCTTTAGTCATGTATATATATATATATATACATACACATGTATATGTATTTATGCATGCATATCTCTATATACCTATTTATGTCCTGTCCTTTCATCCTATACAGTTTGTCCCTTCCCTCTGAGTGTAGTTCTTCTAGCTGCTTAGGTGATAGCAACAGTTTTTAAGAGTTGCCAATGACCTCTTTTCTTATAGGGATACATATCATTTTAACTTATTGAGTCTCTTAAAAAAAAACCTTTGTTGTTGTTGTTGTTTTTCCCCTCTTTTTTAATTACCTTTTGATGATTCTCTTGAATTCTGTGGTTGGACTTCAAATTTTCTGTTCAGGTCTGGTCTTTTATTTATGAATGCTTGGAATTCCTCTGTTGTGTTAAATGACCATACTTTCCCCTGTAAGAATATAGTCAGTTTTGATGGGTATTTTATTCTTGGCTGTAGGCCTAGTTCCCTTGCTTTCCGGAATATCATATTCCATGCCTTTCGGTCCTTCAGTGTGGATGCAGAAAGATCCTGTGTTATCCTCACCATGTTTCCATGGTATCTGAATGGTTTCTTTTTGGCAGCTTGTAATACCTGTTCTTTTATCTGATTGTTTTTGAATTTGGCTATAACATTTCTTGGTGTTGTCAGTTGGGGATTAAAAACAGGGGGTGATCTGTGGATTCTTTCAATCTCCACTTTCCCCTCTTGTTCTAGGATTTCGGGACAGTTTTCCTGGATAATTTCCTCTAGTATTATGTCCAGGCTTTTTCTTTTGTCGTGGTCTTCTGGTAGTCCAATTATTCTTAAATTGTCTCTTCTTGAACGATTTTCTAAATCGTCTGTTTTGTGAATGAGATGCTTCACATTTTCCTCAATTTTTTCATTCTTTTTGTTTTGTCTTATAGTGTCCTGCTGCCTTGTGAGGTCACTTGATTCTAGTTGTTTTACTCGGGTTCTTAAAGATTGGATTTCATCTTTGGCTTTTTGGTTGTCTTTTTCCTTCTGGTCTGAGTTTCTTTGAAGATTGTCTTTCATCCTCTTTATCTCGTCTTTCATCTCCTTTGCTTCATCTTTCATCTCCTTTGCCTCATTTTCCAGCTGGATGATTTTGGCTTTCAGGACACTATTTTCTTGTTTTAGTTCAAGTGCCTCTGTTTCCAGATGACTTATCTTAATTTTTAAGTTCTTTTCCCAATTGTCTTCAGCCTCTCTTAGCTGTGTTTTGAGTTCTTCCACAGCCTGTATCCAATTCGCTGGGATTTCTGGTTTATCGTTTGCTGATCTCTCCCCCTCTGTTCCATTTGGTGAGTAGTAGCTGTCTATTGTAGTTTCTTTCTTCTGTTTCTGTTGTTTGTTCAAATTCACCCCTTCTTTCCTCCCTGTATTTGTCTGTGCTCTTGTTCCTCTCATTTTTCTGTTTTTTAGGGACTTCTATCAGTCTCCCCTCTTGGAGCTTTAACAGAGGATCTCTTGGTGTAATCTCTGAGGGAGGGTTGTTGGGGGTTTGAGCTTTCCTGTCCTCTGGAGGCTTTTGATTGGCTTAAAGTTCAGCAGTCAGTGAGGATGGATGGGGAGCCTGGGCTTCCCTGTGTTCTGGAGACTTTTGATGGGATTGAGTTCAGCTTATTTGGGATGGGTTTATTCTGAGTTTTAAACTTCCTGGACGGCTGGAGCAGATATGGAGGATCTCTAAAGCTCTAGCCAGGCTGCCAGGTCTATGCTCCTTCTAGGCTGCCATCTTGACTTCGCCTCTAGATTTCTGTTTTTTCAGAAGACCCAGCTCTCTAAGGGGAGAGGGGTTGTGGCTTGCCTGGACTCTGAGGGCTCCTGATGAGATTAGGTTCAGGTGGTGTGGGCTGAAAGATCCCAGAGCCAAAAAAGGGAAGGGAAAAAAAAAGCAGCCACCTCCTCTTCCACAGCTTGTGTTGAGTGCCCAGAGACTGGCCGAGTTACTTTCAAGGAAAGCTCTTTGGAGCAACCCCTTTGCCAGCCCTGAGTTTTCTGTCCTTTCAGTAGCTCTGAGGGCTCCTGATGGGATTAGGTTCAGCTGGTTCTTTCAGAAGACCCTGCTCTCTAAGGGGGGAGGGGTTGTGGCTTGCCTGGACTCTAATGGCTCCTGATGGGATTAGGTTCAGGTAGTGTCGGCCGAATGATCCCGGAGCCAAAAAAGAAGAAAGAGAAAAGCAGCAACCTCCTCTTCCACAGTCTGTGTTGAATGCCCGGAAACTGGCCTGGGTTACTTTCAAGGCAATCTCCCCGGAGCACCCCCCTTGCCAGCCCTGAGTTCTCCGTCCTCTCAGCAGCTCTAAGGGCTCCTGATGGGATTAGGTTCAACTGGTTCTTTCAGAAGACCCTGCTCTCTAAGGGGGGAGGGGTAGTGGCTTGCCTGGACTCTGATGGCTCCTGATGGGATTAGGTTCAGGTAGTGTGGGCCGAATGATCCCGGAGCCAAAAAAGAAGAAAGAGAAAAGCAGCAACCTCCTCTTCCTCAGTCTGTGTTGAGTGCCCAGAAACTGGCCCGGGTTACTTTCAAGGTAGGCTCTTCGGAGCCACCCCTTTGCCAGCCCTGAGCCCTCTGTCCTTTCAGTAGCTCTGAGGGCTCCCGATGGGATTGGGCTCAGCTGGTGCCCCGAAGCTGGGACCTCCCCCGAGACCCAGAGGGAAGAACCCAGCCAGGAGGCCACAGGCTTCCCCCTTCTCTCTATGCTTCCCTGCCATCTGTGTTGGGCGCTCCGGAGACTGGCTCGGGTTGCTTTCAAGGTGAGTCCTCAGAGCCCTGAGGTTCCCGCTGCTGCCTTGGGCTCAGCACTCTGGGTTGGGGGGGATGGGTCCTGGGACCTTCTTTCTGTCTACCCCTTAGATCTGAGTGATCTAGGGTTCTGGCTTTTGGGGTGTGGTACCTTTTGATCCAGGTCCAGGAGGAGGTTTCCCCAGGTCTATCCTGTTGTTCAGCTTGAATTTCGGTGGCCTAGGAGCACTTTGTTTGCGATCGGTAGGGAAGGGTTTCGGAGGTCTGAACTTTCGCTGCTTCTACACCACCATCTTGACCGGAAGTCCCCTAGACCAATGATTCTTAAATTTTCTCTCCTTGAACTATTTTCTAAATCTTCTGTTTTGTGAATGAGATGCTTCATATTTTCCTCAATTTTTTCATTCTTTTGGCTTTGTTTTATAGTGTCCTGCTGCCTTGTGAGGTTACTTAATTCTAGTTGTTGTATTCTGATTCTTAAAGAGACTGGATTTCATCCCTGAATTTTGGGTCATCCTTTTTCTTCTGGTCTGATTTTCTTTGAAGGTCATCTTTCATTCTCTTTACCTCATCTCTCATTTCCTTTGCCTCATCTTTCATCTTTTTTGCCTCATCTTTCATCTCCTTTGCCTCATTTTGAAGCTGGTTGATTTTGGCTTTCAAGACCCTTTTCCATTCCCAGATAACTTATCTTAGTTTTTAAATTCTTTTCCCAATTTTCTTCAGCCTCTCTTAATTGTGTTTTGAATTGCATTTTGAGTTCTTCCAAAGCCTATATCTAGTTCGCTGGGATTTCTATTTTATTGCTTGCCTCCTCCTCTGTTCCATTTGCTCTTAGTTCGTTGCCTGTACAGAAGCTGTCTATTGTAATTTCTTTCTTCTTTTTCTGTTGTTTGCTCATATTTACCCCTTCTTTGCTCCCCGTATGCTCCTCTCATTGTTTTGGTTTTGGAGATTTCTGTCAGTCTCCCTTCTTTGAGCTTTGTAAGGAGATCTCTCTGTGCAGTCTGTGGGTGATGGGTGTTGGAGTTTGAGCTTCCCTGACCTCTTGAAGACTTTTGATGAGATTAAGTTCAGCTGGGTTGGGATGGGTGTTTTGATGAGATTAAGTTCTGTTGGGTTGGGTGTGCTCTGAGGCCAAAACCTACTGGGAGGCTGGAGCAATATGGAGGGTCTCCACTGCTCTGAAGAGGCTGCCCGCTCTATGATCCCTCTCTAGCTCCTTCCCAGCCACCTCTGCTTGACGCTCTGAGCCTAGCACTGCCCTGCCCACAAGGTACACCTTCCAGACCAGTGCCTTTGCCTGCTCAGAGGTTACCGCTGCCACTGGAGGCTTAGCCCTCTAGATGGCGGTCCTGGGACCTTCCTTCTGCCTTCCCCCTAAACCCAAGTGTTCTTGGATTTTGCCTTGGGGGGGTGTACCTTTTGAATTGAGTCTAGCAGGAGGGTTCCTTTGCTCTGTCTTGTTGTTAGGTTTGATTTTCAGTCCCCCAGGAGCATTCAGTTTGTTATTGCTAAGGAAGGGTATTCAGAGGTCTGAACTTTTGCTGCTTCTAGGATACCATCTTGACTCTGCCTCCTTTCCTGTTTTAAAAGGCCTCTTTTTATGTTTTAATCATGTATATTTTTGGAGATTATTTTGGTATCAAGGTCTAAGCCAGTTCGTTGCATCAGAACAAGCAAATATAAGGAAAAAGTATATACATATAAGACCTTTTTTCTTTCACTTTGATTTCTGAGATATAGACCTAGTAGTGATAGTGCTGAATCAAAAAGTATTCACAATTCTATAATCCTTTTGTGCATAGTACCAAATTGCTGTCCAAAATGTTCGGGTCAGTTGAAAATTCCACCAATACTGCTTTTGTTTGTCTGTTTTTCCATATCTCCTTTATTGGTTATTGGTTTCCTTTTCTGTCATAGTAGCTAATTTGATATTGTGATGTGATAATTTTTATTAATCAATAGTAATTAAGAGCACTTTTTTCATATGACTAGAGATAGCTGGTTACTTCTGAAAACAGTTGGTTCAGATCCTTTGTCCATGTGTTAATTGGGGAATGACCCATATTCTTATAAATTTGACTCATTTCTCACTGTCTCTCTTTATATCTATATATACACATATATTTATATATATTTTATGAGAATGAGGCCTTTATGAAAGAAATTTGCAATATGAAAGAACCTCCCCCTCTCCAGTTTATTGCTATTCTAATCTTGACTGTTTTGATTGCATAAAAGCCTTCTAATTTCATATGACCAAAATTATCCATTTAATATTCTGTAATGTACTCTGTCACTTAATAGGCTGTAAATTCTTTCCATATACTAAAATTGTCCTTATTTCCCTAATTTGTTTATGATATCACCATTTATTTATAAATCATACATTTTTTGACCATATCTTGGCATATGGTGTGGAATGTCAATCTATACCTAGTTTCTGCCAAACTACTTTCAAGTGTCCCAGAAGTATTTGTTAAATAGTGAATTATTTTTCTAAAAGCTTGAATCCGTGCATTTATTAAATTATGAGATTATTATGGCCAGTTCCTACTGTGTATTGTGTACCTAATCTATTCCACTGAGCCACTACTTTATTTCTTTGTCAGTATCAGATGGTTTAAATGATTCCCATTATGAAGTACAATTTTGGATCTGGTACTAATAGTTCACCTTTCTTCATTTTTTTCATAGTTTTCTTTAGTTTCCTTGGCCTTTTCTTCTTCCACATTGATTTTGTTATTTTTTCTGGATCTATAAAATACCTTTAGGTAGTTTGATTGGTCTGGCATCAAAAAGTAAATTTAGATAGAGTTTCCATTTTCATATATTCCTCGTACCCATGAGCAATTAATATTTCTCTAGTTATTTAAATTTGACTTTACTTGTGTGAAAAGTATTTTGTAATTGTTATTATATAATTCCTGGGCTTGTCTTGGCAGGTAACCTACCAACTATTTTAAATTGTCTGCAGTTATTTTTAATGGATTTTCTGTTTCCAGCTCTTCCTACTGTGTGTTGGTGGTAGTATATAAAGATACTGATGATTTAGGTGGGCTTATTTTATTTCATTTACCTTTACTGGAATTGTTAATTATTTCAACTAGGTTTTTAGTTGATTCTCTAGAATTCTTGAAGTATATCATAATTTCTTCTGCAAAGAGTTTATTTCTTCACTGCTTATTCTAATATCTTCCATTTCTTTTTTCTTTTCTTATTACTATAGAAATATATATATTTACTATATATATATATATATATATATACATTTTAGTGCAATATTGAATAATAGTGGCAATAATAGGCATCCTTGCTTCATCCCTGCTTCATCCATTATTAAGAAGTCTTCTGACTCATGCCAGTGACAGATACAGCCAGCAAATGGTTTTATAGACACTCCTTATTTTAAGGAAAGTTCCGCTTCGTAGGGTATTTTTTAGGATGCATGAGTTGTATTTTATCAAAAGCCTTTTCTGCTTCTATTGAGATAGTCATGATTTTTGTTGTTTATTTTGCTGATATCATTTATATAGATAGTTTTCCTAATTTTGAACTCTCTCTGATTTCCTTTAAGCCACAGTTGGTCACAATGGATGATATTTGTGATATAGTGTACTAATTTCCTTGTTAGTCTTTTATTTAAGTTTTTCATCAGTATTAATTATGGAAATTGGACTATAGTTCAAATAACAAGTTCTTATCCTCAACTGGTATGTTTGAGTTTATGAAATATTAGGCAATCGTGTTAACTTATTAAAGCCTCCCGCCCAGCGGGTAGCCTTATGGTAGGAAAATAGAAAAGGGATAGAAGTTTTGGATCCCGTGAAGGGCAAGAAGGAGCCAACCTTTGAGATGTCAATAATGAGTCAGTAATCAACTATTATTAATATTTTGGAGCCGCAGCCATGCTCCGATCAATGGATGTCACTGAAAGGCTATATTCCATCCAGAGATCCCAATTTAACCCTGCACTGGTCAGAGGATGATATAGTTCAGCTGGGAGAATGAATAGAGACTAATAGAATTAGAGAATGCTAGGTATTAGCATTGGAAAAGAAAGAGAGACACCTGGATGAAGGCCAGACCTCAGGTAAAGATAGAGAGGAGAAAGGTGGAAAGACAGTGTAGCAAACCTGTAGGCCTCGTCCAAGAAGGAGGAGCTGGCCAAGGCTTCCCAATTTATTCTCTTTGATATGCAAATGAACTCAATACATATTGATAAGTTACATAATGCCTCAACACATATAGATGAGTTACATTGCAAATTACAACAAGGTGAAGGTGGAGTCTTTATCCTCAGGTGAGTGAGAGAAAGGGAAGCAAGGTTTCGAGCCCTAACTTCAGCCATGCTGGGAATAGAGTTCATTGCCATGCGCAGAATGGCCATGTGCCCATTCACAAACCTTGTCTCTCCATAATACCCATGGGCTGGACTGCTACACTTATTTATGTATGTTGTGTGCCAGATCTGTTCCACTGGCCATCCTCTATATGCCTTGATGAATATCAAGTTGTTTCACTAATTGCTTCTTTCTCACATAGTCTGAGATGTTATAAAGTGTGTCCTTCATCTTTCCCACTTCTTCCCCATTATTTCCATGCGGATACTTGACCAAAATTTTATTCTTCTATATAAGTTGTATTATTATTTTTTCAACTCTATAGAGTAATTATTTTGGCAGCCTGACTGATATAGCATTGAATAAGTAAATTAACTTAGTTATCATTCTAGCTCGATCTCCCCATAGTTTTTCTCCAATTATTCCTGTGTTTATGCAAATTCTTTTTAACTTGATATAATCAAAATAATCCATTTTACATCCTTTAATGCTCTCTGTATATTGTTGGGTCATAAATTCTTCCCTAATCCATCCATAGATCAAATAGGCAAACTTCTAATCTCCTCTGATTTGCTTATGGTATCAACCATTATGTCTCAGTCACATCCCCATATTGAACTTGTCTTGGTTTTTGGCATAAGATGTTGGTCTCTCCCCAATATCTGCCATACCATTTTCTAGTTTCCCAAACAGATTTTGTCAGGAGTGACTTCTTGTCCCTAGAAGGTTTGATCTTTTGATTCATCAATCCAGAGTCATTTATTCCTATGTATTGTATACCTCATCTGTTCAGCTGATCTGTAGCCAGCACCAGGTTGTTTTGATTACTTCTTTGTAATACAGTTTGAAATATGGTAATGCTAGGCCACCTTCCTTCACAACTTTTTTCATTGATTTCCTTGATATTCTTGACCTGTTATTCTTCCAGATGAATTTTGTTATTTCCTTCTAGCTCCATAAAATAATTTTGGTCAGTTTAATTGGTAGGACACTGACAGAGTAGATTAACTTAGGTAGAATTTGTTGTTTTTCTTTTTTTTTATTATGTTGACTCAGCCTAACCATGAGCAATTAACATTTTTCCAATTATTTAGATATGATTTTATTTATTCAAAAACTTGTAATTGTGTTCATATAGTTCTTAAGTTTGTCTTGACAGATAGATTCCTAAGTATTCTACATTATCTATAGTTAATTTAAATGAAATTTCTCATTTTATCTCTTACCTGCTAGGCTTTGTTGATAATATATAAAAATACTACATGGGTTTATTTTATATTCTGCAGCTTTGCTAATGTTATTATTTGATCTATTTTTCAAGTTTATTCTCTAGGATTCCTTTAAGTTTGCCATCATACTATTTGTGAAGAATAATAGTTTTATTTCTTCATTACCTGTTCTAAGTCTTTCAATTTCTCTTTTTTTTCTTATTCCATTGTTATAGCTAGTATTTCTAATAATGTATTAATTTCCTTAACTGTATTTCTGGTACGCAACATATTGTTGGATTCAGCTTTCTAATTCATTCTGCTATCCTCATCTGTCTTTATAAGTTCATCTCATTCAAATTCATAATATTGATTATTCATTTTTCATTTCTTTTTATTCTATCCCCTTAAAACTTATCCTATCCTTCCTCTCCTTACTCCCTTTACATAAATAAAAAAAACCAACTATGTAAGAAGAGTATGTTCATCATTAACTATGCTTTTTGTTTTTAGCTTCTATTCCCTGATCCATATGCCTTCTCCTTACTCAGATTCTAATCACATGTTTTTGCCATTTTAAAAAAATAAAAGACTTAAAACCTCCATTTGTTTCCTTCTTTAAATTGAAGATTTATCTTTTTTTTTTTATGAAAGTTTATTACCCTGCTTCTTATTTCTCCCTTTCCCTGTCTCTCCAATTTCCTTGTTGAGTCACATGTATTTTTGTACCAAACTTGTGTGTGTGTTTTTATGTTTTCTTTTCTGCTTGGTCCACTTCTTTGAAAGAGATGCCTTAGTGATGCCTGCTTCTTTCCCCCTTCTTTGTTTGCAATGACTTGCAGTCCCTCCTTTATATGAAATGATTCTCCCCACTCCAATTCTTCCCATTTCCTTTTATTGTGTATTCCTTTCCTCTCCTTTTCTTTCTGATATTTTATTTTAAAACAATAACAAGCTCACTTCATTGATCCTCTCTGTGCAGTTTAATAGCATTAAAATTCTGAGGTGACCCTTGTAACCATGTGCCCCAATCCCTGTTAAAGTATTGGCATTTTGCCTTATAAAATCTCTTCCAGTTGTTCACTTAAATTTCTTTCTGTTCCTCTTTATTCCTCTGTTTACATTTCAAAGTTTCTACTTATCTCTGGTCTTTTATCAGGAATGTTTGGAATCTAACATTGTGTTAAAGGTCCCTCCTCCCCACCTCCCCATAGGATTACCTTCCATTTGTTTATCTTTACTTTCCATCTTAGAATCAAAACTGTATATTTGTTTCAAGGCAAAAGAGCAGAAAGGGTTAGGCAGTGTGGGGGTTAAAAGTGACTTGCCCAGGGTTATCCAGCTTGGAAGTATGTTAGCCCCATTGAATACACACACACACACACACACACACACACACACACACACACACACACACACACCTTTTGTAATAGCATATTACAATGTTTACTCCTTTATTTTGGTAGCTGCTAAGTCTTGCTTTATCCTCACTATGGTTTCTAATTACTTTCTGGCTGCTTGCATTATTTTTTATTTGATCTGGGAGATAAGGAGTTTGACTGATATATTTTGGAGTTTTTATTTGACGGTTTCTTTCAGGAGATAATTTTTTTTCACTTTGCCTTCTGTGACTGAGCAGACATCATTCTTGATTTCTTGAAATATGACGTACACACTCTCCCTTTATTTTTTTTCTTTCATGACTTTCATGTAGTCTAATGATTATTGAATTAGCTCTCTTTGATCTGTTTGCCAAGTCATTAAAAACACATGAAATGCCTAAAATTTATTATCTTGTCAAAACTGTTAAAGTCAAAATAAAGTCCTCCCTAAGTTTTAGGGAGTCTGTTGCTTAGATGAGATTTGATGCCTCTTGGGCTAAAGTCCTCCTTTTCTAAGTATTTTCCTCCAACACTCATCTCTTTTCTCATTCTTTTTATGATTTCAAAAAAAATTTTTAAAGCACACAAACATTTGCTTCATCTTTTCTAAGACTTCCAATTGATCCTGCGGCCAAGATGTAGTTTTCTTTGAGGATTGGCTTTGAGTTATTTCACAATTATTCTTCACTTAGGACTTTGTATTATGGGTATTCCAAGTATCATAATGCCTCCTTACCTTTTATCTTCTTTTATATCCTTATTCTTCTGGCTTTGCTTCCTAAATTGGGACTTTGGCAGGACCAGATGCTGCTCAGGAAAATACTAAAATGGAAATATGGTGGTCTTGTATAATCCTGGTTCATTTTATATGAGGTTCTGCCAAGATTTGTGCTGGTAAATATTTAACAACCGGCTCCCTGAAAAAAAAGAATGTATTTTTGATATATTTAAAGTTTAATCTTGATTAGTATTTTCTCTATCACTTTCTTAAGTCTAGAAATCAACAAAACAATGAATCAAATATAACATTTGCCAATTTCCAAGATTTAAATGCACAAACTGAAAATTTAACTATCACTTCTTGCAAGTCAGTAAAATTTGGCTCCAATGTAACCATGGCTTCTGCTGTATTCTTTGAGACTTTAGTGCTTTTTTATTTAAAAATCATCAAGGAAGCTTAAGCCAAGAAGATTAAAGTTATCAGTAGGTCTGTGTGGTCCGATGAAAAATATTGTCTGATCATTTTTCCTGAGCTTTCTAAGCTACAGGTCTCCGTTTAGGTGTGGGCAATTCAACTAGAGACTCCCCCCTCGATCGTACTTTGTTAGGCAGTAGCTGATCCCAGACCTTGTTGGCAAGAGAAATAGCTTGGCTGTTTAGAGGAACTGTCCTGGCCTCTCTCTCCTGGTTCTGGGCCCAGGGAGTCCGGATCCCCTCTAGACATGCCAGAACTACTGCTCTAACTCAGTATTCTAGCAGTCAGTCTGTTCAAGCACCCTGACCCCTCTGCAGGAACCTGGGCCCTTTACCTGGGTTCAGGGTTTGTCAAAGGTTTGTCCTAGGTTACCTTGTGGTTAGCCCTCAGAGCCCTCCTGGACCACGGCGTTCTACAGGTCCTGCCTTCCTCTTTTGCCTGTGGCTCCAACATGTGTGTGGGGGCCTTTGTTTTCCTTATTACCTGTGTGTGGTCTGGCTACTTTGTTAGATCATTGCAGGCTTAGTTGTTGGGTGAGCTGGGTGCCATTACTTTCTCCTACTCTTCTATCTCGACTGATCTCCAGTTAACCTGATTTAAAAAAAAAAGAAGAAGAAAAAGAGGTTAAAAAATCCCCATATCTCAAATAGAAAAGGATAATTCAAAACAAAGGAATGAAAAATAAAGGAAATGAAAAGAAGGCATATTGTCCAATAATATCTCAGCAAAACTGAGAAATGGATTAAATAAAGACATCCAGGTTAACAGTGCAAGAAATAGATTATTAAATAACGCTAAATTTGAAAAAAAAAATGGAGTGAGACATAAATGAACCTGAAAAGGGGAGAAAAAAGGACAGGAATTACGATTCAATTTTATGAAGTATTTAAAGAACAATTAATCCCACTACCATGTAAACTGTTCTTAAAAATAGGAACTGAAGGCGTCCTATCGAACATCTATGTTACAAATCTAATCATACCTTAACTAAGGTAAGGTCAAACATAGCAGGAAAAGTATAGCCTAATACCCTTGTAGAACTCTGACCTAAAATAATCAAATATTATCAAGGAGGAAACAGAAACATTGAAAATATTCTACAGCATAATTAGGTTGAATTTATATCAGGCATTCACAGTTGGTTCAATATTAAGAAAACAATAAACATAAAAATTATATTAAAAAATGAAAATATTTGCCCATTGTCTCTTCCATTGTATGTGAGCTTCTTGTTGGAAAGGACTGTGTTTTGTATTTTCATCCCCCACCCCCACCCCCGCCTTAATGTGGCAGAGCCTGTCACAGTGTAAGCATGAAATAAATGCTTATTGATTGATGGACTTGTTCATGAAAATCACGTGCTCATGTCAAGTGATGGAAAAAATCTGTGAAAATACAACTCCTATTTTTGGTTAAAAAATGCTAAAAATGGATCTGTGGTCATGTTAAGGACATGGATTCTAAAATATGGAAATCAATGGACTTTCCCGTAATACAACAAATATAATCTGTCTAAAATCAAGCGCCGGCATGTTAGGTAACAGGAAGCCGAGGCCTTGCCATCAAATCCGGACGGGAGGCAGACGCCCATTATCACCACTATTATTTGATGTGGTATTAGACATGGCGGCTAAAATAGAAGACAAAAGACACCAAAGGAATAATCACAGGCAAAGAGCAAACACAATTATTGCTTTTTGTGGTTCTATGATAATCAACTAAGAGAATCCAAGAGAGAAAAATAATGTGAATTGAAATCTGTTGAGCTTAAGTAGCAGGATAGAAAGTAAACCGGCAAAAAGTCGCCTTTCGATGTATCACTCCCGTTGGAGAGGGGAGAGAGAGAGATTGTGTGCCAAATAGCCACGTAGGGTTGAGAATATGCGCGCGTGTCCCTGCCGTGTCAGACACACCCGAACTGTATTAAAGCAGCAGCAGAACACTCTTTATGGAGCTAGTCACTTGTGAACCACTGTAGAGATGCTACCTACTCATGCGAAGCTTGTGCCCATCTAATAAAAAATACAGTATCATCTGAGATTTGTTCCTAGGTAGTGCCATAACAATCAGAAATGTTTTGAAGAATATACAGAAAACAGTCATTTTAAATAAAGCTTGAAAAAAATAATGTGATTCACCCAGCATTAACCATCTCAAGGGAAATGATGAAAACAACAAATGTTGACTGAGAGCCCGCAGTGCCACATCTCAGCCAGCATTACACGGTAACAATCACCCAAGGACTTCTGTACTGTAGACTGAGTAGAGAAGTCCATCCACCAGAGAGAGCAGACAAGGATCTGGCCCTGGAGCAAGTCCCAAGCACCCCAAACTCCGAGGGAAGGGAATCGCTCACTCCTGGACAAACTGCTGGGAAAACTCAAAATCCAATCCGGACCAAGATCCCACGAGGACAGCTTAGGTAGAAACAAGGAAGGCAAAACGTGGGCCGCAAATGGGGATAAGGCGAGATATCGTGGCCGAACATGGAGGGAGAGGATCGCAGAAGATACTCAATATCATGACTGATCATGAATATTGGCATATAGGATATAATATCATCTATATGACATCGCGTTGAAAAGATTTTTCAATTTCATAAGAATATATAAAATAGTTTGTTAGGAGAAGTCAGAAAGCTTTTCTAACCACTTTTGGTGATTAAGGATATATAGGGAAGTTATCCAAATATATGAAAATTCCCTAATATTCAAATGGCCAAGATGATAGTAATGGGAGCAGCTGGGTGGCTCAGTAGATTGAGAATCAGACCTAAAGAGGGGAGGTCTTGGGTTCAAATCTGTCCTCAGATACTTCCTAGTTATGTGACGCTGGGCACCATTGCCTAATGCTTACTACTCCACTGCTTTGAATCCAATAGATATATTGATTCTAAGGTAGAAGGTAAGGGTTTTTAAAAATGATAACAATAAAGAACATAATAACAATATTTAATATAGGAATAGCTAATTCTGTTAAAAACTATTTTAAAAACTCTGAACTTAATAAACATTAAGTAAATAGAACAGGAAAGGAATCTTATGCAAAATTGTTAATCACTTACATACAGCTTGATTTTTAAAATATATATAATAAATTCTATGTTTAATTTCCAAAGTTCTCCCATATGTGTTTTTTTCTTGCCTTCCTTCTATTCTCTCTTATAGATGGGGAAAAAAAAACTGTCAAAATACTTTTTTCTTCCCTTTTTTTGGCTTGCTTCTTCATATGCTCCTTTCTCCCTCTCTTATGCCCAAATTGGGGGTGGAGGAAAGAAAGAAAAAATAAACCCCCGCACTAGAGAGGCCTCCTTTTTTACAAAACGAATGATGGCATTTGAGCGTGATTCCTGTCCATGTTCTGGGATGCCCGTGGGTTTAGGTATTAGAGTTCTTGAGCCTTTCAGGTTTCTCTGTCATTCTTCCCCTTCTGCTCCCTTCACTCTGCACCTTCACATTTTCCAGGGTTTCTTCTTTTCCTGTTTCTCTCTGAAGTGAAAAGATCTTGTTTGTCATTTCTTCCTGGACCAGAAAGTCCCCCACGCCATTTTTGAGCCCTAAAGGCTGTGGCAGTGCTGGGCAGGGGGCATCGCCGGCTTTAGTGGCAGTGCTGGGCAGGGGGCATGGTTCAGTTTAGTGGCAGTGCTGGGCAGGGGGCATCGCCGGCTTTAGTGGCAGTGCTGGGCAGGGGGCATCACCGGCTTTAGTGGCAGTGCTGGGGCATCGCAGGCTTTAGTAGCTTTGGGGGCGCCAACATTGGGCATTGGGCCAAGCGGCGGCCAGAAGGGCTGGCCTTTGGGCCCTTCCAGCCCTTCCTCTCGCCCTTTTTGGAGGTGCGCCTGGGGCTGGGGTTGTGTTTGCCAGCCTGCAGCCAGCATAGTTAGGAGAGTTCTAAAGGGAAGGCGGTCACTCCCCCAGCGGCCACTCACAGCCATTGGTTTGTCTTTGGTGGAAGAAAGCAAAAAGTTTCTGCCTTTGTGAGAGGAGGAGGGGGTGGCGGCTGCTCCGGAGCCCCCCTCTTGCTGGACTGTGTCCTCAGCACTCAGGACTTTCTGCCCCCCATCTTAGCAGGGGGGGGACTGCGGAGCAGAGACCTTAGGGACGCTGATAAAGCCTGTGGCTGCCTTACCCCCAGGAAGATGCGAGTTCAAATCTAGCCTCAGAGAACTGGTTAGCCGAGTGACCCCGGGCAAATGGCTTCCCTCCACTATCCTCTTTGCCTCGGTTTCCTCATCTGTAAAATGAGTTGGAGAAGAGACGCCCACTGGGGCCCGGAGAGTCCGCTCGGCGCCCGTGAGAAGCCCCCCCCCCCCCAGAGAGCGGCGGCGCCCAATCCGGCCGGGCGCTCACATCGTCTTCCCTGGATCCCTTTGCTGGGCCCTCGGAAGCCGAGCTGCTAATTAGCCGGCAGTGTGTGAGGATCCGCTTGTTGGCTGCAGCATTCATTAGGGCGGCCAGGCCCGGAATGATGCTGACGAGGGCCGCTGCCTGCCGCCCCCACCCCGCTAGGCCAGAGCAATCAGCATTCATTAGGCTGCAGCTCTCCGTTGCTAAGTAACGGCCGGCCGAGGCAGGTTGGCAGCCCGGAGGGGGGGGGCTGCGTTCCGAATGTGCTGGGCCCCCCCCCTGCCAGTCGGACTCTGTATTAAGACCAAATGCAAATGGTAGGAAAGGATGAAGATGTCCTTCGGCCGCCTCCCTCTTCGGCTGTCTCTGGTAAAGAGGGGGTGGGCGAGGGGGCCTCGGGGTGCCCCCACGAGCTCTCCTCACGGCGGATGCACCAGCCGAGCCGGGTTATCCCATTGGGTCGCCATCACAGTCCTGGGAAGGAGAAGTGATTCGCAGACGAGGGAAGTGAGGCTCAAAGAGGGGAAGAGACTTCTCTAGGGTCACACAGCTGGCACCTCGTCTGAGGCAGCATTTGAACTCAGGGCTGGGACCATCTTCACAGTCCTCGGGGTGGGACTTGGCCAAGCCCCTTTCTTCTCCCCGTGAGCCTCAGTTTCCTCATCTGCAAAATGAGGGCTCTGGAGGCGCTCCAGGCAGGGCCGCTGTGCTCGTGTCCCTGCCCGCTGCGGGGCTCCCTGCAGGCATCCTCTCCCATTGATATTCCGCTCCTGCCCCGGAGCAGCCCCCCATTTCCGTATTGAATTGCGAACTTAGAACTAATGAGAGGATCAATTAGGCCCCCCGCTGAGCGAGCCGCAAAAGGCAGCCCGGAGGCAGCACGCAGCTCCTCGGCCATCTTGGGCGGCCGAGCGCCTCCTGCCCCCTCTGCCCCCAGCCCCGATGAGCAGAAGCCGCCCCGGCTGGCCCCGAATTGTGCAGCGCTGGCTCCGGGGCATGGTACGGGCTAGTGGAGGAGCCTGGGGGCGCGGGGGGGGGGGGGCGCCTCCTTCGGCCTCAGAGCCTTGGCCTGAGCCGGGCCCTCTGCCTGCCTCGGCTCTGCTGGCCTCTGCCTGCTGCACCATCCTCTAGCGGCTCTCTTCTCTCCTCCTTCCACAGCTCCACAATAAATGTGCCTCCCACCTCAAGCCCGAGTGCGACTGCGGAGCCCTGAGGGACCACATCCTACCCCCCACAGCCATCTGCCCGGTGGTGCTGGTGAGTGTGGCCTCCCCCTGTCCGCCCCCCATTCTCCTCCTCCTCCTTTTCCTCCTCCTCCTCTTCCTTCTCCTCTTCCTCCCCCCTCCTCCTCCTCCTCCTTTTCCTTCTCCTCCCCCTCCTCCCCCTCCTCCTCCTCCTCCTTTTCTTCTCCCCCTCCTCTTCCTCCCCTCCTCCTCCTTCTCCTCCCTCTCCTCCTCCTTCTCCTCTTCCTCCCTCCTCCTCCTCCTCCTTTTCCTCTTCCTCCCTCCTCCTCCTCCTCCTTTTCCTCTTCCTCCCCCTCTTCCTCTTCCTCCCCCTCCTCCCCCTACTCTTCCTCCTCCTCTTCCTCCCCCTCCTCCCCCTACTCTTCCTCCCCCTCCTCTTCCTCCCCCTCCTCCCCTTCCTCTTCCTCCCCTCCTCCTTCCTCCTGCCCCTCCTCCCCCTCCTCTTCCCCTCCTCCTCCCTCCTCCTCCCCCTCCTCCCCTTCCTCTTCCTCCCCTCCTCCTTCCTCCTGCCCCTCCTCCCCCTCCTCTTCCTCCCCCTTCTCCCCCTCCTCCTCCCCCTCCTCCCCCTCCTCTCCTTCCTCTGCCTCCCCCTCCTCCCCCTCTCCTCCCCTCCTCCTCCTCCTCCCCTTCCTCTTCCTCCCCTCCTCCTTCCTCCTGCCCCTCCTCCCCCTCCTCTTCCTCCCCCTCCTCCCCCTTCTCCTCCCCCTCCTCCCCCTCCTCTCCTTCCTCTTCCTCCCCCTCCTCCCCCTCCTCTTCCTCCCCCTCCTCCCCCTCCTCTTCCTCCCCCTCCTCCCCCTTCTCCTCCCTCCTCCTCCCCCCTCCTCCCCCCACTGGTCCGGCCCTCCTGACACGCTGCTGCAGACCAGATGCTCAGCCATGAAGGCAGGGGCGCCGAGGGGGTGCCCTCGGCCTTCCCTGTCATTTGACCCTGAATGGCGAGCAGCCGGCGATGGCTTAACCTGAGGGAGCTTTGGTGGCCCAGTTCCGTGGCTCTTCCCAGAAACATCCTGGGTCCGGGCCAGCCTCCCAGAAGCAGAAGCGCCCTGTGCACCGGGCTGGGCTCTGGCCTGTCTCCCGCCCCAGCAGGCCCCGGAGGGAGGGAGCGGGCAGGGCCTGGGGGCAGGCAATCTGCCCCCTTAGTGCAGCCAGCGGGCCTGGCCAGAGCAGCAGAGCTCTCCGGGTAGCCCCCAGGGAGAGGGGGGGCTCAGGAGGACGGGCCCAGAGGCTGCACCGGATCAACTGCTTGTTCCAGGGCCAGCCAAGGGCGCTGTGGGAGGCCCCTGCGCTGGACTAGGGGCCCCAGAGGGAAGGAGGGGCTTCTCCCCTCTCCGGAGGCTGCTGGTTGTCCAGCCTCCCTGCCTTCTTTGGGCCACGGCTGTCCCCGCCAGCCCTCCCCAGGTTCTCCCGGGGCTTGTGGCCTGGCGGTTGATGGAGTCTTTGCTGGGGCAGCCTGGGCCCGGGGACGGCCCGTCCCTCACTCTCGGCCACTCTGCGGATGCAGAAACAGGCAGGGAGGACGCGGCGTCCGGGGCCTCCTGCCTCAGACGCTCACTCCGTCTGTCTGCGCCTCAGCGACTCCGTCTGTCCAGAGGGGGACGCGGAGCTGGCGTTCCGTCCGGGCCCTTCTCCATCCGCGTATCCGCGTCCGATCGGACGTCCCCCAGCCGAGGAGGGGGAGGCCGCGGGAAAGAGCCGCTGTAAGAGCAGAAGTCTGGAGGAGGAGGAGGAGCTCAGGGCCTTTCCCACGCCAGGTCCTCCCTTTCCTTCCCGTCCTCAGGCCGCTCTTCGCCAGCACCAACGTGGGCCTGCGGGCCGGCCGGCCTTCCTGCGCCCCTGTGGCTTCCTTTGTCTGCTCTCTGGGTGTTTTCCTTCTGGCACAGTCCATGGCTAGGCCACCTGTGTCCGGCCTCCTTTTTCTTGACCCAGATGAGGAGATCTTCATCCCGCCGGCCGGGGGGTTTCCTGCTGCCCACCTGGGCCCGGAAGCCAGAGACAAAGATGCCCTCCAGATCCAGACCGGCCGCAGCACGATGGACCTGCGTAGCCGTCTCCGCAGTGGACGGGCGTCGGGAAGGGAACAGCCAAAAGGCTTCATGCCGTGTTTCCTTAGAGAAAATGAAGCGAACATCTGGCCAGTCACAGTTTTAGTTTCTGAAAAAATAAAGTTCGGCGATAAGAAATAGGCTCCGTGTTACGCCCTGAAAAACAGTCTTCCAAGAGGAGCTTCCGGGGCTTCCCCGGACATACAAATGGCCAAGATCCCTGCTCGGACGTGAAAGGTGCTGTGCAGAATGAGGCCTGCGTGGGCGGAAAGACGTCTGCAGTACCTCTGACCAGTGGCCATCCGGGCTTTCCTTGGAGACCTCCAATCTCTGCCCCAAGTTCTTTCCAGGTCCTCACCCTGGCTTTGTCTACACTCTCTCGGTGGACCCGGCAATCGCATCAGCTCTTGATACCATCAGAGATTAGACCCTTCCGAACAGGAGCCTCGACGTGCCCCTCCTTCATTCCTCTCCCTCTGCTGCTCAGCGAAGCTGGAGGAAGGCACAGAAATGAGCTGTGTCTATTGAACAGGCCCTCGGTGTTCAGGGCGTTATTTTTGTGCCTCACGAGTCAGTCCCCTAACAATAACAATAATGCTTGTGAAGTGCCTGGCACCTAGTAGGTGCTCAGTGAATGATTGTTCCTTTCCATTCCTTTCTCAGCCACCCACAAGGTTTTCCAAACTTTCTCATTGCTCCTCTGACCTTCTATGGCTCCCCCTAGCGGATGCCTTCTGCCGAAAAGCTGGCCTCAGTTCACAGAAAAATCCAAGCATTCACGGAGAGCTCCTCCTTCTCTCTTACTCAGCTGACATCAGCTAGATCTGTTTCACTATGGTCTCGACCCCTGTCTCACCCAAAGAAGTGGCCCTTCTGTGGAAGACTCACCTCTCTACGTGAAGAAGCCACCCCATTCCCTCCCGTCCCCTTTATTTCCCCACTTTTTCTAGTCTTCAGCTTTTCCTAGTCTACCAGATGTCCAGATGCACAATCTTTTCTCCCCCTATTCTTCTTGACTTCCTGTAGCCTTCGATACCATGGATCAGCCTCTCCTCCTTGATGCCTTTTTCCTAGAAAATCATGAGACTATCCTTGCCTTGTTCTCTTCCTCCCTTCCTGACCCCTCTTCCCCAGGGTCCTTTAATGGGTCATCTTCCAGATTACACCCATTATTCCCAAGGTGCTCTCGTAGATTCTCTTCTCTTCTTGTGCTGTTTTTCTTTCTGATCTCAGTCCTCATGAATTAAATTATCCTCTTTTTGCAGATGTTTTTCTGACCAGTCTTCTTTAATAGCTTCCAGTCTCATATCCTCATTTAGTTATTGGATATCTCCAAGTGGATGTCCCAGTGATATCTTAAACTTTACTTTAAACTTTAAACTTAATCAAACTGATTATCTTTCCCATAAAAATCTCCCTTCCTCAAGGGTATCACCATCTTCTCAGTGACCCAGAACCTCAAGGTAGGGGTCATCCTTGAATCCTTACTTTCTCGTACCTCCCTCCATATCCAATCATTTGCCAAGTCCTGTTGATTCTACCTTTCTAACTTCTCTTATATGCCCACTTCTCACCGTCTATCCGATGAGTCTGCCACAATGTTCTGGGGCATGCGTGGTCCATCAAGTCACATCTGGATTATTGTCATATCCCAATAGTCTCCTTGCTTCAAGTTTCTCCCCATCCATTTCATCCTTCTCTGACCTATCAAACTGATCTTTCTAAAGGACGTCACTCTCCCCCCATATTGTGTGACTCCTCATTGCTTCTAGAATCAAGACTAAAATCCTTTGCTAGACTTTCAAGGCCCTTCGTACCTGGGATCTTTGCTGCCTTTATAACCTTTGTACAATAATCACCTCCCCACATACTGAGCGATCCAGGACCAATGGCCTCCTTGCTATATCTTGGGCAAAATGTTCTATCTCCTCAGTCTGGGCACTTTCACTGGCTGTCTCCCCCATGCCTAGAACTCTCTCCTTCTGGATCTCCTGGCTTCTTCAGGTCTCAACTAAAGTCTTAAGTTTCTTCCAGAAGCCTTTCCTGATCCCCCATCAGACTGTGAACTCCTCAAAGGAAGAAATCGTTTAATTTTATTGTTTGTTTGATTTTCTTTGCATCTCCAGCCCCCTCACACAAGGCTTGGCACATGTTAGATGCTTAATGACCAAGTTCAAGCAGACTATTCCAATTTAGCTCATAATGTCAGGATATTTTCTCCCCCTAAATCAAGTAGAAATCTCTCTCTCTGTCTCTCTCTCTCTGTCTTTCTCTTTCTCTCTGTCTCTCTTTCTCTCTGTTTCTGTCTCTCTCTGTCTCTCTTTCTCTCTTTACCCCTCCCTCTCTCCCTCCCTCCCTCCCTCTCTCTGTCTCTCTCTCTGTCTCTCTCTGTCTCTCTTTCTCTCTTTTCCCCTACCTCTCTCCCTCCCTCCCTCCCCCCCTCTGTCTCTCTCTTTCTCTCTCTCTGTCTCTCTTTCTCCCCCCTCTCTCTCTTTGTCTTTTTCTTTTTTCTTTTTCTTTTTGTTCTCTTCTTGCTTTTTGAGATTGAGAAGAAAAGTAGAATTCCTCTTCAATGTGATGACATTCATCAGCTCTACATTTTTAGTATGCCTTAAATACTTTTAAAGTTTCACTATTTTGTTCATGTAGCAGGCATTCCCTTCTTTTTCATTCCCACGGAAAAGAAAGTGCCCCTATACTACATAAAAACAGTAATGAAAAATAAATGTCCATATTCTTCATACATACACACAAACACACACAAAATACCTCATCTTCTTATTTGGCCCATTTGTCCATCGCCTGTCCTGTCTTTCTTACACCTCTGTAATAATTTAGCTGAACAGATCTCACACGTTTTTCAAAGTTGTTCATTTTTACAAGTTTGATGTGATAAATTCTTCTCCTGGTTCTGCCTACTTCTCTCTTCATTGGCTTATAGAGGTCTTCCCAGGCCTCTTTGCAATCGTCTATGGCCTCATTTTTTTCCCCGCACAATAGCATTTCATGATATTCAGAGGACATCTTTTTTACTTTTCCATTCATCAGTTAATAGTTAATAATGCCTTATCACCATCAAAAGATCTTATGTCTATCTATGTCCATCCACCCATCCATCTATCTATGTATCTATCTATCTGTCATATAGTACCTTCCCCTGTTCCTTTGATCTCTTAGGTCTAGCAGTGCTATAGGTGTTAAAAGGAACATACTATTCAGTAACTTTCTGGCTATGTTTCCAAATTGCTTTCTAAAATAATTGGATGTCTTCACAGTGGCATTGATAGTGCCTGTTTTCCCACAGCCCAGCCAGCATTTTTGCCGATCATCTTTGCCGATTACAGGCTTGAAACAAGATGAGAGACCCCGCTTCGTGGCCCTCAAGAGCTGGGATTAAGGCCCACCTCCATCCATACTACCTCTGTGATTCTTGGCAAGGCATTTCGCTTTTCAGAGCCTGTGCTGGTAGAGAGGCACTTCCTTCCATTGGTAGAGAAACATGCCTCCCCCAGGAGCTTCCTTTATCCGTGATATCATAGGTCTGGGGATTATCTGCCTCCTTTGTAATCCGGACTCTGGAGAGCACATTAAGCTCAAGGCTTTTGCTCTGTCTTTGCATTCTTTTTGGTGCCTCCTTTTGCAGAGATCTCTTTCATAATTAGAGCTGTTTAGAACGGGGTGTTCCTTTCAGCCTGCTCATGGGCAACAATAACAGGGCAAATCCAGGTTTCCACCAGTCCTTCTACTGGTCTCCAGCTTACAATGTCCAGCCCACGTTCTGGTTCCTGCCTACAGCAGAGGGCTCCGTAGACAGCGAGGCCCATTCCTGTCTCCTGGGGTGCCCCACACCCTCACGAGCCTCCTCCTCCCTCCTTCCCCCATAGTTCTGTGGTTAGGGTCCCATCGGCCGTCCTTCTGCTTGTTCTTAGTGTGTCATCACGGGCAAACCTTCCCTTGGAGGCGGAATCCTCTGAATTGCTGAGCGCGCTCTTGCTTCGGTCCAGGAGTAAGCTGACCAGCTCCTGTTCTTGCCACTGAAGGAGGCTTCGGGGGCTGTTGGTGTCAGTGAGGTTGCGCTACGGTCGGATTGCAAATTTTATGCTATTGAAATGTTGAGATCCATAAGCAGCAAATCATGATGACGTGCCATTTCCTTAAACTAGGCTGTTCTCACCGAGGTTAGGATCCAAACCGATAGCAGCCCTTGTTCCAAACTAGTGCTTCCCTCTTGTTCTACTGCTCTTTCAAGCCAGGCATTTTCCTACCGTTTCTTCTATAGATTAAAGTTTTGGCTGCCCTGATATTTTAGAGGTCGCCCCTTGCGGACATGCCCCAGGACTGACCCCGCGCTCTATCGTGGCTTCCTCTCGAATACGTTATTGTTCCGTGTTACTGAAGAGATTGGGGTGCCTTAATTCTGTTGCAGCTGATACTCCGATTGGACCCGCCAGTTCTGGGGTTTCACTTTGTTGTCATTATCGCCTTGTTAATAGTTCGAGGAAATGTTAACACCCAGCAAACGTTCCCTTTGACTGGCAAGGCGAGATACAAGATCAAAACGGATGCCATTTAGCTCCGTTGCTCAACGTTGTTTTGTATTGGGCAAAGGATGAGTTTTTATAGTCACTGTTATTTCGGTCCAACAAAGGGGAAAAGCAGCTTCGTGTGCTTCGAGTCCGGCAGTGCCCAGTCAGCACTGCAGAAGGTGAGTCTTTGTTCAGTTGGCATGACGGCAGCTTGAGGTCTGGAGAGCCTGGCTGACGGCGGGCGGCTCCCCTCTATTATTAACTGGACCCTCACACTGACCCTTTGGATGATGGCCGTTACCAGCGCCATCTTACAGGTGAGGAAGCAGACACAGGAATGACCCCTGAGAGAGTGGACGGGGCAGCAGCCACGCTCTTACCCAGTGCTTGACCTAGAACACCCCTTTGTCTCACAAAAATCATGGCTCTTTGGAATCCAGTCCCCTTCTTCATTTTAATTAAAGATTGTTTGCTGCTGCTCTTGCACACTTTAAATTTGCCAGCCCAGGCAGTCACATGCCAGGCTTCCCCAGGTTCAGCAGATGGGCCCACTCAGGAGGTTTTTGCCGCCATTCAGTGCACCTTTAGGTCCCCTATTACCCCCCCTTCCCTTGGAGAACATGCTTGAGCACGATGTCCGGGCTCTGTTCATGTTTCATCAATGTCACCACATACTATTAATTTATTTAATATTCATTATAGATCAATTCATAATTGTCATCATAGTAATGAAATGCAAAAGAAAAGTGTCCCAAGTCTTCTTTACTCTGAAAATTTAACTCACAGCCGCCATGCAGAGACCCCTTTCTGGCAAGTAGCCAGGTTGGAACACTGTTTTGTAGACTTACGTATCTGTAAAAGTCCCCACGGCTCTCATTGCAAACGGAGCTCTGGATCCTTCCTGGGCCACTTTCCCCATCCCAGAGCCATGTCTTCCGGACTGGGGGCCACCAGGACGCAGGAGGGGCTTCTCCATGTCCCCGAGGCCCTGGGGCAGGAAGGGCGGTCGCAAAGGGGCCCTTGTGAGGCTGGCCCGGTTGTGCTGAGCAGCGATGGCCAAACTGATGGGCTTGACTTTGGCATCAGAGAAAGAAGTCGTGTGTAAGAAGCGGGCTTTCACAGATGGCGTGTGCTGGGCCAAATCCTGCTGCCTGTAGCAGGCACGAAGGTGTCCTCAACCCCCTTCTTCCCCTCCCACCCCAGTAGGGGAGGACCATTGGCTTTGGGGTAAATCGAGATAGCCCCAAGAACAACCTGAGGGAGTCTGGAGCAAAACCAAGCCATTGATTGGCATGGATCAAGCACCTCTTGGCCTGTAGGTTCTCTGCTGGGCCCTGAGGCATTGAGAGCCTGAAAGGAAGCCACCTATTCTCTCGTGGGCCCCGGAGAGAAGCAGGGAAGCGGCATTGGGTTAAGACGTGGGATAGGCAATGAATTCCTATCAATACTGAGGATATACGCAAAAGTGCCACTTCGTCCATATTCTAAAGAAAAAGGCAAATGAATTACAGCCAGAAATAAATAGTGAAGTGAGTAGAGTAAGGAGCCTCAGTGTCTACCTTTCAGACCTAGATGAATCTCTCTCACACACACACACACACACACACTCACACACACACTCACACTCACACTCACACTCAAACAAGAAAGCCGGAAATAAATAGTGAAGTGAGTAGAGTAAGGAGCCTCAGTGTCTACCTTTCAGACCTAGATGAATCTCACACACACACACACACACACACACACACACACACACTCACTCACACACTCTCTGACACTCACACACACACTCACACTCACTCACTCTCACACACACACACACACACACACACACACACACACACACACTCAAACAAGAAAACAAAAACAAAAAGACCTCAAAAGCCTCAATAGGACTTTTAAGAGGTCAGTTCTAAGAGCTGACTTGAGATAATTGGATGGGAATAGAAAGGAGTGTATAGCTGATACCTCAGCCACGCAGATACCTTTGCAGGGATTGACCAGATAGGAAGGCACAACAACCTTTCAAACGTGCAGAAAAACTAAATGCATCTTTTATAGGTCACAATGAAACTAGATACATAAAAGATGATTGAAGAAATGGTTAATTGGAGACTAAATAAACACTTCAAGGAACAAATCATAGAAATCATCAATATCTCTGTGAAGGGTGATGGCAAAAATAAGACAAGAAATTGCAGCTCTGGGGATGTCAAAGAAATACGTAGATGAAAATCTCTATCTCTAACTCTTGTAGCAATATAAAAGAGAGAACAGTCTGATGAATTGATCACGCAACTAAAAAACCCTCTAGGGAACAAATTAAAAATCTCCAGTAAAACAAAAGCTGAAATCTTGAGCATCAAAGATAAAAATGACAAAAATGAAAGATTAAAAAAACAAAACCTTTGATCTTGAAAGAAAACGTATTTTCTAGCACTTCTTCCATTGTCTGCCCTCATCCATGGTCAATTCCATGGGATGATGAGATATACATATATTAGCTTGAAATCCCATTTATATGACAACAAAAGTCCTTTAGCTCCATCTTCTCCAGCAGTTGTTCAATTCTGTATTTCCATACTATTATTCTGTAGATTTATCCATACCTTAAAGAGGAACATTAAAATCTCCTATCACTATTACATTAGCGTGTGTGTATGTGTGTGTGTGTGTGTGTGTGTGTGTGTGTGCGTGCGCGCATTGGATTACTTTGTGAATTTAGACGCTGCATCATTTGGAACATAGACAATTAATACTGATAATAATTATCTCTGGTTCCTATCAACATGGTGTGGTTTCCTCATTTGTCCTTTTTGTATTCTGAGTTTGGTTTTGCTCTGGCTATTAGGTGACTGGTTTCATTTAATGCATGGTGATTTCCCCCCCAACTCCTCAACAGATGTCCTCTGTTTGGGGTTCAGTCTTTAACAACCCTCTTTCTTCTCTGGTCTTCTCACACCTTACTCACCCTCATCTACTCTGTGAGTCCGTGACAATGGGTACCTTGCTATTCTTCAGGAAAGGCACTCCAATCTTCAGCTCTGGGCCTTTTCTCTGCGTGCCCCCATGCCTGACTGCCCTCTCCCCTCATCTTCTCCTCTTAGACTCCCCAGCTTCCTTCAAGTCCTGGCTAAAATCCCATTTTTTACCATAAGTCTTTCTTGAACCACTCCTCTACCTTAATGCTATTGGCTTCCCCATGTTAATTATTGGTCATTTGTTCTGTCTAGATCTTGATTGTGAATCTTGTCTCTTATTAGACGTTGAACCCTTTGAAGACAAGGACTGTCTTGGGTCTTTACTTTGAGACCCAGAGTTAAGTACATGTCATGCCTGGCCCATAGTCGGTGTTTAATCTTCGTTGACTATCTGGCTAACCATCAGGATGGTCCACATCTTTTCTATTTTGATGAAAAGAAAGTTCCTTTGCTTTCAGGGTTATTTCACTTCTCCATTTGTGTCTCCAGTGCTTGGCATAGGGCCGCCATTTAATAAATATTTATGGATTAATGATTTAGATGGATACCACTTGTTTAAAATAAATGATTTTTTAAATCATGAAAAAAATTTTCTGTCAGCCTCAGTTCATTCTGAGCCTCATCACTCTTTATAAAGCCATTTTGTGGTGCCTCTGTCCTCTTCTGTGACCTCCCTCTGTTTTCTACCCTTAATTCCATCGAGGTTCTTGCCTTTTAAGTTCTAATTGGCCTGAAGATTCATTAATCAGCTACCTTTTCTTGCTTGCCAGACTTAGTTTTCTCTGGATATTCACACCTTCCTTAATGAGAATTGTTATTCCTCCTGACCTTCCCTCTTCTCTAGAATTGTAGGCCCAGGAATCATCCTTCTCCTTTCTCTGAAACCTTATCTTGAATCCAGGTTCCTTGTCTGACGTTTCTTCTAAGATAAAGTAATCACCTGCTCCAAAAGCTCCGGTCCTCTGTGCTTGAGCAGCCCGCTTCCCCTTTATTGTGAGACCCAGATCTAGAAAAATACTCTTCACCCTTTTCCTTTCTCTAGTAGGGCGGCCTTTGCATTAAAGCCCTTTAAGAAATGATTAGATAGCGTGCTTGGAGCCAAGAACCAGAGTTGTAGCCGACGTCTCCGTGATTGCTGCTGTAACACTTGGGTATCTATTAATGATGGTACTAAATAAAACAAACCTCGGTGCTGGTTAACAGAATGCGTTTTAAAGAAGCCCTGGTGACCCCCTGCTCGTGGCCTGTGTAGCCCGTATAAATGGAAGAGTTTGTTTAGAAAATAAAGGAGACGGTGTGTGCTTTGGAGTGAAGGGAAGCAGGAGATGCATGGAGAGCTGAGCTGGGGAAAAATCGGTGGCCCAGGGGAAATCGCCAGTGAGAGAAAGAGAAAGTAGCAGCCACCTGTGCACAAGCACAGAGAAGCCCCCTGGCTCGAGAGACATCAGAACAAAAGATGGGCTGATTCCACCGGCTTCCCTCCTTCCTCCTGGACTGCGGAAGGGCCAAGAGAAGGGCTGAGCGCCCCTCAGCCTTCCCTTCCCAGGACAGTGTGTTAAAGGGCGGCACAACATCTGCTGCTGCTTCTTTTCTCAAGTGTTTCCACGACTCAGACGTTTGCCTCGCTGCAAAGGGCCTGGGACTTAAGGCGAGAGGAACAAGAGCGGAATCTGCCCAAGGGTTGGGACTTTCCTAGGCAGGGGCTCAAAGTCCCCCCGGTTTTCAAACTACAGGCCCAGCCCGTATGCTCCCGAGGCGCAGAACCAGACTAAGACGGCCATGGAGAACGGTGGAAGCACACGAAAGGCCTCGTCCTGCGAGTGTGGGAGCTCCTCCACCAGGACCCGCGTCTGTCCGAGCGAGCGGCCGTGACTTCTCCTCCAGAGTGATGTCGGGGCCTTTGGATTTTCAGCTAAAAGGAGCGGCGGTTCTCCCTGACCCCGACCAGTGGGGGCCTTCTTGGCCCGCCCCTTCTCGAGCTCATTTTACAGAAGAGGAAACGGAGGCCAACAGGGTGAAGTGACTTGTGCAGGGACACAGAGCTAGTAACTCTGCCCCCCGCCTGGCTGTCCGAATCGAAGTGCGGTGATAAGACGGACCTCTCTCCGGCTGAGTGTTGGATGAGTAGCAGCGGCCTGCTTCCCGGCAGTGGTTCAGTCTCCTGGGCACGGGCACCCTGCCAGCCCTCCGCCGAGTCTCAGGGCCAGTCAAAGGCAGGATCAGAACTCGGCTCCTCCCCCTCTCAGCCCATTTGCAGTCTGCGCGCACACGCACACGCACACACAATTTTCCATGTTGTGTTTGAGTTTTAGACGTATTTCCAAGGATTAGGATAGACCTTTGGCTTGTCCACTTGTCTCCTTTCGGGCCCAGGTGACAAGCATGTGAAGTAGACGGAATGTTCAGTCTGGAACGGAAATCTGTTCCACACTGTACACGCTGGTATGTTTCCCCTTTCCCATATGGCACCGGAGCTGCATTTATCGCGTCATGCATGATGCATCTTTGAGGGAGGATTCGGTGCGGGTTCTGCTCGAGGCCAGCAGCCTGCCTTGCTCACCTGGGCGTCTGCAGTGATCCAGGCTCCTTTCCATTCCCCAAAGGGCAAAGGATGCTTTTATCTGGGAGCCAGACCTGGCTGGCCCAAAGGGCAGGCAGGGCCTGGGCGGATGCCCGGCAGGCCAAGGTAGAAATGACATTTTCTTCCCTTCAGTTAGTGGAGTAACACATGGAGAGGGGAACAGACTTCGCATCCAAACGTAAGGCCCTTCTCTTCATTCACTAATGTTAGAATTGGATGTTTCACTTGGGGTGGGGGGAAGGGAGAGATTCTAGAACTTCTTAGGGGGACAAATTCTAGAATCTCTGGCTTGGAAAGGACCTTGGCCATAGGATCTAATCCATTCCTAAAAGGGTCCCCTCTGTGACACCTCTGACTCCCAGTCCTCCCATCTTGGCTGCAAACCCTCCGCTGAAGGAGAACTCATCTGCTAGTAGGAGATCCTCTTCCACTTTAGGGGAACTCTCACTGGGAGGAAGTTTTCCCCAACAAGAAGCAGTAATCTTGGACTTTAATTGCACAATTTTCTATAGCACTTTAAGGTTTACCAGGCAATTTATTCACCTTATCTCAGTGGTTTCTTATTTTAGCCCTCTGAAGTAGGCGCCCTTTTTATCCCATTTTAACAGACTGAGAAGCTGCTGCTCAAGGATGTTAAGGTCTTTGCCCGGGGTCTAGGAAGGGTCAGAGACTAGAGTTAAACAAGCTCTGATATGTGTAACTGAATCCTTCCCTTCTTACCCCACATTTGGTCGCCATGGAATCAACCACAAAATTATCCATCCATCCATCCACCCACCCATCCAATAAATATGTCTATCATATATTCATCTATCCATCCATCTATCTGTTTGTCTATCTATCTGTCCATCCATCCATTCATCCATTCACCCACCCATCCAATAAATGTGTCTATGATATGTTCATCTATCCATCTGTCTATCCATCTATCTATCTATCTATCTATCTATCTATCTATCTGTCCATCCATCCATCCATCCATCCACCCATCCATCCATCCATCCATCCACCCATCCACCCAATAAGTTTGTCTGTCCTATATTCATCTATCCATCTATCCCTCTGTCTGTCTGTCTGTTTCCTGCTCTTCCTCTGAACTGACAGTCCAGGTGTAGAGTTAATATTCGCCCCTACCTTGAAGAGTTGTTGTGAGGATCGAGTGAGATGATATCTGTAAAAAGCACCTGGGGAAATGCCTGCCGCTTGGGAGACACGAGGAATGCTTGTTTCCTTCTCTTCCTCATCCCAAGGACCCTGGAAAGCCCAGGTTCAAATTCCCCTTCTGAATCTTACTAGGGAGGGGATGATCTGACAAACCCTTTTGTCCTTGTAAGCCTCAGTGAATCAACTGTGAAATGGGACTGAGCATCTAGAAATCTCTCTCTGGGTCTTTGTGGGACACAACGGAGATAGAGTGAATAAAGTGCTTTGTGGGGCTTCTTCACATGCTATTCAGATGCTCCACCCTCTTTCCCTCCCGCAGCCCTTCTAGTTAGCCTGGCCTTTCCTATCTGATCCCCTGTGTGGCCAGAGCTACTTTGGGGAGTTCCAGTAAAAACTGACTAAATTGAATCCATGTAGATTTATTGGCTCATCAACAAACACGTTCACCCAGAAGCCGAGGGAGGGTCGCTTTCTGAAGTTCCACTAAGAGGGGCCGAGCGGTGTGGGCACCCGAAGACCCTCCTCCAGACAAGGCACGATTCTCCTGATGACAGAATGGGAAAGACAGTTGTCAAAAGAAGTCGCGGCCCAACCTCCGCCATGCTGGCCCTCTGTCTGGAAGCGGCCCTCCCTCCTCCCGCAGAGCAGAGCTCCTCACTGGAGCTAAATGGCTTTAAATATACACTCTGCATGCAGATCTCAAGTGATCGTCTCTTAATAGATGTCAGATACACTTTATTGCTACCCTCTTTTATTTCAGTAACATTTTAATTAATTCACACTGATTGAATAAATGTACATTGAGACTTGTTTCCTAATGAGGGCACATTTAGAGGAAAGGTTTTGCATCATTCTGATATCCTGTGGGTAATTATATTCTAATTATATGGTCGGGAAAGAGACTCTATAACTCAGCGCTGATATTGTTCATTGGACCCAATTAATTACAGGCACGTAATGAAAGTTCATGATAAGGTTGACTGACAGTCGGGATAAAATGTTAGCTCAATCGAATCCCTGCCTAACGGCAGTGGAGAATTGGACTCATCTGACCTGGTCCGAGCCTGCGTGAGCCTGAGCTGAGGGCTGCAGGGGGAGGAGGGAGCCTTCTGTAACCGATGGCTGAGGAAGGTGGAAAGAGAAGCGCGCCCAGCCTCGTGCTGCTTCCCTCTCGGCGTCTTCCTGACTTCCATCACGACCCGGGGAGCACCCACAGGTGGAGGGGCCGTGGACACGGCTGCCGCCCCGGGGGCCGAGGAGGCTTCTCATGGAGCCGCCTTATGGGAGCCACCCAGTCGGGGCTTCTTAATGCTTTGGTTCCCACTGAAGGGTGCGTGTAGGGTAGCACAGAGGACTTCCTGGCCTCATCAGGGCACACTCGAGGTTCCTCAAAGCTCTACCATGAGGCTAAACTCCAGCAAGCACTGCGAGGACGGGGAGGGGTGGGCTGAAGGCTCAGAGGCTCAGGAACAAGCTTTGTATTCTCTTTCAATTCAGCCAGCCTTTGTGGAGCGCCTGCTGTATACCGTCACCAGCTTAGGTCTTGAGTGTAGAAAGAAACCAATAAGAACACACTCCCTGAAGCAGCTTACATTCTTCTTGGACAGAGACATTTTACACCCATAACATGTCTGTCCCCCCCCCCCCCATGTGTGGGTGGGTGGGTGGGTGATCACATTAACAACTGCAGTGACCAGATAGGTCTTGGCAGGTCTCTTGCCAGAGATCCTATTTCCAGGGCAGCCAGAGGGGACTGATCTTCCGGACATCCACAGAGGACAGCTTGTCAATGTCTACCAATGCGGGACTTCATTAGTTCTTCCTTAAGCCGCCGCCCCAGCCCCACTGCTCCCCTCTCTAATTTCTCCCCCTCCACACACAGCCCTCGTCCCTCCTCAGGTACCAGTTAGGTTGGAGGGCCGAGGATTGTCACTCGTCTTTGATTTCAGAATCAGGGTTGGCTCTGAAGTGGAGCCACGGCGATGCTCGTGTTCCCCGTCGGTTTGGGGGGCCTCCCTAATGAGTCACTGAAATGAAAGCGCGAGCCTCCCTTCTGTCGTAGCCCCAAAAGCCAACAACGTGGAGACGCCGGTCAGAATGAAATGTGGGGAGTCGGAGGAGCAGTTGGGGGCCTTCGTGGTGTTGGGCAGCTCCTGTGCAGCCCCCTCGAGTCACTGGCCAACGAAGGAGCATTTCTCCAGAACGTCTTTGTTCCAGCTGAACTCGTGTGACTTGGAGAGCTGTGCCTGGCTCTGCCTGGGCCTTCATCCCTAAACGCAAAGCACTGCGCTGCCTTCTTCGCCTTGTTTTCTTCCCGAGTCACGCCATTCTTCCTCTATGACTGAACAAGACGATTCATGAACGAGGTAGCGTCCAGAGGAAGGCATCCGAGACGGGGAAGGGCCTCCAGCCCTCTCCCCCCGGGACACTGGGCACAGTTAGCCAGGAGGGGCCTCGGGGGAGAACATGGTGGCTGTTTTCAAGTATGCTGAAAGGCGTCAGAAGAATGAGATTTGGTCTGTTCATTCCCAGGAGGCAGGTCTAGAAGCAATGGGTAGGAGTTGCAGAGAGGCCAATTTGAGCTTGATATCAAGGATGAAAAACAAAGCAGAAGCAACCCGCAAGCCTTCCCAAACTGTCCAGAAGGCGATGGGCCATCCCGAGGGGACGGGCTTCTCTTCCTTGGATTACATCAAGCAGGTGCTCGATGACCGCCTGTGGGGTAGGATGGAGTGGGAGGTTGAACGAGAGAACTTCGGGGGTCCTCTCTAGCTCGCAGCTTCTCTGCTTGAAACTCCCAGGAATCATAGGGTTATTCCTGTGCGGGTTTCTGACACTGTGCAGTGATAGTCTGGCCCTTGCTTAATCAGATTCATCCATACATTGAGTCAATTCCAATATTTCAGCAAAACAAACAAACAAGCCCTGGGTCCTGAACCCAATTAAGCCTCTGCATTGATCCAGTTAACCGACTAAATGTAAGAGCGCTCTTGGAAAAGGTCAGAGATTGACGTACTCCAATGTTTCAGCAGCCTGTCGGCGAGCTCCCGGGGCTGGGCACCCCCTTCACTGGCACCGCCCTTCGTGGGCCGTAGCTTTCTATCCGTATTGCTTCCCAAATAGTAGAGAGACATTTGGGCTTGCTCAGCATGCTTTGCTCGACCCGAGCGGGCGATGAACTAGTCTGGAGGGAGGAAGAAGATAGAAATGAACTTCGTTCTTCAGGAAATGTTTGAAAAGTACATCCTAGGGCGCGTGGCAAAGGCGCCGAGGGCTCTGCATGACACAAGAGAAGAAAATAGGGTTCCTGCGTTCAAGAAACTCTGGGAAATGGGAAGCCTGTAATTAGGACTTCTGGACTTGTCATCGATAATAGGCAGGTATCCATTGGTCATCCAAGCAAGTTCAGAGCAAGTCAAGCAGGCGGACTCGAGACCATCTCCAAATGGGGCTTTAAAGGCATCTAAACCATAATGATGATGAAAAGGATGCCAGGTTAGGGTCTCAAACCACGTTTCCTATAGCTTTCCACAGGATTCCATCAATAGCCTTTCGTGAGATGAACGTCAGGCATTATTGATTCCATTTTCCCAAAGGATTATTGATTATGAGAATGGGAGATTGGGCCAGGGAGACAAGGGGGACTTCCATTTCCATCACACGTTAGGATTCACAGACATCTTTCTCACCTCAGTCATCTGGTGGTAATTACATATAATAATGTGAATGTTATTTTTGCTATTTTACAGGTAAAGAGAGGTGAATTAATCTAACAACAGTCGACATTCCTTCATTAAGTGCCAGGCTCCCTTATAGTTCAGAGGATGTAAAACAAAAGAGATTGCTGACTGCAGCTTGCCTAAATGTTTTACTCTCTTGAGTAGCAGCTTCAGTTCCTGAAGGACTTTCAGATTTGCAAAATGCTTTTCTCATAGCAGTCCTGAGAAGAAGAGCATGCGACCCAATCAGACCCCATTTTATAGACAAGGGAACTCCTGGAGGGCTCAAGTTGAAGAATCGTTGCGTTTTGCATATGCCAGTTTGTGAACGATTTGCTTCTAGAACTCAGCATCCATTTCCTCCTGTTGACGAGGCAGTCTGTAGTGTAATTCTGCCACAATAGCACTTGGATACTCCCTCTTCTGGGCCTTCCCTGTTATTTTTCATACACAATATGTTTCTTTAATATACGATACTCTTCAACTTCCTTTGGATCATTTTCCCCAACCATTGCAGACTTTCAGTCTAGAGTTGCATCTCACTTTTTAGGGCCCCCATAAGATCATGTTTACTTCCTTAGGTAAAGAACTTGAATTCAGTTTTTAAAAACATTCTTCTGACTGAACGTTTTTGGATTGTCTTTAGAGACCAAATATTGCTCTTCCTGCTAATAGCTCTCCCTCATACTGGCAATGTGACTCTGGAAAAGGAGTTGAAAAGGAGCAAGCATTTATTAAACACCAACTGTTTGCCAGGCCCATGTGTCTCATTTGATTTATAAGCCTCAATTCTCACCTGTGTAGAAATGAGGGGCCGGATGAGATAACTTCTAAGGTCATCCAGCTCTGCATCTGTCCCTGTGATCTTCCCAGCTCCTCTGTTCTCCTAGAAGGCCCCACTTTCCCCTTCTCCCAAGCCATAATAGATAGATTCACCGAGATTTGGAGGCTGTACCTGAGCATTTCTGTCCTTCCTCTTCTGCTTTCAGGTTAAATAATTCTTCTTGTTTAGAGAGTCTGCTCTGTCTCTTTTATATCTATGACCAAATCCATCATTCCCTTACCTTGATCCCAAGAGATCAACATTCTGGTTTGAAGCCATCTTGGACAGTTGTTGTGTCTTTAGTCTGCCACAGGCATGAGTGCCATCTCTCTGCTCCGAAGGTATCAGCCTCCTACCCGAGTGACATCGTCTGTGAGGATGGCCTTCCAGTCCTGTGTGGCAGCATCATTTGCCCGTTCAAGAAGCACCAGAAGGAGCTCATTCTCCTGGGGAAGCGCCCTGGGAAACTCACAGAACTCTGAACGTTGGCAGCCTCCTAACTCAGGAAAGGAGGGCTTTTCTTCTGAAGCACCTGCAGCGGGCCCATATGGGTCTGTGGCACCCTGCGGGCTGCTTTCTCTTGCTGGGATGACATTACAGCCTTGGGAGGCTCCCAAACCTATTGGGTAGCTCCAGCATTTCCCCAGTCTTTTCCTGCCTGACATCTTTGCTTCCCACTTCCTGACCTGGGGCTGCCTCGATTCCCGTTTTTCTTCCTTAGACTGGATCTTCTTGGTTTTCTTTCTGAAGCATTGCTTCCATTTTCCCAAAGAATACTTCATTCCCAATGATTAGGAATTGGAGTTGGAGCTAGGCCCCCTCCAGCATTTTACCTGCTCTGGGAAGTGAAGCAGCCTCCACATAAAATTCTGTAAAGCACATTGCAGATGGCAGCAGTGTGAGCTGGCACCAGTATGGCCGTGGCATGTTTAGCTTTTAATAGACTGGAAGGAGGTCAAGCCTAGGACAATAATACAAGGCTCGTCCCTGCCGGACCTTCTTAGGATCATGAATTAGACTGACTTGGAAGTGAACTCGGAGACTACAGGCTTCGGGGGTTCTTCCCTCGGGGTCCATAACCCTGCCAAGGGTCTGAGCAATTAGATGGAGGCAAAATTCCATCTTCCTTCCTATACTTGCACCTCCTCTGAGTGAAGTTGATCATTTCACTATTTTAAAACCTTCTGAGATTAGGGTCCAGAGGTTTTGTCAGCCTGGCACAGAGCCCCATGGCTCGTACACAGAAAGGAAGAGGCCTCTCATTTTGCAGAATATGGAAGTTTGATTAAAGGATACTCTGGCCTTTACTCAAGGTCACACTGATAGTATCAGAAGTAGGATTTGAATTCGTATCATCAGATATTGGAGTCCTTACTCTTGCTATTCTCCTTTTGGTCAGATGTTAGCTGTTTGTTTTCCTTTTCACTGTGGAAGCATATTTTTCGAGTCAAGCCAGCCTTTAAACAAAGAAAAGAAAATGGACTCTCTTACCCTTTTCTATGCTTTTCTAGCGTGTCTACACTGAGGGCTTGTTTGTTGCACATTTCAAGTTGTCTTTTATGTATATTTTGAAAATTGGTATGATTGTGGGAACCGAGAAACCACATTTTCACTTACTAAAATTCACTAGATATTTAGTTCACCGGGGAAGAAAAGGCTATTGTGCAGAGAAATGATTAGTCTCACAACTAAAACTTTGTTAGATTATCCATTAATTAATTCTGATCTTTGAAACGGTCTCTATAGCTCTGTTGCATTTTAAAAAGCAGTAACAGAGAATAATTGAATTGGACTGTATCCATGGAAGTGGCGTGTGGTGCATCCCACAGCGATTCCCTGGAAAGTGAAGCTGGGAGAGAAGGAAGAACCTGAAGCGGGAGGGAGGGAGGTGGGGGATTCTTGAGCCAAGCTCTGACTACCCCATTCCTGACTCGAGGGCTCAGTCCAGCCTATGTTCAGAAACCAGGCCTGGGGAATGAATGAGCCCTAAGCAGGTACATCGCCAGGTGTGTGTGTGTGCTAAGGGGCACAGGGACGGGAGGGTTGGCACTGGGGGCTGTGGGAATGAACAGAATAGTAAGAGCAGAGACTGTATTCACATTCCCAGAGCTCCAGGGCTCTACACATGATTCCTTTGAGTTTCTTTTTTCCTTTTCCTTTAAACAATTTTAATATTAACTTCTCTTTTCCAAAAGACTCTACAAACTTCAGGAGTCTCATTTCCTGAGATGTGTAAATTTCCCTATTTGAAAACATAATAATAAGCACAAAAAATCCCTAATTGGAATAATGATGACTTATTTTTTTCATTTTTTTTAGTTAGTAAAGTTAGATTTGGCCTGAATCAACATTATCATCATCATCATCATCTTCTTCTTCATCATCTTTTTTTTTTTAAACCCTTACCTTCTGTCTTGGAGTCAATACTGTGTATTGGTTCCAAGGCAGAAGAGTGGTAAGGGCTAGGCAATGGGGGTCAAGTGACTTGCCCAGGGTCACACAGTTGGGAAGTGTCTGAGGTCAGATTTGAACCTAGGACCTCCCGTCTCTAGGCCTGGCTCTCAATCTACTGAGCTACCCAGCTGCCCCCATCTTCATCATCTTTTTAAAAAAATTTTTAATTAATTTAGAATATTTTTCCATGGTTACATGATTTATTTTCTTTCCCTCCCCTTCTCCCTTCCCCCTCCCAGAGCCAATAAGCAATTCCACTGGGTTTTACATGTATCGTTGTTCAAAAGCTATTTCTGTATTATTAATATTTGCAATAGAATGATCATTTAAAGTCAACATCCCGAATCCTATCCCCATCGAACCACGTGGTTGATCCTATATTTTTCTTTTGTATTTCTGCTCACACAGTTCTTTCTCTGGATGTGGAAATTTCTACTAAGTCCCTTGGGATTGGCCTAGGTCATTGCATTGTTACTAGAAGCAAAGTCAGTTACATTCGATCGTGCTACAATGTATCAATCTCTATGTACAATGTTCTCCTGGTTTTGCTCCTTTCACTCTGCATCAGTTCCTGGGGGTCTTTCCAGTTCACATGGAATCCCTCCAGTTCATTATTCCTTTCAGCACAATCGTATTCCATCACCAACATATACCACAATTTGTCCAGTCATTCCCCAATCAAAAGACATCCCCTCATTTTCCAGTGAACATAAAGAGCACAGCTATGAATATTCTTGTACAGGTCTTTTTTCCTTATGATCTCTGGGGTACAAATCCAGCAGTGCTATGGCTGGATCAAAGGGCAGACATTCTTTTAGCACCCTTTGGGCCTAGTTCCAAATTGCCCTCCAGAATGGTTGGACCAATTCACAACTCTACCAGCAGTATATTAGTGTCTCAATTTTGCCACACCCCCTCCAGCATTCATTACTTTCCTTTGCTGTCATGTTAGCAATCTGCTAGGTGTGAAGTAATACCTCAGAGTTGTTTTGATTTGCATTTCTCTAATTCTGAGAGATTTAGAACACTTTTTCATATGCTTATTAATAGTTTTGATTTCTTTATCTGAAAATTGCCTAGTCATGTCCCTTGCCCATTTATCAATTGGGGAATGGCTTGATGTTTTTGTATAATTGATTTAGCTCTTTATAAATTTGAGTAATTAGAACTCTCTCAAAGATTTTTGTTGTAAATATTTCCCTTCAGTTTGTTGCTTCTCTTCTAATTTTGGTTGCATTGATTTTTTTTTTTGCACAAAAACTTTCTATGTAATCAAAATAATTCATTTTATATTTTGTAATATTCTCTATTTCCTTCTTGGTCTAAAATTCTTTCCTTTTCCATAGATCTGACAGGTATACTATTCTATATTCAACTAATTTATTTATTATTTCATTCTTTATATTTAAGTCATTTACCCATTCTGGGTTTATCTTGGTGTAGGATGTGAGATGTTGTTAATCTCTCCCATACTGTTATCTGATTTTCCCAGCAGGTTTTGTCAAATAGTGTGTTCTTGTCCCAAAAGGTGGGTTCTTTGGGTTTATTATACACTAGCTTGCTGAGGTCACTTACCCCAAGTCTATTCCATTGATCCTTCTTTTTGTCTCTTAGCCAGTACCATATTGTTTTGATGACCACTGCTTTATAGTACCGTTTAAGATCTGGTACTCCTAGACCCCCATCCTTCACATTTTGTTCCATTATTTCCCCTGATATTCTTGATCTTTTATTCTTCCAAATGAACTTTGTTATAATTTTTTTGAATTCAATAAAAAAGTTTCGTGGTAGTTTGATAGGTATTACACTGAATAAGTTGATTAATTTGGGTAGGATTGTTATTTTTATTTTGTTAGCTTGTCTTACACAGGAGCAATTAATGTCTTTTCAAATTATTTAGATCTAGTTTTAATTGCTTAAAAAGTGTTTTATAGTTGTGTTAATAAAGTTCCTGTATTTGTCTCAGCAGATAGATTCCTAAGTATTTTATGTTGTCTAGGGTGATTTTAAATGGAATTTCTCTTTCTAATTCTTGTTGCTGAGATGTGTTGGAGATATATAGATAGTATATATAGAGAGAGAAATGATGATGACTTATGTGGGTTTATTTTGTATCCTGCAACTTTGCTAAAGTAGTTGATTATTTCCACTGGCTTCTTAGTTGATTCTCTAGGACTCTTTTGTCTCATTTCCTATTTTAATACCTTCAATTTCTTTTTCTTCTCTAATTGCTACTGCTAGTGTTTCTAGCACAGTGTTAAATAATAGAGGTGATAATGGGCATCCTTGTTTCATTCCTGATCTTATTGGGAAGGCTCCTAACTTGTCCCCATTGCAGATGATGCTTGCTGATGGTTTTAAGTATGTACTTTTTATTATTTTTAGGAAAAGCCTAAACACTTTCTGGTGTTTTCAGTAGGAATGAGTGTTGTATTTTGTCAAAGGCTTTTTCAGCATCTATTGAGATAATCATGTGATTTTTGTTGTTTTGGTTGTTGATATAGTCAGTTATGTGAGTGGTTTTCCTAATATTAAGCCATCCTTGCATTTTGGGTATAAATCCCACCTGATCATAGTGAATAACCCTTGCAATCACCTGCTGGAGTTTTTATGCAAGTATTCTATTTTAAGATTTTTGTATCCATGTTTACTAGGGAGATTGGTTTGTAGTTTTCTTCCTCTGTTTTTGGTCTACCTGACTTTGGAATAATTCGATAAAACTCCTTCTTTGCTGTTTTTGTCAAACGTTTTATATAGTATCAGGATTACTTGTTCTTTAAGTGTTTGAAAGAATTTACTTGTGAATCCATCTGGCCCTGGGGATTTTTCTTAGGGAGTTCCTTATTGGCTTGTTCAATTTCTTTTTATGAGATGGGATTGTTTAAGTATGCAATTTCTTAATTTATTAATCTGGCAATTTATATTTTTGTAAATAATTATAACACCTAGATCATCATATTTATTGCCATATAATTGGGCAAAATAGTTCTTTGTAATTACCTTAATTTTCTCATCATTAGAAGTGAGGTCATCCTTTTCATCTTTGATACTGTTAATCTGATTCTCCCTTTATTTTTATTAGATTAACCAGTACTTTATCCGTTTCACTTGTTTTTTCAAAGTACTAGCTCATAGTCTTATTTATTAGTTCAATAGTTCTTTTCTTTTCAATTTTATTAATTTCTCTATCCCAACTTAGTTTTTGTCTAGGGATTTTTAATTTGTTCTCTTTCTAGGTTTTTTAAAATTCGCATGCTCAATTCATTGACCTCTTTCCTCTCTGATTTTTTTGATATATACATTCAAGCATATAAATTTCTCCCTGAGTACTTCTTTGGCTGCATCCCATAAATTTTGATATATTATTTCCTCATTGTCATTTTCTTCAATGAAAGCATTAATTGTTTCTCTGATTTGTTCTTTAACCCACCAGTTTTGGAGAATCATATTATTTAATTTCTGATTATTTTTTTTATTTTCCTTTCCATGTACCCTTACTAATATGTGCCCTTACTAATTATAATTTTCATTGCATTAAGATCTGAAAAGTTGCATTTATTATTTATGCTTTTTTGCATTTGTTTGTATTGTTTTTATGCCCTAGTACATGTTCAGTCATTGTGAATATATCATGTATTGATGAAAAGGGTGTATTCCTTTTTGTCCCTATTTATTTTTCTCCATATATCTATTAACTATTTTTAAAGATTTCATTCACATCTCTTACTTCTTCCATATTTATTTTTTTTGCTTTTATTTGCCTAGATCTTATAGAGGAAGGTTCAGCTCTCCCACTAGTATCATTTTACTATCTGTTTCCTTCTTAAACTTGAATAGTTTCTCCCTTTAAAATCTGGATGTTATACCATTTGATGCATACATGCTAAGTACTGATATTTCTTCATTGTCTATACTGCCTTTTATCAGGATGTAATTACCTTCCCTATCTCTTTTAATAAAAAGATCAATTTTTACTTTGGCTTTGTCAAATATCATGATTGAGACTCCTGCCTTCTTTTTCTCAGTTGAAGTCCAATAAATTTTGCTCTAGCCTCTTACCTTTACACTATGTGTGTCTACCTGGTCATGTGTGCTTTTTTATAGACAACATATGGTAGGATTTTGATTTTTAATCTACTCTGTGATCTGCTTCCATTTTATGGTTGAGTTCATCCCATTTGCATTCAGAGTTATGATTACCACCTGTGTAATTCCCATCATTTTGATTTCCTCTTTTAGTCCTGCCTTTTCTTCTTTCACTATTTCCTTTTCCACCAGTGTTTTGCTTTTAATAAGCCCCCCTTTCTCCCACCCTTATTTTCCTTTCTTCCCCCCTCTCACTTCTTATTACCCTATTATTTTTCTTTAAGGTCTATTAATTGCCCCCACCCAACCTTTCCCTTCCTTTTAACACTCCACCCCACTCCCCACCTTTGTTATTCCCAATTGACTTTCCTGTAGGGTAAGAAAGAATTCTATACCCCAATAGATCAGGCCTCTCTTCCCTTTGAGAACTGATTCCACTGAGAGTGAGGTTTACATATTTCCACTCTCTTTCTCTCCTTCTTATACTAGTTTCCCCCCACCCACCCCATGAGCCTCTTTATGTGGTGTAATTTATCCTATTTTTCTTCTTTCTTCAAGTTTCTCTCAGTGTCATCCTCTATTCCCCCCCCATTTTTACATATCATCTTAAACAACTTAGTACCACCACATCTGCCTATGAATAATTCTTCTATCTACTATGATAATGAAAGCAATTTTTAAGAGTTACAGATAACATTTTTCCATATAAAATATAACCAATTTGACCTTACTGATATCCTTAAAACATTTTCCCCCTCTTTTTTGTTTACTTTTTTATGGTTCTCTTGAGTTTTGTATTTGTACATCAAATTTTCAATTATTTCTGATCTTTTCTTTAGGAATGCTTGGAAATATTTTGTTAAATGCCCTTTCTTTTCCCTGAAAGTATATAATCAGTTTTGATGGGTAGATGATTTTTGGTTGTAGACTCAATTCTCTTATCTTTGTGAATATCATATTCCAAGCCTTGTAGTCCTTTAGTGGACCTCCTTGATATTTGAATTGTTTCTTTCTGGCTGCTTATAATATTTTCTCCTTGGCTTGGAAGCTCTTGAATTTAGTTATAACATTCCTTGAGGTTGTCTTTTGAGGATTTAATGTAGGGGGTAATCTTTGGATTCTTTTACTGTCTATTTTGCCCTCTTGTTCAAGCAGGGCAGTTTTCTTGGATAATTTCTTATAATATGATGCTAGGGCTTTTATTTTGTTTCAGGCTTTCAGGTAGTCTAATAATTCTCAAATCGTCTCTCCTCAGTCTGTTTTTTTGGTCAGTTCTCTTTTCAATGAGATATTTCATGTTTCCTTTTTTTGTCATTTTAAACTTTGTTTTATTAATTCTTACTGTCTTGTGAGTTCATTAACTTATATTTGCCAAATTCTAGGCTTTAAAGATTGGTTTTCAGCTATTATTTTTTGACTTTCCTCTTTTGGTGTGGTCTATCCTACTTTTCATGGTTTCTATCAGTCAATTCTGATCTCCAGTTTGCTTATTACTTCATTTGATTTCTGTGCTCCCTTTTCCATGAGAGCAATTTTGTCTTTTAAGCTGATATTTTCTTTTTTAATTACTTTTATTTCTTTTTCCCATGTTTCTTCCCATTTTTCTTCTGTCTTTCTTGCTTGGTTCTTGAGATCCTTTTTGAGTTCCTCAAATACGTGTGACCAATTCCCATGTTTTTTAGAATGTTTGGATGTATTTGCTTGTTTGCCAGTCTCTGCTGTTGTTTCTGCATTTTGCTCTTTTTCTCTATAGAAATTATCCAGGGTCAAAAGCTTTTTTGCCACTTATTTCTTTTGCTACTTGTGGATTGTGGTTCCTGAATGTTGGTGGTAATTGCTTTTTTAGCTTCTGTCTTGCAGGTCTTTGCCTTGGTAGTATCTTCCAGGCAGTTCTTTGTATAGCATACTTTAAAGTGTTTTGACCAAAGGCTATTTTTCCATGCCCTTCTGCCTCTGCTGTGGCCAGCCTTCTTTCTGCCCAGTCTCTCCACTCTGCTGCCCACGCCCTGTGCTTTTTAGCCTTGGATCCCAAGTCTTGCTATCAAGACCTTGTACTGCCCTCAGGGGCAGGTCTGTGGTCAGCCAGCCCCAGAGAACTTAGGGATTGCCCAACCCTCACTCTGACATTGGCATGGTAGGTGGTGTGGGGGAGGGGTGATCAGCTCAAGCTTTGATAAGTGTAGTTTCGCCCCCTTCTAGCATGGAAATCCCCAAACACTGCCTGCCTTTGAGGCTGTGTCCCACGGGAGAGCCTCTTTACTCATCTGATTTTGATTTCCATCCTAATGAGATGCTTTGGAATGATTTAGAAAGTTCCTGCTACTCCACAGCCCTCTTAGTTCCCCATCACCATCATAATATGTACTTTCTTTTAAAATTCTCTTTCTTCATTTTCTAATCTGAGCACGATCATGTTATTGGGGGATCTGGTTATCCTGCAGCATCTCCTTCAGGCTGTCCATGAACTCCCTCTGAGCCAGGCTTGATCCCCATAAGGAAACCAAGTTGCCTCTCCAGAGCTTCCAGAACAGAGATGGGACTGACCAACCTCCGAAAAAAAGATGCCATTTTTTCTGTCAAGTCACGACCCCAACCCCAAGCCATCCCCCTGGAGCTCTGCGCTAGTAGCCCTCTGGGAAAGCAGGGCTTCCCGCCCCTTCCCATCCGCCCCTGAGCACACAGTCCCTGCTGGCAAGTCATTGGAGTAGAATGTGGTC
The DNA here is from genome assembly GCF_027887165.1 of Monodelphis domestica. Lineage (NCBI taxonomy): Eukaryota > Metazoa > Chordata > Mammalia > Didelphimorphia > Didelphidae > Monodelphis > Monodelphis domestica. The sequence goes on from NC_077231.1 coordinate 321,086,848, forward strand.
GTGGGAAGAGGGTCCACGGCCTCACTTGTTGATGGAGGGTGCTTTGGGCTCTGATATCGCTGTAGTCTCGGCTTCCATCCCTCCAGAACAACACGGGATGTGGTTGTGAACACCTTGAGGAAAACCCAAAATATATTTCATGTGTGTGGCTGTGGGAGTGCAGGACAGAATGTCCATGTGATGTCTGTCTACATGTCCTGTACGTGTGTACATCGCACATGTGTACATAGTGTGTGTGTGTGTGTGTGTGTGTGTGTGTACATATTTCGTACGCTGTCTTTTTTCTCTCCATTTATATGGCACATGCCTGGGCCTGGGCCTGGGCCTGGGTCTGTGTCTGGTAAGAGTGGGTCATTTGCTCGAATTCCAAGCTGGCGCTGGGTGACCCTGGCCGAGGCGCCTCCCCTTTGTGTTCCTCCATTTCTTCATCTGTAAAATGGGGATAGCACCAGTGCCTCCCAGGTTATGGTGAGGGTCTGATGATTCTTGTGGGAAGAACTTCGGCCAGAGCCACCCGGCAGACCCCTCGCGAGTGCTGGGTTTTTCTCTTCCCAGATGCCCACACGGTCCTACAGCTTAGAGGAGCTTCAGAGGCGGGATTGGGAGCCGCCTTCTTCGGACTGAAACCTGCTGCTCAGGGCGCCTCCCCAGAGCAGCCTCCTCCTTAACTGGAACCCGCGGCAGAGGCCACTTTCCCTGCAGCTCGAGTCCAAAGCAATGATGTCCGTCCTCCTTTGGGGAGGGGACTGGTCAGCGCCTCTCTGTTCGGCACACGGAGTGGCATTTCCTGTCTGTTCTCCACCTTCCTGGCCCTGGCGGCTCGCTGGGGGAGCAGTCGGGGGTGTTGAGATTCCCCACATCCACCTTTCAGGCCCGAGCCTTGTACCCTCTCACATATCCAGGATGATGGCTTGGGGTGCAGATCCACCCAGGGCCTCGTCTCTGGTGGGGAGGCTTCTCTTGCCCTCTGTGTGCACATGGAGCAGCGGGGCTCAGGCGCCTTTCACAATGTCCCCACCTGTGCCAGAAGGGGTTCACTGACAAAACGCAGGGAAACAAAGGCAGGATCCCTGCAGATTTAAATGGAACTAAAAGTCACCTAGGGCATGGCAAGAGTGGAAGAGTGCCAGACCGAGAGTCTGGAAGACCCGAGTTCAAATCTAGCCTCAAACACTAGCATTGAGACCCTGAGCAAGACACTTAATGCCATTTGCCTCCATTTCCCTATCTACAAAATGAGCTGCAGAACAAATGTCAAACACTCCAGTGTCTTTGCCAAAAAGAAACCCCTGGATCCTCTAGTGCACCCCTACACAGGACCCCTCAGGAAACGATCCCCAGGAGAAAGGGATGGGCTGAGGGGGTCTCCCGACAGAGAAAGATCTTCAGAACAGGACCTGGAAGTCCAGGGACGTCCTCAAGGAGCTCCTCTGACCTGGGGAGGGCCCAAGCCAGTGCCGGCTGTGCTCCATGATTGAGGATGTTCCAGCATGCCTCTCCCTTGAGCATCCTGGCAGGTAGCTTAGTGCGCCGTCTCCCCCTTTCCTTCATTGCCTTTTACCAATGGTCTGTCCAGACTGGGCTTACTTCTCCAGGGCAGCTTTTGTTCCAGCAGAGCCAGGCTAGGCCAGTGGCATTCAGGGACATAAAATGATGTCCTGTGTTTACCGCCATTCCCTTCTCTCTTCTCTTAGGATCGCCAGGGGACTGGGAACAAGGACAGCGACTCCTCCCAGCAAGCCAACAAAGCCGGAGACAGGAACAAGATGCAGAGAGCCAACTCTGTGACGGTGGACGGCCAAGGCCTCCAGGTGGGCATCTCCCTGGGCGACTCAGTCCTCCTCATGGTCCCCAGCCGCATCCCCTGGGCTTGGTGGGGTTAGGCTGCCTCCTCACCTCGGGGGGGGGCATCGATCCAGATGTGGATCTCATCGAAGCCATCCCCTTCCCTCGTCTGGTCTAGCATCCGTATTCACAATGTTCACGCCTCTAGTGGGCTGGCAGCCAGCTGCTGGGGGGGGGGGGGGTCCCCAACTTGGGAAGTGGGACTATTGACAGCTTGCCACGAGTCCAGGAAGAATCCAATGGTAGAATTTTCCCCACAGTGGTTTGGACGGGGCAACACTAGATCTTGTCTTTTTTGGTGAAAATGAGCAAAACCTAAAGCACTTTATTATTCATTGAAACAGAAATATAGATGTACACATACAAAGAGACACATATATGTGTATGTCTATTCTATATAGATATGTAATATATAATTACTTATTACATATAATATTGAATAAACAGATGCCAAAATGCAAAAGCTGCTAAGAAACACCATCCGTATAATTTTGGACACTTTCTGCAGCCTGTACTTTGACAAGTTTTACATCATCCTGTCTGCCCGTATGCCAAAGAATAGCTCTGCTTGTTTCTGCTACCTGTGTGGCCTTGGACAAGTCATCTTGTAGCCTCATTGCAAAAAAATGAGGCAGTGAAACCAGATGCTTTTCAGAGGTTCTTCTGGCTCAAAATCTGTAGCCATCTATGTGGCTAGAATGAAAAATAATCATTTACTTCAATATCACCCTCATCCATTTCAAATCACTTTTCTGTTATTCATTTCAAACAGCAGTAGTACCTGGCTAGAGCATGGGGCCCGAAGTCCTGAGTTCAAGTTTGACCTCAGACACTTTCTAGCCATGTGGCCATGGGCCTTAGTTTCCTTTCTTGTAAAATGGTTGTTGTAAAGATCAAATGAGATGCTAATTCCAAAATGCCTAGCACGATGCCTGGCCCATAGGAAACACTACGCAAATGCAAGTACTATTGGCAATCTCAACATGCTGGACTTCTGGTTTCTGACCTCAGAAGCTAATTTGCTCGTAATTTAATCGTGTGGACAGGAACACATGAGAGTATTCACATTATTTGACCATGAAAGGCAAAAGGAGGAACGGGAAAGGGCCCAGGCCGGCTGCCGGCTATTCCCAAAGTCCCAGAAGAGAGAAATCGATTATTTTGCTGTTTTGCTAATAATGGACTTTTTAGAGTAATAAAAATGGTCGTGCTTTATCAAGATTGAGGAAAAAGAACTGCCAGAAAATTAATTTAACTCGTAAGCTTTAAAAAAAATACATCATGAGAAAGCGTTGAATTGCAGCCGCGTTTGCATATAAGTCACTGACAGGGGAGAGGTGCGCGGCTTAGAGAAGGCGATTAATCATAGTTAAGGACATTCATCTTACTTCTTTCTAGCTAACCAGCATAATGATCAGGATTATTATTTCTAATTAGAGGAAGTAATAGATCATGTATAACCTTAGGAGGAGCCTCATTAATTAACCCAAGTCCCAGGGGACTTCACATCGAGGGAGTCAGGCTCTTCATCTCTGTCATCACCCAGGCACAGGTTTACCCTTAATACTGATGATCACAAGATTAGGGACGTGCCAACAAGTCGCCAGGATTGATTGAAGGAGAAGAGATGCAAACACACGTGCACACGCGTGCGCTCGGGGGAGGCATCTGTGCAGACTTACCCTTGGGAGGCACCCAAATGGACCCCGGAAAACAGAGCCCTCATTCATGGGGTCTCAGCACGCATGGACTTTTCCCAGTGAGACTTTTGTCTGAGAAAAGGATGTCTTCTCAGGATAATGTTATTATTAGCAAGAATAAGAGGGCTTCTTGTGGATACTCTGCTCCCTTCAAATGCAATTTGTTTCCAACAGAACGGCTCACTTCCCTTTCCCCAGACTCGACTCCCCATCCCGACTCTTCTGCCGCACTCAAGGGAAGATCTCAGGTCCCGACTGAGTTCCTGCTCAGGCACCTGCTTTAGCCGTCTGGACTCTTCTGGGCACACTTGCCTGTCCTCCAGGCCTCCCGGAGCTAAACAGAAGCCACTGGAGACCTCGGGGAGCTTCTGGCCGTATCCCAGGAGCCCACCCAAAGGGTTGGACTTCATGAAGGTTCTCCCGTCAGGGCACGCCACAAGGAAGGCAAAAAGTGACCCGGCGGGCACAAAGGAAGGTTTCCAGACCTTGCCAACAAGCGCTGGTTTTTCTTTTGTCCAGGAAGTCACAGGACTTCCCTATGGAGATGTTTCATGCAGTCAGTGTTGGCAGAACAAAGGTCAGCGTGGAACCATCCTTTACTCCCCCAAATCCAATGGCTGATGTTGCCACCCAGCCACAGTCGGCACATGATGATGCTGACAGACCGAGCAAAGGCCTCCCTTTCTGCTCTTCTTGGCAGCCCACATTCGGCCTCTTCAGCCTTACTCTTCCCTCTGGGGAGTGATCAGGACTTCCCAAGCAGCCCCCGCTCGCTCCTCTCCTCTCTTTCTCTTCAGGGCAGGCGCTTTGCTGTATTTCAGTGCAGATCAGGAAAGTGCCAACAGACGCTCGCATTCCCTGCAAGGCACTGGCCCCCGCGGACAGGGCAGCCGTCTCCGTGACGCCCTCTCCCTCTGCTGCCTTAGCCAATGGGCCATTCGGGTCTCCCTTCTGAGTCTCCGGCAGCAGCTCCTGGGCGGGCGCCTGCGTCCAGGCTCTCCCCTCTTTCCGTTGCCCGGCTGTCCCAGGAGAGGCCAGAGGCGCCGCTCTCCCCCTCCGTCCTGTTTCTCCAGATTCCTCGACAAACTCCGTCTTCCTTCTGACGTTCTCCCAGGGCGCACCTGAAATTCCCTTCCTCGGTCCAGCCCACGCCGTCCAGAGCTCTGTTTCTTGGGCCGCTCCAGACCAGGGACACACAGGAAGGAACGACGGCCGAACATCAGGGCACCGAGCCCGCCTAAGCTACCTTCGTAGGTCCAGGTGGTGATGGTGTGCGGGCAGCCGGCCCCTTCTTCCCCGTCCGTGGCCTCCTCCTGGACTAAACGCTCCCGCACAAGCTTCCAGTGGCATGTGGGATTCCAGTACAAAGGCTCTTCAGAACCCCACCACGTCGCCCCTCTTAGCTCTCCAGGTCTCATCTGCTCCCCTCCGCTCTGCACCCCGTCCCGGAGGGCCTCCCCAGGAGCTCCGGGCCTCCCTGCTCCCCGGCATCAGTCTTCCCCTCCCGGGGAAGTGAGGCTCTGGGGCGGGCACAGTGCTAGCAGCTGAGCAAGAAGATCCAAGGAACGGATCAGACCCGTCTCTGCCCAGGCCGGACTGGCAGACCACGTGCCAGTTTTGTATTCTCTCTGCCCTGCGGCTCAGCCCTGACCCCAACCCTTGTCCGCCCTGCCCTGCCCTCCTCCTCTGGGTAAGTTCACCCAGGCTTGGGGTCCTTGGCAGGGGCAGCCCAGAGCCCGAACCCCGCGGCCATCGATCTGGTCTTCACCGTTGAAAAGGTGAACTTAGCAGCCCCGCAGCTGGCCGAGTGTCCCGGCCAGAGTAGCTGCCTGGCACGGGGTGAGCAGCAGGAGAAGAGCGTTCAGTGAGCGGTTCAGTGAGCGCCGGGGCTCGCCGAGGAGGGACAGACGGAGCAAGCAGGACAGAAGGAGCATCCTCCTTCCGAGTCCTGGAGAACTTCGCCTCCGCCCATGAACGTGGGAATTCCCAGCACCAGATGGCCTTCCTCATTGGGCCAACCGCCTCACGGCCCCGGGGCCCCCTCCCCCGTCCTCTTTGCCTTGTGCATGTGGAGTCACAGATGCGAGATGGAGAACGCGATGGTCGCAGAGGGCCTGCCCTGTGTTGTAGAAGAGGAAACGGAGAGGGGAGTGCCGACAAAGGCCCGGAGTTAGGAAGATAGAGAAGGGGTTGACTGATGTGAGCCCTAATGACTGGTGTGAGCCCATGTGAGCCCCAGTGAGCCCTAATGACCCCCCATGAGCTCTAATGACCCTCTGTGAGCCCATGTGATCTCCCATGAGCCCTAATGGCCCCCGTGAGCCCATGTGAACCCCAATGAGCCCTAATGACTCCCCGTGAGCCCTAATGACTGACGTGAGCCCATGTGAGCCCCAGTGAGCCCTAATGACCCCCCATGAGCTCTAATGACCCTCTGTGAGCCCATGTGAACCCCAATGAGCCCTAATGACCCCCCGTGAGCCCTAATGAGCCCCCATGAGCTCTAATGACCCTCTGGGAGCCCATGTGAGCCCCCATGAGCCCTAATGGCCCCCATGAGCCCATGTGAACCCCAATGAGACCTAATGACCCCCTGTGAGCCCTGATGACTGACGTGAGCCCTAATGACCCTCCGTGAGCCCTAATTAGCCCATGTGAGCCCCAGTGAGCCCTAATGACTGGAGTGAGCCCTAATTAGCCCATGTGAGCCCACATGAGCCCTAATGACCCCCTGTGAGCCCTAATGACCCCCCGTGAGCCCTAATGAGCCCCCATGAGCCCTAATGAGCCCCTGTGAGCCTTAATTACCCAGCGTGAGCCCTAATGACCCACCGTGAGCCCTAATGACTGGCGTGAGCCTTAATGACCAGGGTGAGCCCTAATGACCGGGATGAGCCCTAATGACCCCCCATGAGCCCATGTGAGCCTTAATGACCCCCCATGAGCCCTAATGACTGGTATCAGCCTTAATGAGCCCCCATTAGCCCTAATGACAGGGATGAGCCCTAATGACCCCTCATGAGCCCTAATAACTGGCGTGAGCCCTAATGACCCCTCATGAGCCCTAATGACCCCCCGTGAGCCCTAATGACCCCCATGAGTCCTAATGACCCCCCATGAGCCCTAATCACCCCCCCTGTGAGCCCTAATGACCGTCTCTTTTCTCCTCCAGATCACTCCAGTTCCTGGCACTCACCCGCTGCTGGTGTTCGTCAACCCCAAGAGTGGCGGGAAGCAAGGAGAAAGGTTCGTACTAGGGTCCTATTTGGGGTGTCTGAGTTGTTCAGAACAATGGAAATGAATAGAACGAAGTCACTGGACTAAACTGTCTTCATGGTTGACCTCCCGAGGTGGAGGAGCAGAGAGAGAAGCGGTGGTTCTGATTCTGGCTCTGACCCGATCTGGCTCTGAGTTAGGAAAAGAGAAGGCGGGAACTCATGTGGTGAGACTTTTCTCTGCCAGGCGCCTGACGAGAATGGGATCCCCTCCCTGAACCCTTTTCCTCATTGGGTGTCCCAGTGGGGGACGTCTTGCTCAGGGGGAGGGGCGTCCCATGTCCTCCCATCTTTCAGAGACGTTTCCTGCCTGGAGATGGTGGCCTACAGTTCGGGGATTTTTATAAACTTTTTTATCGCCTCAGTTCAGGATTCAGCCTTTTATTTCAGGCTATTAAAATGTTCCACAAATCATTCGTTTTGCTTCCTGCGATCCATGCCAGAGAGGCTGCCCGTAATTATGTCACCAGCTAGAGAACACAGGTGTCCGTGGATGTGAAGAAGGACAGGAGGTGTGGGGGGTTAGCGCAGCCCAGGGAGCCCCTCAGGCTTGTCCCAGAGGAAGCCTTCGCTCACCCCGCCTCCCGCTACCCCAGCCATTGGGCGGGACCCTGTTCTGCCCTCCTTCTTTCAGAAGGCTTCCATCTGGTAGGCTGGCGCTCCAGAAGCCCTGGATCTCCCGCAGGGGATTGCGAAGGGCCCCCGTAGCCCTGGAAAGAACATAAAGGGGAATAGACCCACCTCTCTTCATGTATGTGTATAGCGTGTTTTATGTATAGATGTATAGAAATTTGGGGGGATTAGTCTTTGGACATGGGATTACCAGACCTAAGAACTCCCAGATGAGGGAACCCCCCAAGCCTAAGACCTCCTGGATGAGGGAACCCCCAAGCCTAAGAACTACCAGATGAAGGACCAGCTGGCAGACGCTCTGTCACTTACTCCCAGATGCTGGCTGATGGCCCCGAGAGCCTGCCCATGACTGGGATAGGGTCATACAATCAGGAGGCACCAGAGGTGGTGCTGGGCCCATCTCATATAGAGGAGACACATGGTTTATAGGAGTCCCTTCTCGACGGACTCTCTTTAATCACTTAGTCATTGCCAGTCCCCGAGGACTCCTGAGCAGGGGGTGGGGGGTCTGGGGCGGCCCTTTCCCCCTCCAGATCTTTTTCCAAATGAGGAAATGGAGATAAACAGGGCAAATGACTGGCCCAGGGTCACCTCGCTAGGAAGGGTGGAGGCTAGATTGGGACCCAGGAAGAGGAATCGTTGTGCCTCCATGCCTGCCCGCTACCAACGCTACCTTCTAGCTGCTCAGAATATCTCTAGGAGCTGTTTAGAAAACATTGTGTGTTTGTGTATGTAAGTTTACTTGGTGTGCATAGAGGCATGTATACACACACACATGCACATACATAGCACACGCCTGTGCTTATTTACACACACACATGTCCAATCCAGTAAACCTGCATTAAGCCCCTGTGGTGTTGCGATGGGAGAGGCCTGGAGTCCAGGCGTGCGAGGGAGCCTCCCAGGCAGAGCAGAAGGCCACCGGGGCTGGCGAGGGCTTCCTGGAGGCAGAGCGGGGAGGGAGAGGGGACACAGCCTACATCCAAGAGGAGGAGGGAGGGAGCGAGACGCAGCAGGCCCATGAAGATGGTCTGTGAGTGGGTCTGTTTTCAGCCCTGAAATCTGCATGGCTTCACCCAATTTAGCCGCATTCAGAGCAGTAAAGGGAGGGCACTCGGTGGGGGAAGGCTCTGGTCCTTTTCCTCCGTGAATGGCTCCCTTCCTCCCCTCCCCCCAGCTCAGGGCCTCCTCATGTCCCGCTGTGAGAGACCCCAAGAATGAGTCTCCACAGACGGGGCTCCCCCGCCAGGAGGAGCTGCCCCTGCCTCGTCCCATTCCCCCCTTCTCTTGTGCTCTCCATCCTTCCTGGATCCTGTTCTTCTCTCCCCTTTTCCCCTCTTCCCAGCCTCTGTGTTGCTGATGCTTTCTGGAAACAGGAGCGAGCGAGCCTCTGCGGGCCCTTTGGGTCCTCTCAGCTTCCCTTCTCTCCTCCCCAGTTTCTTCATCGGAAAAAGGGGAATGACTGGCAGAAAGTTGTTGTGAGGAGCCCTTCGTGGGGCTTCATGGGCCCTAGAAAGGAGGCTTGTCTTCCTCTCCTTTTCTTCCGCTTCCCCATTTTCCTCCTCTTTGTCTTCTGACAATTCAGAGCCAGACCTTGGCTCATTAGGGTTAGCAGCTAGCCAAGAGGCTTAGGGATCCCTTCCTGAGGGTCCTCGACTTCCCCAATTGAAAAAGAGCCTGCTGGTCCTCGTGGCCCTGACGGGGAGCCCCCAAGAGGGTTCTCCTCCCTACCTCCATCCTCAAGCTCCTGACGACGCGCACATCTCTCGGAGCACGTGGAGGCCTCGTCCCCTTATGAGAACTCGATGAGGAGCCCTCAAGTCACGGAGAGCCCCCGGCACGTGCCAGAGTGCCCAGAGCCCCTTGTCTTCTGGGCCGTCAGAGGGCCCCTCTCAGGGAAAACCCCCAACCTAGACTGGCCACGAGACATCTCCTCGAGAAGTTTGTGTGGGATGTTCTCCGGGGTGGGTCTGAGGACTTCTTGGGAAGGCCCTGCTGACACTGCGAGGGCCTCCAGAACACCTGAGCGGCGCCCAGGGTAGGAGGCTTCTCTCTTCACGTGGTCCCCCGCCCTTGACCACAGCAGCAGGATGCCCAGCAGCCACCGCGCTTCGTTTGCCTCCATTCTTATTGAGCTGTCGGCTGCCCCGGCTCGTCTAGCCAGGGCCGTTCTGACCGCTGGGCTCCCTTCAGAGGGTGGACGTTTAATCGCTTTTGTCCCGGGGCGCCCCTTGTTCCTGCGGACCCCAGAAGCATCTTGTCTGTGTTACGGAGGCGCAGTCTGCACATAGGAGCACCAGGATGTCTGCGTCTCCGAGCTGCCAGAAGCTGGGACCCAGCCTGGACGAGGCGCGGCTTCAGGGCCCTCTCCTGGCCCCGAGAGCCACGCTCCCCCAGTGACCTCTCCGTGCCGCACCCTCGTGGCCATGCCTTTTCCCAATCAGTAGCAGCAGGTGGGGCGTCAGTGTTGGTGGATGAGGCTCTGGCCCGGCCCATCAGCCCAGGATCGTCCTCGGTCCCTCAGCACATTCTCTGAGGGACGCAGACCCACCTTTCCTTTTTCCCTGGAGAGCCCGGCACAGGAAGTCGCCTGCCCGGAGTCAGAGGAGGGCCTGGGAGAAGTGGAATCGGACCCCTCTGTGTGCTGATTTAGAGCCGGGTGTCTGCCCCACACGTGAGGGAGCGGCCTCCCAGGCTCGGGGGAAAGACGCACGTGTCATCCCGGGGTCTTGGCTCGCATCATCCCGGGGTCTCAGCTCATGTCATCCCGGGGTCTCGGCTCACGTCATCCCGGGGTCTCGGCTCACGTCATCCCGGGGTCTCGGCTCGCGTCATCCCGGGGTCTCGGCTCACGTCATCCCGGGGTCTCGGCTCACGTCATCCCGGGGTCTCGGCTCGCGTCATCCCGGGGTCTCGGCTCCCCGCCTTGTTTCTCAGTCACAGAGTTCGCCGAGCTCTTTCTTTGGTGCCTCTTCTCCTTCCTAGCCAGGGATGGCATGAGTTGGGGCTGGTGACTGAGGTACTGATGCAGCAGTTCTGCCAGGAAAGCCAGAGTGGCTTCCCCAGTGGACTCTGTCCCCTCTTGTGGCGTTTTTATCCCTCGAAGCCCATTGACAAGTGTCTCGACCACCACATGTGCGCCTGCCGTCAGTTGTCCCTCTCTCGAGGCACGGAGCAAGGGAAGAATGGTGGCAGGGCAATCTTGGGCTTCCATTTTGCTCAAAGATGGCTTATTATATGTGAAAAGGAGTCCGTCGTTGCAGCAGTTCTCGGAGCCAAGTGCCCTTGTCAAGAGCGGAGACCTGACGAAAACACAACTTTATAAACACACCCAGGACATGGAAGCAGAATCGCGGCAGCATCCATTGGGGACATTCTCCCTGCGCGCTCGGTTGGCAAGATGCCCCCAAGATTCAGTCATTGCCAGGATTTATTTAGATAAAGCATTTACACAACTCAATATCTGGGGCAAAAACATTGACTCGGTGTCTTCAGGATGAGCTGGCGTTCAATATCTTCATGAAGGGGGGAAGCATTTCCAGGGCCCTTTGAAGAATATTGAAGACTAATTGTTGGGCGCCTTTTGATTGCGATAAGGGGCTTTCTCTGATCACTTTGCACTTCAGAAGAGTCTGCTCTGAACTCTTCTGCTTCTAGTATTCTATTATCCTTTAATTTTAGCTTTTAAGAATTTGACTTTGAATATATACTATCATGTGTTAGAATTTGTCGACAAAATTATCTTTTAAAAAATAATTGTTCAGCTCTCTAAATGACTCTTTTTTTTCCCTTCTGATTTCCTTCCACCCCACAGAATCTACAGAAAATTTCAGTATCTCTTAAATCCTCGCCAGGTTTATAATCTTGCTTCGAATGGACCTATGCCAGGGTAAGTCTGAGGCTAATGTCATTACCATTAATTTATTTAATACTCCCTAATTAAATCAGCAAGCTGATATACCTAGGAATAATATGATTTGAATGCATCAGCTAGGCCACTAGGGGAAGAAATGGGAATATCCACTACCAAAACCAGATCCCAGCTCCCAAAATGGCTCATATCCTGTTTCCACTGTTTTTCTCATCCAAATGTGTTGGAGGAAAAGAAAGGCAAAAGACTCCAAGAAGGGGTGAGTTCAGCATCCATCTGAGGAAGCCGGTGGCAGAACCAGCCCCATTCCCTTCTTGCAGTTATAAATGCAGTCTAGAACTCCCACAGATTAAGAGTCTCGCCCAGAACATTATCTTGGTTAGTCATAAATCTGCCAATAAAGGTCTTTGGTGACAATCACTAATTCAAAGGACCATAACTGCAAAGGAGCCTTTGCGACGCTCCCTATGATTATTAATCACTGTCGTCCACTTACGGTGGAGATCTCTGTTTTCAAATATGGCTTATTATTCAGAGAGGCATCAGGGCAAAGAGGTTCTTAGCTTCCAGAGTGGCCATTTCTATTTCCTGCAGCTGCCCAGGCAGAGGGGAAACAATGGCATTATCCCTAATGGGGATATTGGATGGGGGTTATTGGAAAGAAACCACTTCTGGTCATTCATCCATTCCCCCACTTCTCCTAATGACTTTTCTCAGTCCACCCCCCACAAAATGTAGTCCTCGATGTGCCATATTCCTAGAGTGGGATGGTTGAACAAGCTTTCCCTACTGAGAATAGGGCAGCGCGGTGGATGGGGAAGGTGGCCTCGGAGTCAGAGGGCCTGAGTTCAGGTTATAGTTATTCTTTTTATTAGCTTTCAGTGGGATAAATATTCATTCAGAAGCAGATTTGTGCAAGGCATTGCGCTCTGTGCTGGGTATTCGGAGTCCAGAATTCTGGGTGAAGAGATAGAAGAAAGTGGGGGGCAAGTGGGCAAATAAGTAAATACAAAATGAATACGAAAGATGAGTAACACAAAGAACTGAGAACTGGGAAGATCAGAAAATGGTGGCTTTGGGGACTAAATGAATTAAGGAGCATTGAGCTAAGGCTTGTCAGGAGCTGGATAGTCCTAGAATTAGAGT